>NC_061114.1:188146284-188159808 GCF_002878395.1 Capsicum annuum
TACATATCAAGACAAAGCTACACAGACTGATATAATAGAAGAAGATACTCTAGAAAAAATACTCAACACCCTAACTACGCTTTCAATGAAAGTGGACAGTATGGGTAATAAGATAGAAAAGCTAAAGACTAATGAAGATAAACTGAAGTTTATAGCTACAAATCAACTAACTCAGCAGTGTGCAGAGCTATGTCGATTGGAAGACATTAAAGTTCCAGAGCTAGAAGGAGACGATGGGACACTCCATAAAACCCATAACATTTATCAATCTACATCTGCAGGTACAAGCAGAGGAGTTAGTAGACAAAGATATCAGAACATGAATATGAATAAGATATTTGAGAAATCATTTATACCTAAAACACAAAAAGACCCCTTGTTCATACCCCCACAAATTACCACATACCGAGATAGTCTGAACTAAGATAAAAAAGCTTACAACTATACAGCCTAAAAATACATAAAAAATATCTATCGAGTACAAACTTTCCTAAACTTTAACCCCAGAGCTACAAATATCAAAGAAACAAATACAAATTATATAACCCAAAAATTACAAGGTTACAATAAGCTAATTGCACTACCCAAAACCAACCCAAGCCTAGTGAAAACTTGTTTTGACTATGGATTATTAAATACCATATACACCCAAGACGGAGAAGAACTAACAACTATGGAAGAATTACATAAAATATTCACCACCTATAAAAGGATAACAAAAGTAAATTTATTTTATATAAAGTGTTATACTGCACCAGAAGAGATATTATACGACGAAATAAAATCAGTTATACAAGTTGTAAAAATAGGATTAACCAGAGATATGATTATACCGGAAGATATTACGCAGTAGCTAGAGATACCCAGAATTGAGATACCTGATTTCTATGCAAATAAACGACTCATTGGACTAGCTACAATTATTCAAGAATTAGCAAATAATTATACCAATGGAAACCCAATATGGAGCTATTATTCAAGAGACCATCAGATGATTTATTCAAATTCAAAAGAACTACGACAAGCAGATATGAAAGATGTTAGGCAATGGATAATGACATTACTTAACCCAAAAAAACAATCTACTGCAAGAGCAATTAAGAAAGGATTTATTTTAGACGGATTATTGACAAAATATTGTAAGATAATTGGACATAAATATCCAGACCATCAATGTTCAAGATGTAATGGAGAAGATAATATTATCCCAGAAGTCCACCTAGAATAAAAGAATCAAGAAGATAAGCATGCCAGCTGGAAGATAAGATAAGAAGCAATAATGGAGATATGGAAAAACAGCAGATACGACAACGAAAAGATATCAACGGAGTAATAATTGAAGACAAGATATTAAATTTTACGTAAAATTGTTGTATAAATTTTTAGCCTTTTTGACTTTTTAAGGCTATAACACTAATTCTTGTAGCCTTTTTTAGCCTTTTAGCCTTTTAGGCTATGACACTAATTCTTGTCTCATAAGGAGACTTTTTAGGATTTTTAGAAAACGTGTAAGTAATGTAAAGACTTTTGTAACAAATTCATTCTATAAATGAGAGGAACCGAAGGCATTGCAAAGCAAGCCTTCATGTGTTGAAGCACAAATACTCTCTCTTGTCCGCAACAAATATTTTGCTTAGTTAATTAAAAAACAGATATATTTCAATGGAAAAAGCTATGGAGGAACAAACCTCAGAAATATCAAAACTACCCGAACAGATATATTTATTTATGATTATGAATAGCTAAATTCATAATTCCCAACAATCATGGTATGATAAAATAAATTCATATTAGTTACTTTATAGTAGAATTATTCAAAGAATAATATGTTAAGAATTTTATTAGCAAAGTGGAAACGGAGAAAAATCCCTAAGAACTATGCCATCCTAAAGGTGAAACCAATGAGGCAAGAAGCCGTGGTGGGGAGTAACCAGAGTAGAGACGCTGTTTAAGGGAAAAGTATCCAAATTACCATGCTAATAGTGACCGAAGAACATGTTATTTAAGAATAATCTAGTATATAGTAATCTAAGATGACCATATTTTGTTATGTACATGGTTGAAGGGAATATTTTGAAAATAGCAACTTTATGAAAATGAATAATTATTTATCTGATGTGATGGTAGATAAATTTAAAATACTTATTTTGTATGCACTTAAGGATATAAAAGTAGTAGATATAAGAAAAATCATATTTGAAAAAGCATTTGGTAAATATTATATGACTAGAGTAAATTACATACCATACCTACCTAAATACTCTTACAAATACTTACCATGATAAATTACATAGAATTTTTGAAAAAAGATATGAGAAACATACAGTTAATAGAAAAATAGATGAAACTAAATTTAGACAAATACATGGAAACTAAAGATATAAAATATATAGAATTTCTTAATAAAAATATGCAAGAACTACTAAGGCTAAAACAAACAACTACAAAACATTATAATAAAATATTTAGTCAATTTTAAATGATAGATAATCTTAAAGTCTTAATCTTATATATACTTAGAGAAATAGAAATTATAGATATTAAGAAAATAATATTAGAAAAAGTAGACTATAAAATTGAAACCATAAATTGGATAGCACAGTTATACCTAGATAATTACTCAGAAGGATATTATTCAGATTAAGAGATGTTAGAATATATTAGAAAAACTAGAGAAAATCAAGATAATCTAAATAAAGAAATTAATTATAGAAACCGAATTAGAAAAATAATGGAGAATCTAAAAGAAAAATTAATATGGATAGAAGAAACCTTAGAAAATTTAGAAAAAAGTACATGTGATAGTTTATATAATTTAAAAAACTCGCTACGAGAAGAAAAACACAAGATAATAAATAACATTGAAAATCTAGAATTAGATAGACATTACAGTACAATTAGGATAAATTATTATACAGAAATCTGTAACTCTACAATTACTACAGGATAAAATAATAAACCATACAAATTAATGAATACATCTTACGAAAAGAATAAATCATTAAAAGATATTGAAACAAAATTTAAGAAATATCCACGCACAAAGAAAAATAGATTCATTATAAATATAATAGATCTATTACATAAGTTAGTTATCCGCATAGATCCGCACCCCCCTACATGGTACACATAAGTATTAGATGAGTCCCTGTTAGGGAGAGTAGGATTACTAAATGAGCGAGAAGATAATGTCATATCGCTCATCATGTGAGACCATTTCTCCTCCATAGATTTGAATTGATCATCACTTTGTTGCCTTAAACGGGAAACCTCTTGCTCTACTCGTTGTTGCACCTCCAACTCTACACGTTTTTGAAGAACTCTTTCTTGATTTTCTTTCATATACGACACCTCTTTCTCAAGTATTTTGATGTGCTCTTCGGCAACATGATCGAACACTACAGGCAAATTGCATGTCATATCTTTATACAAGGTTGGCCCCACACGGCTTCACTACTTCAAGATACAAACAACAAGTCACTCTACTTGCAAGATCTATATCGATCTCATGCTTTCAAGATCTAAAGAATGAGAAACTTATTAGCAAACTGACATTAATGCTCTTCGACTTGGCATCAACAAAACTGTCATCCTTTTTTTGGTGCAACTTCTTAAATATCTCCCATGAATTTGGTTCACGGCCCATTTCGGTTGCCTAAAAAAAGTTCAACATCAAAATCGAAGATAAAGTCAAAGAATTGATCTATTAAAGTATGAAATTTACCAATTTTATAGTATGCTCCACTGTTGACCTGGAACCACCGGTATGCTTGCTTGGACCAGTGCCCGGACCACCAGTTTCACTACATTAATTTTGAGTTGCAATAT
The DNA here is from genome assembly GCF_002878395.1 of Capsicum annuum. Lineage (NCBI taxonomy): Eukaryota > Viridiplantae > Streptophyta > Magnoliopsida > Solanales > Solanaceae > Capsicum > Capsicum annuum. Next base: position 188,150,113 of record NC_061114.1, read on the forward strand.
GAGATTTGTTCTTAAACTCATCAGAAGTCCAATATGTCTTCCAGCTTTTCCAAACATCATCTGACACAAAATTTGGTTTGTTTATTTCTCTTCGCCAGTGATATGTTCTTTTTTATATATAAGTTGGATGCCACCTTCTTTCAGGTACGTTCGACTATGGAGTTCTCTGTAGGATTCCACTGATATGATTTCTAGAAAAAAAATTAGTTAGAGACATAAACACAACAACAACATTATAAATTTTTAATATAAAGCAATATTTACCATGAATTCATGCCAATAGAATTTATGAGAGGATTCGGTAACACCCTTCCGTGTGTATCCAGTAGCATTTTTTTCGTTCCTTAAAATTTTATGTGATGGTCTTTGAGATAGAATGAACATTAGGGACAAACTTGAAATATAATTATAAAGAGTAAATTATTCATTTTATGAAATTTATTTTTTAAAAAAGGTAAATAACTTTTGTAAAAATATCTTTTGTTGATGAGCTGCTACTAAACCCAATAGGGATATCTATGGAACCAGGAGTATCAGTAGAACCAGAAACCAATGATGGTGTATCACTCATATTCTAAAATGACAATTATTTTATAACTACAAAACAAAGTCCATGAAAAACTAATCATGTGAAAAAATCCAACAATGCTTGCTTATCATTTTCAAGAAAAGCATCAGTGCCTTCTGACACTAGAGACAACCCCACCAAGAAGCATCAAGAATCTTAAAGTTCAAAACTTTTCAGCTATTTCAAGGACTCTAACAACACCTACAATCCACAAAAGGAAATCTAAAGCTCAAAATTTTAATTCAAAACACTTCAAGAACTTAACTTTTACAGTCACTCAAGAACAAAAAAAGATCATCAAGATTCAAGAACCTTAAAGTTTAAAACTTTAATTCAAAAACATAAGCTCTTTGAAGATACACAACAAAGGAAGTAGTATCAAAACTCAGCACAAGCTAGTACACGTAACTACTAATAGAAGAAAAAAATTAGATTCTTCTTCTTTTCTTTTTATGAAGTTCACATTCCTCCTCATCATCATCATCATCATCATCCTCATCTTCAACATCACCCTCGTCCCCGTCCTCGTCCTCATCCTCGTCCTCATCGTCATTCTCATCCTCATTATCCTCTTTTTCCTCCTCCTCCTCCTCCATGTCAATAAGCATACCATCTGGATCATTCAATGTGTTAAGTATTTCCTTTTCATCAATATCAATCTCATGTATTTGACTATCATTCTCTTGAAAATATAGATCATTCAATGTATGAGGTTGCTCTACTTTTTTGGGAACATCTACAACAGAGAATGTCTTTATTGGGCAAATGGCTAACCATTCATTCACTGTCTTTTTTTTACAGTAGGATACATTTTAAAATATACCTGAGATGCTTGCACAGCCATAATAAATGGTTCATATTTGTTAAACAATCTTCTCTTGTTAACATCAAAAAGATTATAATGTGGATGCACTCTTGTACCATGCTTTGGCGTCGGATCAAACCAAGAACACTTAAATAACACTGTTCACTTGAATAGTAATGCATTATACTCTAGTTGCAAAAACTCTATCATCGACCATAGTAATCAATACTGTCTGCACTATGGCTAGAGCCCTTGATGCGTACACCATTATTCATCGTAGATTTATTTGAACTGTATTCTTCAGTGTGAAACTTGTAACCATTTACGACATATCCATTAAAGGGCTGAACCATATGTAATGGCCCTTCTGCAAGATCTTTCATGATTTGATTGGTAATGCCGGAAGAAGGATTTTGTGCCTATTGACACTTACAATGATTACAAGGATATATTAATTTTTCACCGTTCATACATTCTGGATGACTTTTAGCAAGTTCAAAAAAGCTCTCAACCTCATCAATAAAACTAGAATTTATGAATCCATCTTCCAATAATCTATCATACATCAACTCACAGCCATAATTATTCATATTATGCACTCTGAAATTGAATAAATATGTTAAAACTTACGTGTTGATAAGTAATTTTCATATAACAGTAGAACATAGATATAAATTTGAGCCTACAAATAATGCTATCATAGAAATGTTGAAATTTTAGAAAGTGTTCCAACTTCTATTTTTTTGGATGTCAAAGGGACTTCAGGCTCTCTAGCGCAACTAGGTCCATAGTTCTAGATATTATGCAATTGATAAACAAAAGCTTCACAGTGACTCAAAATCACTCTAAAATCCTACTCAGATGAATATGGATGTCCTTATGACAGAACAGATAATCTAGTATTTCAGAAAATCAGAGACAGAACTACCATAAAATATTTGGATTACAAAAGCACAAGCAACCAACTAAGCCTTAATCCTAAATTAGTTGTGGTTGACTATATCAGCTCTACCTGATTTGGATAACCAGTGCACCACATGAAACAAATTCTAAGAATGTAATTGAATTAAAAAGAAAACATGTGTAAATAGGTAATGTTCCAGTCCACTCAAGCCCTCTATTTGACTTTAGATTGAGGCCTCTCAACTCACACTTATAATTTAGACTACCTAAATCACATGCATAGAAGGTTTAACAGTTTGACTATGGTAGTAAGACTATAAACAAGAACAGTGGTGCAACCTTCTTTCGGTACATAAATAGAGGGAACTCACAAATATATTCACCTCTAAAGGTTACTAATCATCCACTACAAATAATAAGTAGCCACCTTATTTCTGTAAGGAGTATGAGAAACCGTTAAAGATAACACCAAACAGGTATCATAATGAATGTGTCATGTTTGTGTGTGCACGAGAAGGTATCAGAACTATAACAACATAGTTTAAAAAATTTGATGCCAACAAAGCAAGCCAATAAAACTTCGATTCGATATTAAAAAAAGTCAATTACACATGTTGAAGTATTATTAGTTTTGCAAGTTTTGCATCTGTAATCACCCATGAAAATCTAACCAATATTTTAATATCTATGCTTCCACATAGAAAAAAAGACAGTCCAATCCTAAGGCAAGCTGAATGAGACCATTTGACAATTGATCTTCTCCAGTATAGCAGTAGCTGATACAACAAACCAGAGAAATCTAGATAAATAACAATCTTGAATCACATTACTAGCTACCAATTGTGACTTGTACATTTTCCCATAGCTCTAAATAGTGGTTCCAGCCCCACACTCTATTGTAGAAAAAGTAGCTCACTAGGCTCTCTTATTTATCGACTTCGTTCAAATAACAAGAATGTAGTTATCCCTAATAACTCGATTAGTCCCAAAACCACAAGCTAACCATTGTATCAAATTCTAATTTCTATTGTAAAATTAAAATATTGTTTGATAGACTACTGTTTAAGGCATACTTAGTATGCACCTTTTGATTGATCGTTCCTTTAGAAGCTTGAAACACCATACTGAATCTGCAAAGGAAACAACCGAAGGTGAAACAGAAACCAAAGCAGTCTCTCAATCAGAGATACGTCAACTTCTGTTGTTCCAAATTCATTCACATTTTGTTTCCCTTTGATGTAACATAAATAGGAAAGTCAAACTACAGGTTACTTCCTAGGAATTTTATAAAGTTCAGTGAAGCCACAAAAAAATTACATTCCGGCAAAATCCCACAAACCAACTAGAAGAAGGGAAGATAGTATAGTTTCAACAAGATTGTAAATTAATAAACAAGAAATTTTTAGTTGGATTTCTTACACGATATACTCAAAAATAAAGTCAAAAAAAAAAAGTACCATCAAAATGAAGTAAATTTACCTCAAGAAGATAAGAATAACAACAAAATTTGAACATCCACTTTGTCAAAATGGAGAATGACGACGATAAGATCTTGAACGCGGAATGAGAATGAAGAGGAAAAAAGGATTTTCTCTGCCTAAAGGGTTTTCTCAGTTGTTTTTTAGGGAAAATGAAAAGGTGCAAACAATTTTGAGGGAAAAAATTAAAAAATACAAAAATTTAGAGGGAAAATAAAAGTTTTGCTCAATTATGCTTTTGTAACGGAAATAAATCCATCAAAAATTTTTTAAAAAAAATTAAAAATTTTATTATGACGGAATAAATCTGTCATAATTTTTTATTACATTAATTTCTTTTTTTATATATTTTATTGTGATGGACTGCTCAATCTGTCACAAATTTAATAACGAATTTGTGATAAAAAGTTTTTTTTTTTTTTATCAATTTTAACTTGTGACAAAAATATGTCCGTCACCAAAATTATATTGAAAATTTGTCACAAATCTATTACTCTTCGAATTTTTATGTAAAAATAAAATATTTTAAAATTTTTATATTTATGCAATAATGATGCATCACAAATTCATCAAAATTCTGTCACAATTTGTAATTGAAGTGTTCCGTCACAAATTTTCCGTCACAATTTTACCATTTTCTTGTAGTGTGCACCTCGATCCTCATGTTGCTTGGAGCAAGAGCAAATATTTCCTGGTTCATACGTTCTGCTAAGCCAAGAAACATAGTTGAGCCACCATTATGCACAATGTTTGCAAATAAATTCTTCTTGATATCAACATCACATCTCATGATTGAGCTGTAGGTTTTTTCATGAATTCCTATAGGTTCCTTTCCAACCAATGATGGCTGGAATAGGACTTCAGGACAACGGAACCTCTCAGCACCGCTAGTCATGAGTTCTCCTCCAGGAAGCTCAGTGTGCTTCTCAACTTAGATCTGTTTTTGCCTTTTCAATCTCTAGTTCAAAATCCAATGCAACACAAGCAAATCGTCTCCTTCATACAACAAATAACATTTCCTTCCATCACAACTTTAAATACATAACCCTCCTGGCAGAGAAATTTGCAGAGAACTTGAAATATCATGACCAACAAGACCTAACCACGAGATAGCATGGGGAAGTGCATGTCCCTCATAGATGGCGCAATGTGGCTCACACCATCCCCAAAATTAAGCACAAAGCCTAATTGAAAAATAACAAACAAAATCATTGACTAACTATTAGTTAGACATATGTTTGGTGTAAAGCAAATAGCACGTTCGTTTTCTTGAAATAAGCAATTTCTTCCGAACAAAATATTTTTGGATCATAAATAATAAACATATATACTCACCAATTGAATCTAAAATCAACACTACAGAAAACCCACAAATCATTGAGCAACCAATAACAAATACCATAAAACAGAGACTAATCAAATTCGATAACGAAATAAACATAGATTCCGATGTGTCATCAAATAAAATTGAAGAATACGCACCTTTATGGGAGAAAAAAAATTAGTATAGAGAGTGTCAGAAAAACCGGAGGACTTTTTTTGGATTACACAAAAATCAATCAATAAGATTTACATTAAGAAAATCTAGGATCCTAATGCAAATAAAGACTCTAGTTTTAAATCAAACTACTAGTGTGAGAAGAATCAATATCCTCCTATATGGATTTTATTTCAATAAAAAAGCAAAAAACGGAAAATTCAATATCCATTTTTTCACTTTCTGAAAAGGGTACATTTTGGTCATTTGTGTAAAAATATGGGTATATGTGCGCTACTTTTTAATAAGTGATATATCTAACTCTAAATTGCAAAGTTTAAAAATATATTAGGCCTTTTCCCTTTTTAAAAATGAACCATGGCTATGTATGATAACTTTTATTTTTAAAAGTTATTTAATACATATATGCGTGCGCCCAAGCTCAAAAAGCATTATGGTTCTTGGATGCACCTTTACAAATGAAATCACAATTTTTAAAATCTTACGCCTGTCTTGTTTTTTCCATTCTTTTTCTAGATTTTGGCCAAAATGTAGTAAATTAAGCCAATGATCGGCATCTTATGACCCCTCTACTATTTTACTTAAGTACTTCTTTTGGGCTTATTTTTTCAAAATCCCCAAATCTGATTCATTTGAAATTCCTGTTATTCATTTGTCATCATCGTATTTCTCTATTATACAATCGGATGTTTATATTAAAATTAGCAGCAGTAAAGATATAGCATATGATCAATGAGTTTCCTTCTTCACCGGCTCAATGTGTTTATTGTTGAGCTTTACTTCATCAATAAACAAATCAAGTTGTTGATCTCGGTGGTGTATCAATATTGCAATGTCAATTAACTATTTATATCAAACAAAAAACACAAAAGAGAAGATCAAGAAAGTTATTTTGTGGGGGGGAGTTGGGGGAGGGGGGGGGGAAGTGGCAAAATGCCACAATTTTTTCGGTAACAAAATCGTCCAAGACAAGACAACTAACAAAATGTCTAACGGCCCAAAACAGAAAAATGCAAAAAAGGAAAAAAGAGGAGACATAAATAGTACTTCACTTTAAAACATTTTCATTAAAATAGTCATCCAAAACTAAATTACCTCTAATTAGACACTAAAATAATTTCTACTTTTAGCTATTTCGTTACTAGGCTTTGTCTCCTTTTTCTTCTTTTTCTTTTTAAGGTTTCTTGTTGTTTCATTTAAAAAAAAAAAAAAAAAAAAAAAAACAACGTTGTCCCATTTCTTAGGATAAATGAATTCAACTTTTTCATTTTTTTTATTTCACTGCTACATTTAAAAAAAAAAAAAAGAATGTTCATATTTTTCAATGTTGCTTTTTATACTCTTTTTTGTAGCTTAATTGATGCATTATTTGTAATAATATAATAGTTATACAATTTCTATATATATACATATTTTATCCAAACATGGTACAAATTATATACACATCATATCAATAATTGTACAGTTTTCACACACATCTTATACAATTTTTAGCTATAATAATTATTCAAGAACATATCTTATACAGTAATGATACAATTTTTATACATATTTTATACAGATACATCTATACAATAATTATACAGTTTCTATATACATTTTATACAAAGTTTAGCCACAATAATTATTCAAATACATATTATATATAATATTTATATAATTTCTATACACATTATATACAAAAAAATATATTTTATAAAATGATTATATAGTTTCTATACATATTTTATACACAATTATATAGTTTATATATAATTATATTTAAGATTTTTACGATTAAAAAAAGTCAGATTTTTTAGCACCAAAACATATTGTGGAATTTAAAAAAAAACATTAAAATGGGATTGATAAAAAAAAAATAGAACTACGGGTCAAAATGACCCAAAAAGGAAAGGGAGGGCTAAAGTAGCTTAATGGCCATTGAATGGCAATACTATGGGCCGACTTGCCATAATTTGACAATTATTTGGGCCGACTGGCCATAGTATGCTCAATAACCCAAACATGGGTAATTACTTTTAAAAAGGGTTACTACGTGTCCTTTTTCTCAAAAAAAAAAAAAATAGAAAATGAAGTGAATCTCCCAAAACACAAGCCCAATGCGCTTTAGAGAAAAGCAAAAACAAAAAACAAATAGTCTCTTCACTCTCTCTTCGCCTTCACTTGTATGTACTATCAAAATCCTAGGTGTCACACCCTTTTTTTACCAAAAAGATACTATTGAGTTTGAAAAGGGTTTTATTATTAAGTGACAAAAGAAAATAATTATTTCGAAAAGAACTTTTAACAATCAAAATTTAGAGTCGCCACTTGGCATAATCTGGTGTGCCAAGTCACCTTCGAAAATCCTTTATTCAAAAATAATTTTTGACTCTTTCAAAACTGGTTCACGAATAGAAACTCCAGTTAAGCAATTCTGTTGATCGAGGGGAAGGTGTTAGGCATCCCTCGGTTCCGTGGTTTGACCACGGTCACTCCGTAGAGTATATCGGCTAGTATGACACTATGGAATGCACAAATCAACAAAACACATAACGAGACCACAAACAATCAAACAGTCAAGTCTGAAAAATCGTGTCCAGTCCAATTATTACAGTCAAAATAAAAGATACTGAAATAACCTACGCTAACCTATACTAGTTCTAAACTATTCTCTACTCGATGCCTCGGGCCTTGATAACGAACATCCTTCGCATACAAGAGACTTAGGGGCATACTCAGGTGAATAAGTGCAAATGGCCTCGGGGCATTCCCCGGCTAAATGAATACAATTGATCGAAATGTCATAAAAAAAATCATTCAACAAATATTTCAAATATTCCACAATCCACAAGTTCTAAATTTGCCTACCTGAGCCTACCATTTGCCTACCCAGCTCGACCTATCATGGAATTATCACATTCAATGACATCAATGAATCAAAACAACTAACACTTGCCCTTTATTAATTTTCAATTTTTGGCCCCAAATCAAATTAAACCCTAAATCAAATTGGATTCTCACTTACAGTGATTAACATGACTTCAACATGGAATTAACAATTAGAAAATAACAATTAAAATTGCTTCAAACAAAATCACATAAATATCATCGTCATTCGAAAATATTCACAAAAATAGAGATAAGATATATAGAATTTGACCTTAATCGATGATTTTATTCCAAACAACCAACAACAGATCGAAATTCACCAAGCAACGGAACCTCGACCAAAATGGAACCTCAACATTGAACCTTCCAATTCCAATTGAATTCAACCTCGAACAAATATAGAATCCCTGAATAGCAAAACCCACAATTTCAACTCCCAAAGCCCCAAACTTCTCGGCAATATTGACCAAATTTAAATCCAAATTGAACGTTTGAGAGTCTTAGCTCACTGAGTTGTCGGATTCAACGTGATTAGGGTTTCGATGGAAAATTAAGACGATGGAATAAAAATTAGACCAGTGAAGGATTTATCAGAGCTACAACAAGCTCTGATAGTAACAGAAAAACGTCGAAATTACAGGATCAGATCGCAAACGAAGTATTTGTGGCTGGAACCTGTGGTTTATTGGTTTGAGAAGTTGGAACGACGAAAAATAATGTCGTTTTGGGGGGTCAAGGCCCATGGTAGGTTGTTCATCAAAATAGTAAAAAACGACGCGCCTTCCTTTTTTCATGATTTTACTGTTCACCTATTTTTTGGGTGTCTTTCCTTGTGTCCATGGCTGTGTGTGAGTGTTGTGGAGAATTTTAGTGGATTCTTTTTTGCTATGTGAGTGTGTGTGCGTGTTTTTGGTGAGCTCTGTGTGTCTATTGTGTGAGAGGCATCTGTATGTATCGATGGTGAGGGTGTGTTTTATGTGTGTATTTCTGTGAGTATGCACATGTGATGGTGTATGTATATGTCTGTGGAAGATTAAAAATGAAGTGTATGCATAGTGTATTCTTAGTGGGTACCCCCAACGTGTATGTGAAAGCTATGTATGTATATATGTGTATTTGTTGTGCGTTGTAAGAAAGGGAAAGAAAATGTGAGAGAGGGTAAGGGTAGAGGGTATGGGGGTATAGGGGTGGGTAGGGTAGTGATTGTTATTTTTTTTTGTTAGGATGAGGTGTCCTAGTTGTTAAGAATTTATTGGATTTGTTATTGTGTATAACTTATCACATGGGTGAAAGTGTGTGGTAAGATGAGGTAAAATGGTAAAAAAAAAATTGGGGGGTACAAAATTGTGTGTTACACTAGGCAGATGCTGCTCCAGCAACCTCACGCTCTTACACAGGGGATGTATCATTGATCTAGTCCCAGATAGGAGAATTTGTAGGGGGGTGCGGATTACTTGTGAAGATAACTTGTGAAATAGATCTATTAACTTGTGATATAATAGATCTATTATATGTATAATGGATCTATTTTTCTTTGTGATATTATTTCATCCATATTTTCTCTCCAATATTT
>NC_061114.1:188462808-188556519 GCF_002878395.1 Capsicum annuum
CAAAGCTGAAATTTATTTTTTATTGTATTTACTCCAAAGAAAATTTATCCATGGAATATTTTGTCCTGAAGATCCACTACAACATAGCATGCATTGCTTGAGCAACAGCTCTTATGGATCTAAACCCTAATCCCCTTTTTTTTTGGGTAAGCAAATCTTGTACCAAGTAGATCAGTATTTACTTCTTCCCGATTCCTTATTGTGCCAAAAGAATTTTATAGAAGTTCTTTTGAATTCTTTAACCACACTCTAAGGAGGAGTAATTGCTGATAAAATATATATGAGAATGCTTTGTAAACACTTTTCAACAGTACTTCCTTTCCGCCATATGATAATAATCTACCTTTTCATGTTTGAATTTTATTTCTTACCTTCTTTATCAATTCTGCAAAATGTTCTTTCTTCTTTTTTGAGTATGAGATTTTGCAACAAAGGTATTTAAGAGGAAATGATCCTTTAGCCATTCCTGTGATTTGTTCCACCTATTATACCATTCTCCTGGATGTGTTCTGATGCACATAAAAAAAGCTCTTATCCTTGTTCAGCTTTTATCCAAATTCTTATTCACATTCCCATAAAATCAACATAATCTTTTCAAGACATAAGAATAATAGTATCATCAATATATGTCAAGTTATTGAGATTTAAACTCCACTTATACATACCATACCCCACAAAAATATCATCCTCAAACAAATGATTAAGAGCCCTTGTCAGAACCTCAACAAATAGAATAAAGAGTGCATAAGACAAAGGATCTCCTTATTTTACCCCCTAGTAGAATGAAAAAAGTCTACTGATTATCCATTTAGTAAAATTGAATAGTAGTTATTAGAGATCAACCTTCAAATAATGTCCACCACACCATTTGAAAAACTCATTTTTCGTAGAACTTTCATTAAAAAGTACAAGAAACTCTATCATAAATCTTAACCATATCCAACTTTATAACCACATTAGAGGGTTTACCTCTTTTCTGTTACCACTTTCTGTGCCAATAACATATTTTCAACAATATTTTTTCCTTGAACAAAACCTGATTGATTTTTAGAGATTAATCTTGGCAAAATATTCTCCAATCTATCATACAGAATTCTAGAAAGAATCTTATTATTAATAAAATTGCTTAAACTAATTGGTCTTAAATTTGAAAAAGATTGAATCATTTTCTTCTTAGGAATGAGAACTAAATTAGTATGAGTAATATATTTAGGAAGAGTATTACCTCCAATTTGATAACATTTTTATTCATAATTTCCCAACAACATTGGTAGAACCTTCCTGATAGACTATCAGGACCATAAGCACTATTACCATTTGAATTAAAAACAATCTTTTTAATTTATTCTTCTTTAGGAGTGGTCCCTAGTGCATCATTATCTTTAACCATCAACATGTTAAGGATATGCTCAATAAGAGAAAAGTTAGAGGCATCTCCCTCTTGAGTGAATGACTTCTAATAAAATCTAATGGCTTCATTGGCAATTTCATCATTCTCTTCTAACCAACAACCTTGACCATTTTGAATTTTAGACACCTTGAGCCTATTTTTTTTCCTTTAATTAAGCTATGAAAGAACCTCGCATTTCTGTATGCTTCTTTCAAATCAATTATATCCTGCTTTTTGTTGGCAAAAACTTTATTCCAAATGAAGGTATTTGGTGTATTCAGCCTTAGCCCTCTGTATAACCATCCTATTCTTCTGAAAAATGACCCCATAGACTTGTCCAATCCAAACAGTCAAAGCGTTCTTGTGCGTTGAATTTTTTTTCAAAGTTTAAGAAAGGATTATCATGTCAATGCATTCTTTCCACCTCTTTGAAGTCTGCAAGATCTGTCTAAAATTTTAAAAATTTGAGTAGTCTTTGAAATGTGCATGCTCTATTCTCACACATTAGCAATAATGGAGCATGATCTGAGCCATCTCTTGCTAAATGTTCCACCTTTGCATGTGAGAATAGATTTTAGAATTCAAAGTTTATCAAAATTTTATCTCGTCTTAAGAAATGCAGTAGCTCTCTCATTCCACCATGTAATGGACTACCCTTAAATTGTACTTGTGATAAATTAGAAGATTCAATACAATTATGGAAGTCTTCTACCTCATCATATAAAATCGGTATCCCTCCAATATTCTCAGATCCATTTAAGAGTGTATTAAAATATCCCCTATAATCAAAGGTTTACTAAGACTATTGGATATAGAGTAAATGTTATCTCATAACTCCGACCTCTAACTTTTATCACATCTTGCATAAATAATAGTTGCATAAAAAATTTATCACTGCTTTGATTAGTCATCAATATGGACAGCTACTGATCTGAATCACTTATCAAAGACACAGTAAAATCATGGTTTACAAATAGCCAGATTTTACTATTATTGTTATGCAAAGACGTTGGCATCTAAATTATGCATTTATACCTATTGATGGTCCTTGTATGTTGAAATAGTTCTAGTAGGACAATAAATAAAAATTTATGATATTTGTGTAACATTTGAATCTTTTGAAATGCTCTTTGAGATTTAATAGACTTGATATTCCATATGATAATTTTCATTATCTTTTTAATTTCTGAGACATTTCACTCATTTCTAATTGGGTTCTAGAGGGTTGTGAGATATTCCCAACATCCTATTTTTCCCCTCTCAGAGCGTTTAATAGCTTTTATTACTCTTGGTGATAAATCAATTTCTCTGAGAACTTCCTCTTCACCTTTTCTAGTCTTATTTCCCCCCTTTTATTGCAACATACTCTTCAATTTCCTGTAGATTATCGGTTAGAATATCATGAAAAACATTATTAGGATTCTCTTTTACACTTCCCCAAATAGAAGTTTCATCAACTATAAAAGATAAGTCCAGTTCTCCTGATATCACTATCTGTTTTCCCCTATCCTTTTCATTATTGTCAGATGAAGAGGATAACTGCACTGGTTTACTTATACCTTCTCTAATTGTTGTAAATTATATCCCTTCACCACTTGTATTTAGTTGTTGCTTGTCCCCATAATTACTTGTTGATGGTTTTGCTAATATTATTACAAGATTTAAATTATCTCCATTTCTTTTGGCCAAACTTTCTACATCACTGATCAACTTGCAATCGCCTGCTCCTGTATTAAGGACCAAAATATTCACCGAAATCACCACTAATCCAGGACTACCAATTGAACTCTTTTGACTCATCATTTTCTACTGCTCCCAAGCTACTAGCTGCTTTCCTGTTTAAAGAATCTTTGTTTGACCTTCTTGATTGGTCATCCTTTATGTTATTATATTTTTATGACACCCCTTCCTTTACACTTGTATGCTTCACAACCTTCTCCATTGTTGAACTTGTCCTAAGTTATTTCCCTTGAAAGGACCTGGATATCCAGTCTTTAGTAGATTCTGCTTTATTTTTCTCCCATTTATATTATTTGTATAAGTTATATCATGAGCTGTGTTCTCTAATTTTGATGCAACTATGTGCTTAACTTTTTCTTCTTTTGTTAAAGCTGCAAAAGGATTGTTATGAGTAACATCTTTCTCTGGTTAAATTGCCTTTTTGCTTAGCTCCCCTTTACTTATGAACATTCTCTTTGTAGGGTTCCGCTGTCGGTTTAACCCATATCTTCTTTTCACTTGGCCTCTAGTAGGACTCTTCTGGCAGCTGCGAACTTATTTCCTTCTCAATATTTTCCTAAAATTCCCTCCTTAATTCAGGATGTAATACCCTCCATTCCTGTTCATCATGACCTTGCAACATCATCTCTTACTATAGTTATGCATAAAGTCATACTTGATTTTCACCTTCTCAATCCTCGACTCCATTGTAGTTGAGTTAACTATCTCCGTCTCAACATATTTTGAAAAATCTGCAAGCAAATCTACTTGGACCTTAATCCTAGTACAACTAGGTCTCATTTTATTCATTGTAACCAAATCTAAATGAATTGGCTTCTCAATAATCGCAAATAATGAAAAAAAAGACTCCTTCACAAAGAAGGTTGGCTTAAGGTAAGGGAACAAAATCCATATCATAGCTTGAGTAGTTTTCTCCTCTTTCTTGAATTTGACATCATATATAAAAGTCCCACATTTGATATGCGTAACCATCCTTGGAGGTAATGTAATATGTACACTTTGCCATCACATTCACAAAATTCTCCAGTAATGCAAATCTTATAAGAATAAGACAATTCATCAAGAAGCCAATGTACAGTTCCCTTTTATATTGAGTTGTTTACGTATCTTAATATGAAAATCATCCAACTCTGGCCAACCATATAAAAATTTCCCAATGACTGCAAATTTTAGTTCTTTTATAGTGTTCATTCTATCTACTTCCTGATATACGAACAAAGTACGAAATTGAAAACTAAACTAGGATACAAAAATAAAAGGTAAAGATAGATAAAGAACGAATAATAGATAGTCACAATGGATGAATATATAGTAAATAAAGGGTGTCTCAATCCCTAAACTCTCTATTCAATGTTACACAAGGTACCTAATCTCCTACGTAGACCTCAAGGGAATTGAATTTTCGACTTAGACCTCAAGGGAATTGAATTTTCGAGCAACCTACGTTTCTAAATGAAAAATCAACACAAGCGATTCCACGCTTGCCACAAGATAATACAAGCTTACCTCACACTTTTAGAAGTGTTTCCATTCATAATTCATCAATAATTACCTACTAAATTAAAGAGAAGTCCTATTTATAGTCTACGCTAAGTTATTACATCATATGGGCCCAAAAGTGACCCATTTAGAAAATACTAAACATAGAAGCCCATTAAGAACATGATCGAGAATTTGTAGAGAATATGGTACATACCCCAAAGGTATATTGAGCTATTTTGACCCACTCTGGTGGATTTAGAGCAGGTTAAGCGCACCTCCAAAGCGGATGGGGCGAATTTCCTCTTCTGGTGGCTTTTTATCCCCATTTTTTCTTCCCTTGGCCTCTGTAACATCCCTTAAGCCTCCTTGATCATCATAAGAATCCAATGGACGCCTTTTAATAGCCATCAAGGAGACATCAAGTGTCACTTGACCCATAATCATCCTCTCTAGCAACCCGGAGGCAATTTGGACTGTATTATCCTCTCCTTCTTGAAGAAGATTCGTCTCGAATCTACAATCTTTAAACACAAGAAAAGAGAACACAACCAATATTTCCTCGTGGCATGAGGGTTAGCACAAAGGTTAAAATCAAAACATCTATTCCAAGGAGGTACACATTTGACATATAACCAATGATTCATTGTTATTAATAAAATAAATTCATCATGCACTACACAAAAGTGTTGTCTATAAGAAGCCTTATGAAACAAGGAAACTACCAAGGTCGTGAGACACAAGTGTTTCATTATTTCACCATAAGACCATATCCAAAAACTCCTACCTCTATCTAAAATAAATCCAAAATCAACATGGATTTCATCAAATGCAAAGAGGTAGTAAAGAAACGTATGAAGAAGATGAGTCTCGTCCAAGGTTTTTCCATATGTAAGAGAAGCAAGGTACTCAAGAAATCTAATAACCAAGTCACTAAAAGTTGGAATAACCAAGGAATGAGCCAATTCATTAGGATGCACATTATCCTTCCTTCCAAGACAACCCCTATTCACACAAAATGAATTTTCAACCCAAACATGGTCATCATCATAAGCAAAACGATAGAAAAGAGATAAGGACACCATTCTCATTAAAATTACCCTCAATCATGACTTTAAAATAAGATGAGACAAGACATTTGAAGCACATCATATCTTTTCTCTTCAAGCAACTTTCATTAAGAAGTGCATTCACCAATGGAATAATGTTATTGGAGGAATTAGAGAATCTATGAGAAACCAATTCACTCCAAGCCAAAGGGTACACCCAAGAAGTTGGGTGACTTCTTTTCATGGAACTTAGCATGTTACCAAGAGCCCTTCCTATTACTTAAACTTATCCAACCACACAAGCGTGACAAGGATTAGGAAACCAAAAGTTGTACATTAATTACACACCAAGGACTCTTCTTAAGGAAACAAATGGATTGGGCATTAATATTGTAAGGCCCACACAATTCAAGCACCAAAGGCAAACACCGTAAAGGAATCATGAAGATACTAATACTCTCATGGTATGACATGATTTCAATCAACTTCAAGGGTCTATTCAATATAAGGAAAATATCATCATGTCCCCAAGGATTACTAGGAATAAGAGGGGTAGGTACATACCTCAGAAGAAACACCTTGAGTTTGTTCTCTTTTCCCCCATAGGTTCTTTACAAGGACCTTTCCTTACATGCATTAACTTGGACCAATAGGCTTGATCTTTTTACCTCTTTAAAGGAATTTCTTTGGTAGATAACTCTTTTTTTTTTCTTGTCATAAAGTACCCATCAATCCATGGGAGGCTGATTAGGTTCCTCCTTTGAGTCAAGTCTTTATTAACCTTGGAGTTCTTGAATAAGAATTCATGTAGGCATTCAAACTTATGCTCATGAGAGGTCTTCTTTGAGTTCTCCTTCAGAAGCATTAGCTCATGACGCTACAAGAGAGAAGTATTAGTACTAGGCAAAATGTTAGTTCCATGGTTAGCATGTAATAAGGGCTTAGGCTTGACAAGTTTCACAACTAAATGTTCCATTTATCCTTCATTCAATTCAACCCTTGGCTCACACAACTCTCCTTCTTGATCTAAGTTCTTCTCCCCATTCTTAGCTTCCTTTTCTTCTTTATCCTCAACTTGATTAGGTTGACCTTGGTTTAGTGGAGTTTGGGGTAGTTTAAGAAAGGTACTTTGAGTAGGACCACTCAAGGAAGCTTGAAAGTTTGGTGGATAGGTAAGGGTGGAGTTAGGAAAGTTTAGACGATCTACCATGTTATAAAACCTCCTACCAAGTGAATTTATCTTAGCATCCATGGAATCAATTTTATGATTGAGATTTTCGAGGGCCACTAAAATAACACTTATTGAGTGGTTATCCATGGGTTGCGAAGTTTATCCTTCCGAAACCATTGTACCTAAAAAAAGAAATGCTAAAACCAAAACAAAATAAAAAACAAACAAGTTAAAGTTAAGAAAATCAACCTCACAAGCTCTTATAGTTCACACTTATAGTTTATGTCTCAATTGGCGTCGCAAGTGTTGATAAGTCATTTATACTCCAATGAGAATTCTTGGTACCAATTGTGGCTTGATTTTAGAATAGATTCTTCTTTGAAAGACTCAAGTAAAAATTGTGTACGGACTTGAATCACGAACTAACAACGAATTGAAAAAAGAGAAAATCTAGAAAGAAATAGGACGATGAAAGAAAAGGACTCAGGAACTAATCAATTAATTTAGTAGATGAATTACTAGTTGATGAGTAGTTTAAAAATCAAAATAAGAGATTAAGAATCAAGAAATTGAAACAACAGAATCAAACCTTGAGCCAAATGAGTAATTGAAGTGTTGAGTTGAGTTTGGAGGCTTGAAATTTGTGTTTGGGCCTTAATTTGCGTTGGGAGGTGGTGATCCCCGTTGGCCAGCCTACTCTAGCAGGTGTGGCACATTTCCAAGGTATCTTGGATGCATATTCGATGGCCAACTACTATATTGAGGTGCTACAACACCTTGGGCGCACCTCCAAGGCACTTGCAAAGCAAGTTGGACAAAAAAACAGCTTGCACCAACACTTGTAATTCCAAATGGTCCCCTTTTTTGTCCTCACCTTGGAATATTCTTGGAATCTTCTTGGATGCTTTAGGAAAAACACTTTTGTACCAATTTTTGATGAAGATTCAACTTGAAGATTTGACTGTCTTCAAGAGCACCAAGAACACTAACTTTTTCTCTAGCGCTTAGAATGAGTTGAAATTTTGAACATAGGCATTTGTAACCTTCTAAACTCATTACAAATGACATTTAGCTCAAATTCTTAACAAATTTTGGAGATTTTTCAATTTACATCAAACTTTTTCAATCCAAGCTTCCAACAAGGATAGAACACTCAAATAAGCTCCGATTTGACTCAAATTTTATTTATAGACTCGTATAACATAAAATCAAAAAATTAAAATTTGACCTAGGGCTAAAAACGTGAATAGTACTTTTTTGGAATTTTCGAGTTTGACATTTTTTTTTTTGAATTTTCAAGATAACAAATTCAAGATTGACATCGTAGGAATGAAAATAAGATCGGATTTGATTCCAAATGATATACGAATAAAGTATGAAATTAAAAACTAAACTATGATATGAAAATAAAAGGTAAAGATAGATAAATGACGAATAATAGTTAGACACAATGGATGAATGTATAGCAAATAAAGGGCATATCAAACCCTAAACCCTCTATTCAATGTCACACAAGGCATCTAATCTCTTGCGTAGACCTCAAGAAATTGAATTTCCGAGCAACCCACGTTTTTAAACGAAAAATCAATAGAAGCGATTCCACGCTTGCCACAAGAAAAGCTAAGCTTGCCTCACATTTTCATTAGTGTTTATATTCATAATTCATCAATAACTACCTACTAAATGAAAAAGAAGTCCTATTTATAGTCTAGGCTAAGTTATTACATCATATGGGCCAAAAAGTGACCCATTTAAGAAAGATTAAATATAGAAGCCCATTAAGAACATGCTTGAGCATTTGGGGCGCACCCCAAGGGTATAGTGAAATATTTTGACCCGTTCTAGTGGATTTAGAGTAGGTTAAGCGCACCTCCAAAGCGGATGGGGCGCATTTCCTCTTTTGGGGGCTTTCTAGCCCCATCTTGTCTTCACTTGGCCTCTCTAACATCTCTTGAGCCTCCTTGATCATCATAATCATCCAATGGATGCCTTTTGATAGCCGTCAAGAAGTCATCAAGTGTCACTTGACCCATAAGCATTCTCTCTAGCAACCGGAAGGTCATTTGGATTGTATCACTTCCTCCTTTGTTCACTGAACACGAGGAATACCATTAACATAAGTAAGTTCTTTAATAGGAATAGGCTGGACAAAAGGATTATTAGAGTTTTTATTCATGTTAATGGTTGAGGGTTTCAATAAATCAACAAATCTCTCCTTGTGCGTTGTAACAACACTGTTCATAGGTTCTCCCATAGTCCCTTCCGTGGTTGCATTCTAATTATGATTTGGTAAAGGTGGAAAACTCTCCACAGTATTGTCAATAGCATACTGGCCAGCCCTAAGATCCGGCCGACCTCTGTGCATGTTGGCCAATTCTGATGAACAGTAGAATTCAGTCATGTGGTGGCTAGGCTTCAGCTTGGCGGCTGCTATATATCTTTCTGTACAATTGAATTCCTCAATTTATAGGTAAATTTTTTTTAGTGGATGCGTAACTTTTCTTTTATAAGTGGATGGTCATATACATAAAGTATTTTAAAATACCATTTATTTTAAGTCCCTAATATTTAGGATAAAATTTGATTCTATTTAA
The DNA here is from genome assembly GCF_002878395.1 of Capsicum annuum. NCBI lineage: Eukaryota > Viridiplantae > Streptophyta > Magnoliopsida > Solanales > Solanaceae > Capsicum > Capsicum annuum. The sequence continues at coordinate 188,472,232 of NC_061114.1, forward strand.
AAGACATTTTTAATTTGCATATACAATTTGATTTCATTCCAAAACACAAAATAAACACTTTATTAATATAAGTAGAACAATAGATTTATTTTTAGATAAAAACACAAGCCGTATAAATTACGCAGTTGATACTTTTTCTTCCGCCTGTTTTTCTAAACTTAACTAGGAGTTTTTTTTCTTGATGGTCTTTGAAATTTTATATATTTTGTTACAATCTACATGTTTCCTTTCTTCTCCTTTTTCAATGTTATCTAATGTGTATTTTATTATTTTTCAGGTCAATACAATGCCCAACTCCTTTAGATACCATGAAATACAAGATAAGTATTTTCTAGCATAAAATTTTTAACAATAGATTATGTATATTTTTAGTGTTTTTGTGGATTAATTTTTATTAGTTTCTTTTGTTCTATTTTTTGATTTACTGAATGGTTTACGTTATATTGAATGGTTTACGTTATATTGATATAACTTAGTTTTATTTTGATTTATTGAAAGTAATCGAGAATTTCACCGCCTTTTGTTTTCTGATTAATTGGTAGTTCAGCACCTTTTAATTCTAAGAAATTGTTATGATGCCATGTTATAAGAAAAAGAGAGAAACAGGAAGTGGAAAAATCATCAAAAACATCATAAATGTTATGAAATATAAAGTAAGAACAACAACAATAAATAGAGAGAGAAGAAGAGAGACTTCTTTATTTCTTCTATTGAGTTTACAATGAAGGATTTCTTTTATTTATAGGAAAAATTTACTCTTAGTTTCTGACAAAAAAGACAGAAACTTCAAATCATGATAGATATCATCTAGATTTTGATAGATCTTGATAGATCTTATCTATATTCTTGATAGATATTCCTTATTGTGTGAATACATTTATAACACTCCCCCTTGAATGTCTAATTGATAGATGATGTGCCTCTTTAAAACCTTACTAGGAAAAACCCAATGGAAAAAAATCTAGTGAAGGAAAAAGAGTATATATCTCCAACAATATGCATATAGGTTGCCTCATTAAAAACCTTCAAAGGAAAACACAATGGGACAAACCCTCATAAGAAAAAAAGAGTACAACACGTATTAACTCCCCCTAATAAGAACATCCTTAAACCTTTGCATCCTGATCTTATGCACTATCTTCTTGAAAGTTGTAATTGGAGGAGACTTGGTGAATAAATCAGCCACATTGTCACTTGACCGAATCTATTGCACATTAATATCAACATTCTTTTATAGGTCATGTATGTAGAAAAGTTTTGATGAAGTGTACTTCGTTCTATCTCCTTTTATGAATTCTCCATTAAGATGTGTTATGCATACTGCATTATCTTTGTATAAAATTATGGGTACATTATCGCATTTCAAACCATATTTTTATCGAATGAGATGCATTATGGACCTCAACCATACACATTTTCGGCTTTCTTCATGAATAACTATTATCTCAGCATGGTTCGATGAAATGGCTAGATAGACTGCTTTGTATATTTTCAAGATACAAAAGTATCCTTATATGTGAACACATTGTATATTTGTGATTGAGATTTATGTAGCTTAAATAAATACCCAACATCAGTATAATCAACAAGATCAGGGCTGTAAGCTTTAGAATAAAATAAACTCATGTATTTTATCCCATTTTGATGTCTCCTATTACGAGCGAAAATATGTCTTGCTTAACAAATTAACTGAAAGGGCTATTTTAGGTCTTGTAGTATTTGCAAGATAAATTAGTGTTGTACAACAATTGCACTAAGATATGATACTTCATATTTCTCATTTCACCAAATAATCTTATTTATTTTAAAAAATCTCTAAGAGTTTCAATAATATTCAGGCCATCAATTTATCCCTTATAAGGATAATAAATAGGTTTCTCAGAAACTTTATATGCTTCAGGCATTTTGAATCTTTTAGGGATTTTTATATGGATTTTTTTCAAGTGACAATATCAATATGAGTGACATCTTCAAGTGTTTGGACTGCAAATTAAATATGTGTTATGTTTACCAAGATGCATCCTTTTATGTCACTTGATAAATGTTTCTACGTCAGCATGATTAAATAAACGTAGAATTCAGATCCTCGTAACCTTTTACAATATTATGTCAGTATTGTATCAAAGATATCATCGATGATATATAATTTTATATTGATTCATAGTGTGACATAATATTTTGAGATCTCATCACTTCAATATTTTCAGGTACCTGAACCTTTCATAAGGTTTCATGAAGTGTTATGTCGTAGGCTCTTCATGAGCACATTGCCTTCTTATTATAATTGCTTGCTCCTTATCCTTTTCAAGAATTATTTTATTTGGAACTGATTAATCTACCACGCTTCACGCCTGCATAGACTTTATCTTTCATGGACACAAAATAGGAGCACTTGCAGCTTAAATATGAGATGCTTTTGATATTTGACTTGAATAATCTTTTGAGTGAGGATTTGGTGTAATTCCTAACATATTTCATAGCCACTTATAATCCCCCCTTATGTTAGGAAAACTAACATACATCCTCCATCTTCTTTGAGAAATCCATCTTCGTACATCATGGTGTATTTATTAATCGTATACTGTACATCAAAATTATTAGATAAAAACGTATGGTTCTTGGCTTAGAATCAACTTTGAGGGAGAATTAATCATAATTTATTGGTTTAATGCATACAAGTACTTTTGTATATAATATTTCAAACCAATGCATGAAGCTTTATTCTCATTAGCAATGGTTTATCTATTTATCGAAGACATTCAATACCAAACCATCATCATTAAGAATTGTCTTGATTACATAGTCTGAAAGTTATGCTCTTAAATTAATTTTATTAAGCAAGCAACTTTATTAATGTCAAACTGCAAGTTGACAATAAACGTACAAATGATCATCTTATATCGATGCATCTTAATAGATCACATGACATGTGAACGGACCCATATTCACTTTTTATACTTTTTAGATATTAAGAGATTCAATCCCAACATTAGTTGGTCCAACCAATTTGTCATGAGAATAAGCGACATAAACAATTCTTGAAGAATCTTCTAATTCTTCAACATATGTCTAATACTCAATATGCACATATTTGGAATATAGCAATCATTCATGCCAATTTATACTAGTAAACATATGTTTACCATGACATTTGCCTTTTTGCTTTAGTAAATTTTAATTTTACCATCACATGAATACATTTTGAATTTACTACTTTAGAAGTAGATTTCAAAATATCTTTTCCCAGTTATTCTGCCTCATTCGGAGGTGAGTTGTGATACCATCACAATCAAGTGCATGTGTGTATTAATAAGCTTCTCATTCCCCAGGAATGGAATATAATCATGCCTTAAGCCTATCAAAATCTGATAGCTTATAACCTCTTTTATGATATTGCTACTTCAGGAGCACATAGAGGTATATATATCATTCAAAGTATATCATATATTGCTACCACATTCACATTAAGAATAGAGTAAATTGTCATCTTTCAGACCTATAATATATTGTTACAACATTCACTTCATGGAATGAAGCATATTATATTCACTTCATGGAATGACACATATTTAATGAGACAAGTTTGATGACTTTTCACCAAATACAAATTATTTTGCCTTAACCATCATAATATCATCAATATGGTACATTGAGATTCAAATTCAACATATTATCCTTATAAAGACGTCTTAGGCTTATAAATCAATGGGACTTGAATCCAATATCTTATCTTCAACCCATAATATAATAGGTTAAAGTGTAAAAGAATTCACCAATTAAAAATTATTGAATTACACTAATATCTTATAGATAGATGTTGAGTTAACTAATCAATTTAGCACCAAAGTTCATAAAGGTGACAACAAACAGTTTGTGTTGGTTTGTGCATTAAATTCACAACTTCAATAAGTTACTTCTCAAAATTGACAAAGTAAATTTAGGCAGTACACCATATAATTTTATGTTAGCCAATGATGTACATATATAATCAAAATTAATGAAGAAAGGACTTACTCCAATCAAATCAAATTAACAGAAGGGTTTAAGCACTACTTACCATACCAAAGATTCAAGCTTACCGTTGGACCAATTAAAGTAGAGATCGCAATTGGTTAGAAACTTCGTGCTGATAATGTATTATTATCACGACCTGATTTCTCAAGTCGCGATGACGCCTACCTTATCCCCCTAGTAGGCAAGTTAATTCATAGCTCGAAATAATAGATAACAAGCTAATAGGCAAAAATAAAAAAGATCGCGTATAATGATAGCAGTAGTAATAAAAGTAACAAACAAAAAGTAACCATATCTCATATACTAAAGCAAGGGAAGAAAAATTTCTAAATATACAAAAGAATCCCTCCCAATACCTGGTAAGATCGGTACTAGAGCCACTACTAAATATACCCAGAGTACTAGACAAAATATTAAATATACCTAATATACACAAGCAGTCTTGAGTACAAAAGACTAAACCAGAGTAGATAGAGAAGGATCAGCCTCGGATGACAGTAAGTTCACCCTTCTCTGAATCAGTACTGGAAGGTAGGAATCACGTCAATGATGACTGCTAATACTCAGATCTGCATCGGAGAAAAGATGCAGAAGTGTAGTATAAGTACCAAAGCAATGGATAATCAGTAGGCATCATCGACCGACTAAGCTCAATACAGAAACAGTATAACTACAATGTAAGGATACAATCTAAGTCAACAGTAAAAAGGGATAGAAAAGTAAACAACTACCAAGCTACGCTAATGAGATAGAGAAATAAATGTAAGCGATCAAAAAATAAATAGCACAATAATTACAGACAAATCAAACATAACCTAACTGGTCCCCCATAAGCCCGCTAGGCACACAACATAATCTAACTGGGCCTCCATAAGTCTGCTAGACACACTGAAGAAAATAATTAACCCAATCGTACCCCCATAAGCCAATGGGACACACAAGTACCAATTAAAGAAAATAAACATAAATAATCTGTAACTGAACCAATCCCAAGAAATCATGATAGTCATCAAGAAGTGCACCGGACTTGAACTGGCACCAATGGGTAGTAACAAGAGGCCAAATACCAAACTCGAACCGATGGTGATGGATAATAAAAAGAGAACACGTGCCAGATTCAAACCAAACATAGTAGGTAATAACGATAGGCCACATATTTAATATACAATAACTCTCATAATCAGATGTCGGGCTTGAACCAAAACTTAGAGGAACCACAATAATAATCAGATGCCGGACTCGAATCGAAACTCATAGTAACAATAATAATCAAATGCCGGACTCAAATCGAAACTCATAGTAACAATAATAATTAAATGCCGGACTCAAACCGAAACTCATAGTAACAATAATAATCAAATGCCGGACTCGAACCGAAACTCATATAACAATAATAATCAAATGCCGGACTCGAACCGGAACTCATAGTAACAATAATAGTCAAATGCCGGACTCGAATCAGAACTCATAGTAACAATAATAATCAAATGCCAGACTTGAACCAGAACTCATAGTAACAATAATAATCAAATGCCGGACTCGAATCGGAACTCATAGTAACAATAATAATCAAACGCCGGACTTGAACCGAAACTCATAGTAACAATAATAATCAAATGCCAGACTCGAACCGGAACTCAGTAACAATAATAATCAAATGCTAACATCTAAATAATCATCTGCCAATCTTAATTAAAAAGGGATAAATTCAAGATTCTGTAATTTAGTTTCACGTCCTAAAGTAATAGATGTTATATTATATTAAAAGATAATATTCCAATATTTACTAGAACGGGGTCCTAGTCCAAATAAATAAGACAGTTTATATAAATCAAATAATATACATCTACAAGCACTTATCCAAAGCTAGTATAATAGTTTACAATTTTCGTAAGTAAGCTTAATCTAAAGGTAGGATAAACTTAGCTTACTTGGACGGCAAAACTGTAATATCTTTTCGCGAAGCCTTCGAATAATACCCCACTAGAAATCAAGCTTGGATAATTGATTAACTTATTGATTCTTCCTTCTGATGTGTGTGTTCAACGGGTGTCTCTCAGCGTGTGTGGAGAATTAATGGTGCGTGAAAGTGTTGAATGAAAAAAAGATGAATTTTCCAGTGAGTGCATAAAGTGGATGAATTGTATATATATATTGTTAAAAGATCAATGAATAGCAAAGATTTGACAAAAGTCAAAATATTCACAAGTTGCAGCCCACAATCCTTTCCACATGTGTGGTGGTAATTAGCCACAAGTAATAATTTCTCTACATTGTATATATATTCGGGTACTGTATAAATTCATGGTAAAATAATTATAATATTTTAAATATATCATAATTTTTAACAAAATTTCTATTATATAATAATAATATTTTAATATTTCTAAATTTACTATCTCTGCTTAAAATATTAATAATTTATAAAAATCTATTACAAAGTGATATAAATATATCGTCACATAAAGAATTTTATCAATATCGAAAATATTTTAGAAGGGTACTAAATTATATTTCTACCAAATGCAAATCAAATTAAATAATGCACGATACATTTAGATAGTACTAAAATTATATGAAAATATAGGGAAATGACGTAAGGTCATTACAATTATGAAATATAAAGTAAGAACAACAAGAATAAATAGAAAGGGGGGGAGGAGAGATTTCTTTATTTTTCATGAAGGATTCTATTAAGATCATTAGAGATGATTTACAATGAAGGAAGTTTTTCTATTTATAGAAAAAATTTACTCCTACTTTCTGACTAAAAGACAAAAACTTCAAATCCTGATAAATATCAACTAGATTTTAAAAGATTTTATTAGATCATGATAGATCTTATCTATGTTCTTGATAAACATTCACAATAATGTAAATACATTTATAACAATAAAGAACTATTGAATATGTTAAAAGTGTGTAGACACAGGCTACCAAACATGTTTTTGAATTGACTGTACTTATAAAAAGATACTTTAATTAAATTTGTATATACAAATTGATTTCATTCCAAAACATTTGACGTCAGTTAGATTATTTTAAACTCTTCTAAAACATTAATTAGTGTCCTTTTTGATTTATAAATTCTTTTTGTTTAGACGATAAACAATGGTGGACAAATATCTTCTCCAGAAAATTGGACAGGTACATAATTTTTTAATCATTATATATTTTTAATCATTATTTGGCTAATTTTTCAAAATTTTAGATCCGACCTATAGTTTATACAATTTTATTTAAATTTGCTGATTCTTTTGGTGCAAGAAATTTTAATTTATTGTTGTTCTTTTGATTTTCAATTGAAATTTGTGTGTTATCAATATCTTGCCTTATTTGATATTTTTATTATTACTTCATCTAATGACTTGCTACTCCCAACATGCAGATTTATGTTGTCTCAATTACTATATATGATGTTGAAAGCTTCGAGTTCTTGTTAACCACTTTAGTTGAAGATATTTTGCAAGTTAGTCTCAACGTTACAATTAGATGTGATAAACCTTATGTATCTGCTTTGTATTTTTTTTATTTTTAATTTTGCATCAAGTTAGATTATGTTAAACTCTATTAAAATATTAATTAATGTCCTTTTTTGTTTTTGAATCCTTTATAATTTCAGACATCTACCATTACTAACTTTTATTGTTATTTATTTTTTGTTTTGATTGCAAATACAAAAATTAAATTTTCATTGGAATCACCACATCAAATAAATATTTGGTGTAAGGTTTAATGAATCATTAACTTTCAGATATGTATAACTCAAGTGGCTTGAATTTTTTTTCTTAATCACTTTCTTATAAAGTTTTATGATTAGCTTCCTTAGATGCAAAACTCTTTTTGAGCCGATGGTTTATTGAAAACAATCTCTCTATCTTTGTTGTTTTTCTTTAAATTTGTTTTTCTTTAGTATTTCTGGCAAAAGAGACTTTGTGACTAATCTCCTTCTAAATAAATCTTTGTTAGTTTGTCTGACTCTTTGATAGGGATTTCAAAAGTAAATCATATGGTTGTATAATTTTTTTGTTTCAATTGCTTTATCCTAAAACTGTTTTTTCCTCACCGTGCAGATAAAACAAATAGGACGTGTTAAACTTATTTTTCTAAGTGGACAATTCCGGTATGTAGTTTTCTACATTGGCTATGCACACTACAGAGCAGAAAGTACAAGTAAAGCATGGATCTTGATTGTTCATGAGGTACCTTTTAATGGCATGACACTGCATATTGTGGATTATTATAGCTATTCACTCAGATTCTTTTTGTGTAATGATCTCTTATTTGCTTTTTTTTAAGATGTATAGTTTATCAAAATTTACGACCAAAAAAACCTATTAGTATAATAAAAGATTTAACCAAATCTGGCTTCAAAAATTTTCGAAGATGTTTAGTTATCACCACAATTAGATGTAGAGAATAGTAGAAGAAAGATGTAGTTGGAGAGACCTTCTGCTAGCCCAAGACCGTTAACTAAGATTTGAAGATTCAACTAAGAAGAGAAAGCTATGAAAAGAGAAGGTAGAATTTTAATATGGAGAACACTACTTGAATTGATTTATTTTTTGGTTAATTTTGGTTGGGTTACAAATGTACAAGACCATCCCTATTTATACTTATCCATGGATGGCTCTAGATACTATTCTAGAAATTTCTACAAGAACAATCTAGGCAACTTTTATCTTCTAACTATCTAAGAAAAATCTAGATATTTTTCTAGGATAATTATCCTAAATACTATGTTAAAGTATTCTAGAGACTTTACTAGAAAACTATGATATTAATTCACTAAACTATTTCAGAAAATTTAACTAGAAAACTATGGTATTTATTCTTCCAAAAATTCACTTTACATATTTTTCACACTCTCCCTTAAAGTAATTTTTCAGAAGCTATCCCAAACTCGTTGCGGACTAACTCAAAGTTTTGAAACATGTCGTGGTGAAACTCTAAGCAATTTTTTCCAACTTCTATTTCTTCTTCCAGTGATGAAGATTTTCCATCATCGATTTGTCCTTGCCGACTTTTATGATGTTGAATTCTTGAGCTCCCCTTTCTTTGAACTCCTCCACAACTTTATTATTTAGACACACATATGATGAAAAAGTTTTGAGCTCTAGCATTCAAGATTTTAGAACTTACTCTTTCTAAAGAAATTTCATAACACAAGGATCTTTCATCTGTATCATCCTTCTTGTTTGATTCGATGATAATTTGATCATCAATTTTTTGTGAAGCCTCAACACCATAATAGGATCCACCACTAGATTCTCTATCTAGTTCTTCAATCATACTATGTCTCTCTTCATCTGAAATTGGGACTTCTATTTCATCGTCATTATTTATTTTCTCTTTAGCTTCTTCATAAACTTTCAATATTTTTCCTAAGCCAGTGATTGACCTTGATACGATGGATGACTGATTAGAGACTACAACTTCCACTACATCTCCCTCAATGTTTTCTTTGAAAAAGTCGTTACTGGCCTGTATAGTTTTAGACACTGCCTGCTCAGGTTCCATTGTAACATCTTTCACATTCAAAATTTTATTGTCAATTTTAGGATCTGCTTCTTTGAATTCCTCAATAGAAAATATCACGTCTCTAGTCGAAACGTCTTCAGTATCATCTTTCTTCTCATCAGTGCCTTTCTTCTTCACACGGTGAACTGTATTATATCTGATCTAATCTCTTTCCAAATTTATGGAAGCCAAGAAATTTATTGCTCGACTCTCAGCTTTTAAGATTCTTTCCCAGCCTTCTTCTTCTTCAAGAACTTTTTCAGTATGAGCCATGTTGCTCTCCGTCGCTCGGCAATATCTTTTTATATGTCCTGCTTTCCCATATCAATAACATCTAAGAGTCTTTTTATAATTGTTAAAAGACTTTTCCTTCTTTTAAGGAGATCTTGAACCACATGCAAATCGAGAGTGAGACATATCTCTTGCTTTTCCTTTAATGTTCCTCCTGTCAGCTATAAGAGCATTTTCTTCCCTTTCTTTGACAAATTCATCAGCCAATTGTTTGGCTAGTAACTCTTGTGACAACAATAAATTCTTAAATTCCTCCAGGGATGATTGTTAAGTCCATCCCTGAATTGATGTCACAAAGGAAATATATTCTAGTTTCAAACCACGAATGTTAATTCTTCTCATTCCTGCTTTAGAGATAGCCTCGTCCGTATTCAATAAAGAAATTTAAGAACATAAGTTCTTAATCTTTAAAAAATACTCGATAATAGAAAGATTATCTTGAGTGGTGTTAGCTAATTCATTCTCCAATATTTATAGTCGAGTTTCATTCTTCTTATTGAATAACTGATCAAGGGTTCTCCATATTTCATGGGCTGATTTGCACCTTATAATATTATCTAATAAACTGGAGGAGATGATTCTCTTTAAGAAGAACTCTGCCTTCATATTAGTTTGCTTCCACTTCTTATATGCATCATCATTTTTTGATCCGTCTACAGAAGGACTTGTGTTACAGAGTTATTGGACTGGTTCAACAACACCATTTCCAGTCCATTAATGCGACCGCTTAAATCCATTCAAACAAACGAGTTGAATCGACCGCAAACCTGATCTTGAAATAAACACAAGTCAATCTATGACTTTGACTTTGATACCATGTAGTGAATAGCAAAAAAAAGGTATAGTTGGAGAGACCTTCTGCTAGCCCAAGATCGTTAACTAAGATCGGAAGATTCAACTAAGAAGAGGAAGTTATGAAAAGAGAAGGATGAAATTTAATATGGAAAACACTACTTGAATTAATTTGTTTTTTTGGTTGATTTTGGTTGGGTTACAAATGTACAAGACCATCCCTATTTATACTTATCCATGGATGGTTCTAGATACTATTCTAGATATTTCTACAAGAACAATCTAGGCAACATTTATCTTCTAACCATTTAAGAAGAATCTAGATGTTTTTGTAGGATAATTATCCTAAATACTATGCTAGAGTATTCTAGAGACTTTACTAGAAAACTATGATATTAATTCACTAGACTATTCTAGAAAACTATGATATTCATTCTTCCGAAAATTCCACTTTAAATATTTTTCACACTAGAATATGTTTTGCCCAGGGCATTATATAGGGGCAAATCAGGTGCAGTCATCTCACACTTATTTCTCAATAATAATCTTCAACGAACTCCAATTATCCATGGCTGCTCTAATTCATCGTCAATTTAGTGTATGTTCGACTTTTCTCTTTGTTTTTATAGTAAAATTATAAGTTTGCACAATATTTTTTAGGTTTGAATAAAAAAAATTATAGCTATATATGCATTCTGATTGTTGTCATGTAATAACCTCCTAAATATAAGATTAGAGTTTGACTTAATGGTTGGAGGGATTTTAAATTCACTTTTGAGGTTTCAAGTTCAAATTTCAAATATTGACCATTTGATGTAATTGATTGAACTTAACGACAAAGAAATAAAATATTAAGTAGTGATGAAAAATTCTATACATTAATTTTTGGGACATTGAAACAAAGTCGGAAAGAGAACAGTGAGTCTTGGGCATGTTGGCCTTGGTGATGGTGATAAGTGCACTGAAGATGTTTTTGTTGTCTGGTAATTTATTCACTCTTTGTTTGTTTTATTTGTGTATGTTCTTGAAATCATTTTTTTATGCATCTCTAAGATGATATGATGGACACATGAACAATGGTTTGTTTTGGTTATTTATGTGGTTATTATAGTTTGATACTTCTTAGTTTTAACCTTTAATGAAGCTTGTTTTTGGTTTTTATCCAACTGAGAAGCAGCATATTGACACATCGTCAAACAATATATGCTTGAAAGTTCTCTCTCTATATATTTTGATGGTTCTTGTCTTTCTAATATGCTATACTTTATGGGTTATGATGCTGAGGGTGATAATCAGGGACTGATTTTATAATAAATTGACGGCCAAATTTAAGCAGTAAGAGACATTTTGTAGATAAATAAGAGTTGATGCTAAACGCATGATAGCAGTGGAGGAAAATTCAGATATGTTTGAGGTATAAAATTTTAGGCGTAAGTCATCGATATTGATAGTACCTTAAATTTATTTTAAAATTTAATTTGGACCCCTCAACTCAGTATTGAATCTATTGAACACTAAATTATTCAAATGTATGTGGCAACGAAAGTGTGCTACACTTTCCTTAGGCGCGTGATTAAGTCCAATTAATATTTTACTTTTATTTTTATTAAAAAAATTAAACTTAAATTATTTTACTAAGACAATTTTTAATTATAATAATTTCTTAACTTAAAAAGAAAAAAAAAAAGAAAACTAGAACACCCCCAACCCCACCTCGTCCTCGTCGTCTTCAACCCCCCACCCTCCCCGTGTTTCCCAATTTTTTTTTTCTTTTCAGATGTTAGATCAACAATTTATTTCTCACAAGGTGAAATTCTTCAACGAACAAACAAATCTAGACACACATTAATGATCACAACTTTTACACCTAAATTGCAGCAGTTTGTGCAATGTCACATTGTATTTGATGCTTGAAATTCTAAATTATTCGGTCTTATGCTTGGATGAATTTCCTTTCAAAATCATTTACTAGTGGATCCGTGAATAAGAGTCACCTTCTTCTCTTGTCACCAGAGCCATCAATTGGTTGGTGATAAACGAATTATCTTCATATGAAAATAGCTAACTTATCAATGGAAAATTGGAGAAGGGAAAGAAGAATTCTTATTAATATATGCTATACATTGTTGTTGATGGAGAAACTCCATCTTTAGGTGTTCCCCTATGTTTTAAGCAGAAATGGTTCCCAAATCAGATACGAAAAGACATAGAAAAAAAAAAAGAATAGAAGATTGTATCTGAAATTTATTTGGAAAAAATTGAGTTTTATGGTTGGAGAAAAGGAATAAGGATAGCCAGAAAATGAAGAAGCAGATGAAAGAAAATCTTATGTGAAATCCCAATTTTAGGCTGTTCTTCTCCATCTTTAGAAAATGGAGAAGAGGGGGGGGGGGGGGGGGGGGGGGAGTATTTTCATTTTTCTTTAAAAATTATATAATTATTTGGGCCCTTAATACCACATGACATTTTTTAATTAGTCGTTTTGTCCATGTCACCGCAAGTGTGTTACACACACACTACAATTTTTGCTAAATATTCAAAAGTGCCTAATAGGAAGAATTTTTTATACATTATAGGTGTTCAATAGGTTGGTGTCTTAGTTGAGAGGTCCAAGTGAAATTTCAAAACAAGTTTAGGGTCCTATGGATGACTTACATACACAAGTGAACAAATGCTTGTGCATGTGACTAACTTGGCAGTTAAATGTTATCTTCCCTTTCAATATGTCTTGTTATCTGTTATGTCAGTATTGTTTTTGTTTTCATTATGTTGTTTTATACTTTTTTGGTCCTGAGTCAAGGTTTTATCAAAAACAACTTCTTTATTTTATCTGAGTAGTGATATGATCTGCGTTACCCTCTCCAGACCCCACTTTATAGAAGTACACTGGGTATGTTGTTTTTATATTTGTTATGTCATTATCATCTTTCTGGTACATAAAGGAAAACAGGGGGCTAAAATTCAAATCAAGTATTTGATTGTCTACTGTTGATACATACTGCTAAAAGTACTTGAATTTGGAACTTTGGTAAGATAGAATTGGCTAATTTTTGAACTAAATTTTAAGAGGTCAACTAGTCTTTTCTAAACCTGTCAACTGGTCCATTTTGGTCCAATAAGCTCGACCTGAATAGAAAATCCAGCCAAATTTGACTCGGCCCGATGAGCCCCTGGGCTATAGGGCTGCTGGTCCAGGGTTGGGTCGTCTATGTTGACAGGCTCGATTGGTTCGGCCCAATCCAAACTCAGACCAGGCCCATCGGTTGCCCTGCCTGGTCTATAATGTTTTTTTAATAATTATGGCATTTTTTGACTGGGCCTCCAACGGTCAAATGGACCGTTGGTCCAACGGCTATAATACCGTATGGTAGCACAATTTGACTGTGGTGCCGCTTGATGACTTAAATCTTCTGCCAGGGATTGATTTCATGAAAAAGTTCAAGGTTGCTCCTATTTCAAACTTGGACGATCTAATGTTCACGGGGAAACTGACCCTATATTTGTGAAAGGTATTTGACCCTATAACGAGGAAAATAAGAGGAAACACTCTGAAACTATTGCTATATTATCTTCTATAGTTTTTGAAAAAGGATTGAAAAAGGGTGAGACAGCTTATCTTGTTGTCTTGATTGAAGTGAAGCCTGATTTACAGATTGAAGTCTCAGACAGTATTGCCAAGTTGCTGGATGAATTCAAGGATGTCATTCCACTAAAACAGCCTAAAGAGTTGCCTTTAATGGGGGAATTGATCACATGATTGATCTGATTTTTGGATTAATGCCATCAACTTTTACTCCTTATCACATGTCTTTATTATAGTTGATACAATTAAGGAAGTAGTTATCTCAATTACTTTCGAACGAGCTGATCTAGCCTTCAAAGGCTCTCTTTGGTGCCCCTATTTTGTTCCAAAAGAAGTAAGATGAAAGTCTTCAAATGTGCTTTGACTATTATGTACTGAACAAAGTAACTGTAAAGAATAAGTATCCAGTGTTATTTGTTCAAGACTTGATGGATAGGCTATCGAAGGCTAATTTGTTTTCTAAGTTATACTTACGGTCTTACGATGCAATAGCCAAAGGAGATTCCCCAAAGACCACTTGTGTGACTAGATATGGTAGTTATGAATTCCTTGTAATGCCGTTTGGGCTAAATAATGCCCCGACTAATTTTTGTATCTTAATGAATGATGCCCTTTCGGAGTACCTTGTTACTTTATAGTTATTTACTTAGATGATATATTCACTAATAGTAGAACACTAGAAGATAATTTGTTGTATTTAAAAAAAATATTGCAATGACTTAGAGAATATCAAATCTACGCTAAGATAGAAAAATATGAGTTTGCCTGTCGCAAGATCAAATTTCTGCGCCATATGATTACAAAATCCAGGTGCGAGTAGATCCTAAGAAAATGCAAGCTGTTGTAGATTGGTAGTCACCAAGCGGGGTTAAAGAGTTTAGATAATTTTTGGGCTTACAAACTATTATTCGAAGTTCATTGTAGGCTATTCAAAGAAGGTTGCCCCATTGATGGACTTGTTAAAGAATAATGTTAAGTGGGTTTGGTCTGAAGCAAGAGACTAGGATTTCAAGTCCTTGAAAAAAACTATTGCTTCTGAATGAATATTGCAATTGTCTATTTTGTCTTTACATTTGAAGTTTATACCGATACTTCTGATTATAAAGTCGTTGGAGTACTAGTGCAAGAGGATAATCCGATATTATTTGAGAGCCAAAAATTGAATCCTACAGAACAAATATTTTTCTCACAAAAAGGAAATGGTGAAGTCCTCCATTTCAATTTCCATTAAAAGCCACTTTTATGTCTCTTTTATAATAACTAACCTAGACTATAAATAGAAAGATTAGGTCTTGTTGTTTTTCAGGTTTAGTAAAATCTGTATTTTTCAATAATAACTTAAACCAGATGTTCAAACTAACATATGAAAAATCTAATGAAGTTGTAACTTTGTATTTACAACTTTGAACTTTTAACAAAAAGTTCAATCCAACTTATGAACAACAAAAGATGAAGTTCAAACGGTTTTCTAGAAAATAGCAAAACTAAATATTTAGAAAAAAATGAAGATTAGAAAATTCAAGTCCGCCTAATTCATGGTGTGTCCTTAAAGAAATTATTCCCCTCACATACCTAAGGTTATAGAATATATCCTCTCAAGATAAAATGAATCACTTTAACAAGATAATGGTATCTCAAACTCTGTCGAACTATGAAGGCATTCAATTGTAGAAAATCACACTATAGCTTTTCAAGAAATGTCACGACCCGGGACTATCCCCTATTCATAACACGGTGCTTAGAGCCACGAGTTATCCTAAGTTAACCCATGATACTTGTATAACTCGTGAGCAACTAAACATGTTGCATAAATCTGAAAGAAATAAGTGGAAGAGAAGTCTTTGCTAATCAGGTACAACACAAAAATGTGTAAAACGCTTACAACTTTGGTTATACAAAAGAAAATTGAAATCAAATACATCAACTCTACTAACTTTCTATGAATGGGACATTACTGTCATGACCCGAACGAAGGCCTGGCCGTGACGAGCATTTCGAATCATGGAGGCCCGAAATACCCCTATCTGCCTGGTAATCATGCACCTAATTCATATGATCAAAGAAATGCCGAAAAACACAATAATTCGGAAACATGGTCATAAACATGAAAAGAAACAATAACGGGGAGATAAGATTCCCTTAACATCAATTAACCTCTAAACAACTATCTGCAAAAATCTCTAACAAATGACTGAGTCAAGTAACCGTATATAAACTGGGACAAGGCCCCCAGTAGACCCCCAAAACTGAATATAAGATAAAAGGACTGCAGGACATAAGACCTTCCGAAACATAGAAGGCTCACCACTTGTCTCTGCAACTCTGTCTGAATGATCTACTGATTCTCTTGACCCCTAGAATGGGCCTCTGAACCTGAGAGGTTGGAGGGGGTAGGGGGTCAGCACAAAAGTACTGGCACGCAGAGATATCAAAACAAAACATAATATTTTTACAAAATATAGTTGAGAGCCATTATAAAGCAATTTCATATCAAACCATTTGAAAGCACATGTGTGTAATGCAATAGTTTTCTCAACAATCAATGAAATACAACTGAGCTAGGTGGAATACCCTACATAATTTACACCAACTGTCTAACCTCGATTGCCGCCGAGATTAAAGTATAAGTGAGGGAGAAACACACAAGATCACATAGCATGGTGTCTCGACCCAATGGTAGTGCCCAAGATCACTTAGCCCGGGCTCTTACCTATAGTCCTAATTTGGGAATGACATGAAATCAATTACACAAGATCACTTAGCCTGGTACTAATATTCTGCACATTTTCCAGTGATAAGCCCTTATGTCTCAAATGCCTTCTTCGGGCTTCCACCTTTCTCATGTAAAATCAATGCATTCAAATTTCATCTTATTCAATCACATATCGTATTCTGTAGGGTATCGTCATACCCGACTTGCAAGTCCTCAATATCACTTCCACTTATGCATAACCATGTAAAAACCAAGGTGCTTCATCATTTACAAGTAGTGAATAATATTTATTTCAAATTCATGCTCTCTTTTGTTGATTACAATATGATATGGGGTATCAAGACATTATCATGGAATTTGAAAGCAATTTATCATTCATATTTATCAAACTTCCATGGAAAATCTCAAATTACATATGCATGTTTTCAACCATTGAAGTATATAGACAAACAATTCCCATGACATAAAGTAAATGACTTAGAGATCATATTGAAAGCAAGATATTAGCATTTGATTGAAAACCCCCTTTTAAAAGCATGCATGTTCATAAAAAACTACACCCATGAGATTTTTGGATAACCCCACGTACCTCTATTTCCAAGGATAATAGATGTTTTCTTGAAGCTTGTGGATTGGTGATTCCAAATATGTAATTATCTTTGAAAACCTACGGTTAAATCTTGAACTATTTGGGTTTTTATTTTGAAACCCTAAGGAGAATCTTTGAGCACTTTTGATGAATGAATATGTATTTTGGGGTCCTTGGAACTAAATTTCGTGTTTTAGGGCTAAGTAAGGGTGGAAATGGACCACTTTGTCCCCAACACGGAGTGTTTAATTCACTAAATTTATTTACATAGGCGCCGCCCATCCCATTGCCTATGTTCACATAAGCACCGCCTAGGCTATCGCCTATGTTTACATAGGCACCACCTAGTCTATTGCCTATGTTTACATAGGCGCCGCCTAGGCTATTGCCTATTCTTTCCAGTGGCCATAGGCGATTGGTTAGGTGACGCTTATCACTTTGAAGGGCCATAACTTCTTGCTCGGGTGTCGGATTTTAGCCAAATTGGTATCGTTGGAAAGCTAAATCGAATACCTATCATTTGACACATAGTAGGCTTCTTAATTCGACATATACAGAGAGTTATGGTCGAGGGAATATGACCCACTTTATAACATCCACTAAAACTTAGTCGATCGAAATAGTTTCAACTCGTCCTTGAGTTGAAGGACCTCTATGGTCTAAATTCAAGCTTGAGTGGTTTTACATGCTACACAATAATTAACATGCCATATTGGCATAGAATTTTATGGCTTTGGGATTAACAACGCATCAAAATCATGGTCTATATTATAGCCCGAATTGCGGGGCATTACATTATCCCCCCCTTAGGATCATTCATCCCAGAATGATGATGCGGGACATAGACAAATATGATTTCAAGCATAATAAAGGACTAGGAAAGATAAGATAGGAATAGTACCTTCTGTCTCCTCCTCTATCAAAGCAAACAAATTGGGATATTTAATTCTCATGTCATCTTCTGACTCCCAAGTTGCTTCGTCGACTCTCTGATTCCTCCACAGTACCTTTACTGAGTCTATTTCTTTGCTCATCAACTTTCGAACTTGGTAATCTAAAATTTCAATGGGCTCTTCTTCATAAGACAAGGAGTTTGTCACTTTGATACCCTTTACTAACAATACCCTAGAATGATCTCCAATGCATTTCTTCAACATGGATACATGGAATACCGGATGAACGGAACCCAAACTTACAGGCAATTCTAACTCATATGCAACTGTACCAATCTTTTTCAAAATCTGATATGGCCCTACATAACGAGGGCTTAATTTACCCCTTTTTCCAAACCGCATAACTCCTTTCATAGGAGAAACCTTAAGAAATACACAATCACTAATTTCAAACTCTAGTTCCCTTCTCCGAACATCGACATAGGACTTTTAACTACTCTGAGCAGTCTTGAGTGGTTCTCTAATGATTTTCACTTTGTCCATCGCCTGATGAACAAGATCAGGCCCATACAACTGAGTCTCACCCACTTTATACCATCCTATCAGAGACCAACATCTCCTCCCATACAAAGCCTCAAAAGGAGCCATCTTGATGTTGGCATGGTAGCTATTATTGTAAGCGAATTCAACCAGTGGCAGGTGATCTACCTAACTACCTTTGAAATAAATGATGCATGCCCTCAACATATCTTCAAGGGTCTGAATGGTACGCTTAGCTTGCCCATCTGTCTGAGGGTGAAAAGCTGTGCTCAAATTCACTTGTGTACCTAAGCCCTTCTGAAAGGATCTCCAAAACTGAGATGAAAACTGCATACCTCTATCGGATATAATGGACACTGGTGCCCCATACAATTGAACTATCTCCTCAATATAAATCTTAGCATAAACCTCTCTCGAATAATTAGTCCTCACAGGCAAAAAGTGGGCTGACTTAGTCAGCCGATCTATAATCACCCATATAAAATCATTTTGGTTTTGGGATCTCGGAAGTCCTGTAATGAAGTCCATGTTTATCATCTCCCACTTCCATAAAGGTAGGGCTATATCTTGGGAAGTACCACCTGCCTCATGTGTTCTACCTTCACATGTTGACAGTTCAAACACTTGGACACAAAATCAGCTATATCATATTTCATGTTATTCCACCAATACAAGGTTTTCAGATCATGGTACATCTTAGTAGATCCTGGGTGAATGACATACCTCAAAGTGTGCGCCTCATTAAGGATTCTTTCCCGTAGCCCATCGACATTTGGAATGCACAACCTACCCCGAAATCTCAGAATACCATCACCACCAATTTCAAAAGACATAACCTTTTGTTGACCCATATCTTTCTTGATTTGCATCAAGATGGGATCTTCGACCTGCTTCTCCTTAACTTCAGCACAAAGAGATGACTTAGCTAAATCATGAACAGTCACCCCTCCATCTTCGGAATCTAAGAGTCGCACTCCCAGATTTGCAAGGCGGTGAATATCCCTCACCATCTCTTTCTTTACTTTTTCTACATGAGAAAGGCTGCCCATAGACAACCTGCTGAGGTTATCGGCTACAACATTTACCTTTCCCAGATGGTAACGTAGACTCATATCATAGTCTTTCAAAAGCTCCATCTAACGCCTCTGCCTGAGGTTCAATTCTTTCTGCGAAAAAACATACTGTAAAATTTTATGGTCTGTATAAATATCAACATGCACTCCATAGAGATAGTGCCTCCAGATTCTAAGTGCAAACACCATGGCTGCTAACTCCAAGTCATGAGTGGGGTAATTGAGCTCATGCACCTTTAACTGCCTATATGCATAAGTTATCACCTTACCACGCTGCATCAATACACAACCAAGTCCCATACAAGACGCATCACAATAAACCACAAAATCATCTACACCCTCGGGAAGGGTAAAAATACGAACAGTAGTAGGCTTGTCCTTCAATTTCTCAAAACTATTTTCACACAAGTCAGACCACACAAACTTCATCTTTTTCTGAGTCAGTTTAGTAAGCGGAGCAGCTATGGAAGAAAAACTCTCTACGAACCTTCTGTAATACCCCACCAAACCTAAAAAGCTCTGAATATCAGTTGGAGTCGTGGGTCTGGGCCATTTTCTCACTGTTTCAACTTTCTGGGGATCCACTCATATCCCGTCACTGGACACAATATGCCCCAGGAAGGCAATAGCGTCTAACCAGAATTCAAACTTAGAAATTTTGGCATACAACTAATGATCCTTAAGGGTCTGAAGAATAATTCAGAGGTTATTGGCGTGATCCTCTTTACTCTTAGAATAGATCAGAATATCATTAATAAATACAATGACGAACAAGTCAAGAAAATGATGGAACACTCTATTCATAAGATCCATGAAGGCTTCAGGGGCGTTAGTTAACCCGAAGGACATGACTAGAAATTCGTAGTGACCATATCGAGTTTGGAAGGCTGTCTTGGGTATGTCTGACTCCCTAACTTTCAACTAATGATAACTCAAACGAAGGTCTATTTTTGAAAAACACTTGGCACCCTGAAGCTGGTCAAAACGGTCGTCAATCCTAGGAAGAGGATATTTATTTTTAATCGTGACCTTATTCAGCTGACGATAGTCTATGCACATTCGAAGGGACCCATCCTTATTTCGCACAAAGAGCACAGGTGCACCCCATGGGGAAACACTAGGATGAATAAAACCTTTGTCTAGGAGGTCTGCAAGCTGTTCCTTTAACTCCTTTAGTTCCGCGGGAGCCATTCTATATGGTGGAATAGAAATAGGACGAGTTTCTGGTAACACATCAATGCCAAAATATATCTCCCTATCAGGGGGTATCCCTGGGAGATCTTAGAAAAAGACATCTGGGAATTCATTCACTACAGGGACTGACTTCAGAGGAAGGTTTCCAATTTTTGAATCTTTTACTCAGATTAGATGATACATACAACCTTTAGAGATAAGCTTTTGGGCTCTAAGATAAGAGATAAAGTGCCCTCTAGGTTCCACAAAACTCCCTGCCCATACGATTGGTGTCTCATTCGAGAAAAAAAAAATGACCTTTTAGGTTTTGCAATCAAGGGTGGCATAACACGAATGGAGCCAGTCCATCCCAAGGATGGCATCAAAATTTATCATATCCAGTTCTATAAGGTCTGCCATAGTTTCCCTACTATGAATAGACACGACATAATTTCTATACACCATTCTAGCAACAACAGAATCACCTACAGGAGTAGAAACAGAGAAGGGTTCTACAATAACTTCAGGCTCAAACTCGAAACCAACAGCCACATAAGGGGTCACATAAGATAAAGTAGACCCGGGATCAAGTAATACATAAACATCATGAGAAAAGATTCGTAACATACCGGTGACAACATCTGGTAAAGCTTTCACCTCCTAGCGGTTAGTCAAAGAATATAACCGATTGCGACCGCTTCCAGTAGTTAAAGGGGCACCTTTAGGAAAAGAAGCTATGGAGGCAGCTTGGGACAGCCCCCTTCCCCTTCCCCCCCAACAGAAGGATAATCTCTCTGAAGGTGACCCAATTTTCCATAAGTATAGCAGTTTCTCCCCTCAAACCAGCACTTTCCTAGATGATTCCTTCCGCAAACCTCACACCACGGATAAGTACGATGCTACTGGGCCATACTATCCTGAGACTATGTACCTAGAGCTTTAGACTCATGAAGAGTCTGAAAACTCTAAGTTTGTCTGTCTGTCGGTGGTCTGGGTGCTGGGGTACTGGCTACTGACTGTGCATTATTCCAAAACTTATTCTTCTTCAACCACTTATTACCCCAGTTACTAGTCTGTGGCTGACTCTGGTTCTGGTCCGCAGATCTAGCTCTCTTAGCCTGTCTGCCTTTCTCTCTAGATTCTGTAATCTTTTTTTTCTTCTCTTCCACCTGCTGCATATGAACAGTCAGTCGAGCAAAGTCTAACTCCTTATTCAACATAGCCCCCTGGTACTCAAGTACCAGGTTATCAGCAAGGCCAGATGCAAACTTCCTCATTCGGGCTCTCACATTACTAGTCAACTCTGGTGCATAGCGGGCTAGTTTATTAAACTTCAAAGTGTACTCCTGGACACTCATACTACCCTGCTTTAGATTTATAAACTCTTCCACTTTGGTCTCCCTCAACTCCAGAGGAAAGAATCTATCAAGGAAAGCTTCCACAAATTTGTCCCAAACTGTGGGCTCAGCACTTTCACCTTTTTCATCGTCCCAGTCGGCATACCACTGATTCGCAATGTCCTTGAGCTGATAGGTTGCTAGGTCCACCCCTTCAACCTTATCTACATATATCTCCTTAAAGATCTTTTCCATCTCATCCATGAACACCTGTGGATCTTCCTCAACCTTGGTGCCAGTGAATTTAGGTGGGTTCATCTTTATGAAATGTCCGACTCCAGTAGCCTCAGATGTAATAGATGCAGACCAAATAACTTCAGATTGTTGAGCCTGGTTAGCTACCAACTGTGTTAGTATATGAATGGACCATCTAAATTCTATATTTGAAATATCTCCTTGAGCAGTTGGGGGACGATTGGAATTAGTCCACGGAGCCCGAGGTGGACTGGTCGGGACTGGAGGGACTCCTGGAGTAGGGACAAATTCTGGAGTGTGAGCCCTGTTATGGGTCCGAATCCCATGGGTGGGATGGACTTTATCTGCCTGAGCATTCTGATCAATCATACGACGTGGAGGTATAACTGTGTTTCTGAAACACAAGTGATCATTGATTAGGGGACAGTTCAGAATCTAAAGTACAAACAAAATCTCAAAGAAGGGAAACATTTCCTAAACACCTAGCAGCCTCCTGCTTATAAGTATGGCGCGTTACACACCCATTAACAAGAATCTACTTGATGCAATTTCGCAGACACCCTGGGACCATGAACCGCGCTTTGATACCAAGTTTTTCACGACCCGAATGAAGGCCTGGCCGTGATGAGCATTTCAAACCATGGAGGCCCGAAACACCCCTATCTGCCTGGTAATCATGCACCTAATTCATATGATCAAAGAAATGCAGAAAAACATAATAATTCAGAAATATGGTCATAAATATAAAAAGAAAATATAATAGTGAGATAAGATTCCCTCAACATCAATTAGCCTCTAAACAACTGTCTGCGATGAAAATCTCTAACAAATGATTGAGTCAAGTAACCGAATATAAACTGGTACAAGGCCCCCAGTAGACCCCTAAAACTGAATATAAGATAAAAGAACTACAGGACATAAGGCCTTCCAAAACATAGAAGGCTCACCACTTGTCTCTGCAACTCTGTCTGAATAATCTACAGATTTTCTTGACCCCTAGACTGGGCCTCTGAACCTGAGAGGTTGGAGAGGGGAGAGGGTCAGCACAAAAGTACTGGCATGCAGAGATATCAAAACAAAACATAATATTTTTACAAAATATAGTTGAGAGCCATTATAAAGCAATTTCGTATCAAACCATTTAAAAGAACATGGGTGTAATGCAATAGTTTTCTGAATAATCAATGAAATGCAACTGAGCTAGGTGAAATACCCTACATAATTTTCACCAATTGTCTAACCTCGGTTGCCACCGAGATTAGAGTATAAGTGAGGTAGAGACACACAAGATCATATAGCATGGTGTCTCGACCCAATAGTAGTGCCCAATATCGCTTAGCCCGGGCTCCTAGCTATAGTCCCAATTTAGGAATGACATGACTTCAAGTACCCAAGATCACTTAGCCTAGTAACAATATTTCGTGTCGGTAAACACGTTTTCCAGCGATGAGCCCTTATGTCTCAAATGCCTTCTTTGGGCTTCCACCTTTCTCATGTAAAATCAATGCATTCAAATTTCATTTTGTTTAATCACATATCGTATTCTGTAGGGTATCATCATTCCCGACTTGGAAGTCCTCAATATCACTTCCACATATGCATAACCATGTAAAAATCAAGGTGCTTCATCATTTACAAGTAGTGAACAATATTTATTTCAAATTCATGCTCTCTTTTGTTGATCACAATATAATATGGGGTATCAAGACATTATCATGGGAATTTGAAAGCAATTTATCATTCATATTTATCAAACTTCCATGGAAAATCTCAAATCACATATGCATGTTTTCAACCATTGAAGTATATAGGCAAACAATTCCCATGACATAAAGTAAATGACTTAGAAATCATATTGAAAGCAAGATATTAGCATTTGATTGAAAACCCCCATTTAAAAGCATGCATGTTCATAAAAAACTACACCCATGAGATTTTTGGATAACCCCACGTACCTCTATTTCCAAGGATAATAGATGTTTTCTTGAAGCTTGCGGATTGGTGATTCCAAATATGTAATTATCTTTGAAAACCTACGGTCAAATCTTGAACTATTTGGGTTTTTATTTTGAAACCCTAAGGAGAATCTTTGAGCACTTTTGATGAATGAATATGTATTTTGGTGTGTTTTAGGGCTAAGTAAGGGTGGAAAAGGACCACTTTGTCTCCAACACGGAGTGTTTAAGTCGTTAGATTTCTGTAGATAGGCACCGCCCATCCCATTGCCTATTTCACATAGGCGCCGCCTAGGCTTACATAGGAGCCGCCTAGGCTATCGCCTATGTTTACATAGGCGCCGCCTAGGCTATTGCCTATGCTTTCTAGTGGCCATGGACGATTGGTTAGGCGACACTTATCACTTTGACGGGCCATAACTTCTTGCTCGAGTGTCGGATTTTAGCCAAATTGGTATTGTTGGAAAGCTAACTCGAATACCTATCATTTGACACATAGTAGGCTTCCTAATTAAACATATACAGAGAGTTATGGTTGATGGAATCTGACACACTTTACAACGTCCACGGCTTCCTAATTAAACATATACAGAGAGTTATGGTCGATGGAATCTGACACACTTTACAACGTCCACTAAAAATTAGTCGATCGAAATAGTTTCAACTCGTCCTTGAGTTGAAGGACCTCTATGGTCTAAATTCAAGGTTAATTGGATTCACATTCTACACAATAATTAACATTCCGTATTGGCATAGGATTTTATGGCTTTGGGATTAACAACACATTGAAATCATGGTCTATATTGTAGGTCGAATTGCGGGGCGTTACAATGACCCCCATCTATATCTAATTGATACAATAGAATAAAAGAATGATGCTAAAACTCTAGTTAAATCAAGTCCTTAAATCAAAAGAATTCTTCATTTGCTAACTGGAAGCTGCAAACTATCGGATTATGATGTGTGGGATATAACTGGTACCTAAATTATGAGACAATGTAGCAAATAGACATATATGTGGATCAGTACTACCGAAATGTATTGAGTATGTGGGGTGAATGCATAATTAAAACAATAACTCAATATATACATATACTTTCAAACCAATGCATGCTAAGTGTTGATGACTCAACTTGGGCTGAATAAAGCAAAGATTGTGAATCATCAATATGAGAAATGAAGCATAAGAATAAATTTTGTGAGACATAACACTTAGTTTCTAAAAGTTTTACTTTTTTGTTCTATATTTTGGGAGGTTCATCTAACCAAAATAAATAATGTGAGCTATCATGTAGTCCAACATCTTATGCATGTTTGCGATAGTTGTTCTACCCTTACCATCGGAATAGAACCTTAAGTGATCACTATAATTAACCCATATTAGGACTTGAACCTATGGTGGCTCGTAGTTCTGGGGCATGTGACCTTGGACTCATACGCAACTCGGTGCTAAATTATAATACCCCCTAATTTTCCTAACTTAAATTTGTCCCTAGAATGTTAAGGGATAGCTTCTCAAAACAAATACTATTTATTTCGTGTGAAATTCCATAGATTTTGACTTTCCATTGTGTAGGAAATTGAATTATCTTTCCAACGATATAAGATTCACATAAATACGATAACCGGGTAAGAAGTATGGATATTTTAAAATCTAGTCGTAAAACACCATCATTTTAATAAATAGTGCGCTGCGTATCAGGTGTAAATGACGATTGTCAATTTTCAGTGGCCCTCCGCGATATTGGCGCGTTGTGGAGAGAGCCAAATTTCCAATTGTCTAATTCCAGTGAAGGTCTAAGATATTGGCGCATCGCGCCAAGGTTTCAGGTCCCATCCAAGGTGGCAATGTGATACCGCCGTGTCGCGCCACCCTGCATATTCCCAGTTGGTAGTTTCTAGTGGCTTTGCGCGATAGTGATGCGTCACGCCAAGGCCAAAAATTGGGAATTTTGGGCCATTTTCCAGTTCTGAATTCGAGATGAATAGGGGCATTTTGGTCAATCCCCAGTGCCCCAATCCGTCCAAAACACCTCATTAATTTTATACTAAGGCACTTTATTCTTATTTCATCACTTTTCTTTAAAAATCAAACCCTAGTTCATCAATCGTCCTCCCAAGAAATTCAAAATTTCTCCATTAATCCTCCAAAACAATTCAACATTGAGAATTCCCAATTCAAGAATTTTAAGAAGTCATCTCCAAAACATCAATAAAGATCTAAGATTCAAGTTCTAGCATCTAGATAATCAAATTAAGGTATGTGGGGTTTGAATAAGGGTAATTCTTTCATCCTTGTGCGCAAAACTTTATTTTAATTGCAAATTTACTGCAATTTATGAGATTTTCCATGAAACTAAAGTAAGGGTTTATGCCTATTATCCTTATTTGCAAGATTATGAGATTTTCGATGATTTAGAAGTTGAATTACATAACTATATTCATATTTCTATGCATTATGTAGAAATTTCCAGATTTTATGATAAACTATATGTATTTCCATTATCAAGCATGAATTTTTAGATGTTCTTACATGAGATTGATGCATGGGTCATTGTGCCCTAATTAAGATTGCTATTTCAAGATTATTTATGCTATGAGCACCCTCAGATAAGATTATTCTCAGATTTTGATAAAGATTTGACCTTTTGGTCCTAAGCTAAGATAAAGAATCCATTTTGTTCAGATAACTTGAGATTTAAAGAAAGAAAAGCATAATTGGTTTTCTTGTAAACCCTTGTACTAGTTTTGAAGTGGATTTCTTAAGATTTTGAGCATAAAAATAGGAGTAGTATTTAGCACCGAGATGGGTAGGTTAATACAATTTCGTACCCCAGAACTACGTGCCAACATAGGATTCAGATTTTTTCCACCTCTACATGGATGACTCAAATTGTGATCACATTAGATAAAAGTTCTATTTCGATGGAAAGGGTAGAAAAGCCCTACCTAACGGGGGCTAGATGTGGGACTCCATAGATACTCACATGGGGGATATCGGTTAGAAGAATCTCCCAATAGATGTCCCCCACTCTTAGCAGTCTAATTGATTTTAAGATTCAAGATAAAAGAATATGTTTCAGAAGTTGTGCTTTTAAGATTTTAAGCCTTATGATAAGCTATTTTACAGACTTTAGAACTAAGTGTAATGGCTCACGAGATTTAGAAAGTATGTTTTGCTTCTTATTATTACATATTTCAGTATTTCATAGATTCCAGCTTAAGTGAGTCATTTACATTTAGCATGATTTTATAAACTGTGATAATATTATTTAATTATAGTATTCACCTCCATACTTAGAACATCCTCAAAGTAATGATCCACATATATGTCTATTTGCTACATTGTCTCATAATGTAGGTTCAGGTGCTCAGTCTTAGCAGTGTGTGTGATCTTCGAGCATCTCTTCTACATTTCTGCAGTTGGTGAGTCCTCATAGTTTAGGGATTTAGTTGTTCATACTTTTAGTTTATTAGCAGATGTTTCTCATTTTATTTTAGATAGTTGAGTCAGCCGGGGCCTGTCCCAGTGACTCTCTATATTTAGATAGTTGAGGCTTGTCGGACTACTAGATTTAGTATTCAGCTTTTAATTATAACTGTAAAGAATAAGTATCCAGTGTTATTTGTTCAAGACTTGATGGATAGGCTATCGAAGGCTAATTTGTTTTCTAAGTTAGACTTAAGGTCTTATGATGCAATAGCCAAAGGGGATTCCCCAAAGACCACTTGTGTGACTAGATATGGTAGTTATAAATTCCTTGTAATGCCGTTTGGGCTAAATAATGCCCCGACTAATTTTTGTAACTTAATGAACAAGGACCTTTCGTAGTACCTTGTTACTTTATAGTTAATTACTTAGATGATATATTCATTTAGAGTAGAACACTAGAAGATAATTTGTTGCATTTAAAAAAAATGTTGCAATGACTTACAGAATATCAAATCTACGTTAAGATAGAAAATATGAGTTTGTTTGTCGCGAGATAAAATTTCTGTGCCATGAGATTAGCAAAATCCAGGTGCGAGTAGATCCTACAAAACTGGAGGCTATTGTGGATTGGTAGTCACCAAGCGGGGTTAAAAAGTTTAGATCATTTTTGGGCTTACAAACTATTAGTCAAAGTCCATTGTAGGCTATTTAAAGAAGGTTGCCCCATTGATGGATTTGTTAAAGAATAATGTTAAGTGGGTTTGGTCTGAAGCAAGAGATAAGGATTTTAAGTCCTTGAAAAAAACTATTGCTTTTGAATGAATATTGCAATTTCCTGATTTTGAATTTACATTTGAAGTTCATACCGATACTTCTGATTATAAAGTTGTTGGAGTACTAGTGCAAGAGGATAATCCGGTAGTATTTGAGAGCAAAAAATTGAATCCTACAGAACAAATATTTTGCTCATAAAAAGGAAATGGTGAAGTCCTCCATTTCAATTTCCATTAAAAGCCACTTTTATGTCTCTTTTATAATAACTAACCTAGACTATAAATAGAAAGATTAGGTCTTGTTGTTTTTCAGGTTTAGTAAAATCTGTATTTTTCAATAATAACTTAAACCAGATGTTCAAACTAACATATGAAAAATCTAATGAAGTTGTAACTTTTTATTTACAACTTTAAACTTTTAGCAACAAGTTCAATCCAACTTATGAACAGTCAAAAATGAAGTTCAAACGATTTTCTGGAAAATAAAAAAACTAAATATTTAGAAAAAAAATGAAGATTAGAAAATTCAAGTCCACCTAATTCATGGTGTGTCCTTAAAGAAATTATTCCACTAACATACCTAAGGTTATAGAATATATCATCTCTAGATAAAATGAATCACTTTGACAAAATAGTAGTACCTCAAACTCTGTCGAACTATGAAGGCATTCAATGGTAGAAAATCACACTAGAGTTTGTCAATAAATGTCACAACCAAGGGCTACCCCCTAGTCATAACATGGTGCTCAGATCCACAAGTGATCCTAAGCTAACCCATGATACTTGTATAACTCGTGAGAAACTTAATATGTATTATATGTGCATCAGTACTTCTGAAATGTATTGAGTGTATGGGGTGAATGCATAGGAAATTGAATTATCTTTCCAACTATATAAGATTCACACAAATCCAATAACCGGGCAAGAAGTTATGGATATTTTAAGATTCAGTCATAAAACACCATCATTTAGGTCAATAGTGCGTTGAGTAGCAGGTTTAAATGACGATTGTCTATTTCCAGTGGCCCTCCGCGATATTAGTGCATCACAAAGAGAGCCAAAATTCCAATTGTCCAATTTCAGTGAATGTCCGTGATATTGGCACGTCGCACCAAGGTTCCAGGTCCCATCCAAGGTGAAAACGCGATACCACCGTGTTGCACCACCATGCACATTTCCAGTTGGCAATTTCCAGTGGCTTGGCTCGATAGTGGAGGGTCGTGCCAAGGCCAAAAATTGGGAATTTTGGTTCATTTTCCAGTTTTGAATTAGAGATGAATAGGGGCATTTTGGTTAATACCCAAGGCCCTAATCCATCCAAAATGCCTCATTAATCTTATACTAAGGCACTTTATTCTTATTTCATCACTTTTCTCTCAAAAGCAAACCCTAGTTCATCAAACTTCTTCCCCAAGAAATTCAAAATTTCTCCATTAATCCTCCAAGACAATTCAAGATTGAGAATTCTTAATTCAAGAACTTTAAGAAGTCATCTCCAAAACATCAATAAAGATCCAAGATTCAAGTTCTAGCATATAGATCATCAAATTAAGGTATGTGGGGTTTGAACAAGGATAATTCTTTTATCCTTGTGCCCAAAACTTTATTTTAATTACAAATTTACTGTAATTTATGAGATTTCCCATGAAACTAAAGTTATGGTTTACGCCTATTGGCATTATTTCCAAGATTATGAGATTTCCTATGATTTAGAAGTTTAATTACATGACTATATTCATATTTCTATGCATTATGTAGAAATCCAGATTTTATGATGAATTATAAGTATTTACATTATCAAGCATGAATTTTTAGATGTTTTTACATGAGATTGATGCATGGGTCATTGTGCCCCAATTAAGATTGCTATTTCAAGATTATTTGTGCTATGAGCACCCTCAGATAAGATTATTCTCAAATTTTGATAAAGATTTAACCTTTTGATCCTAAGCTAAGATAAATAATCCACTTTGTTCAGATAACTTGAGATTTAAAGAAAGAAAAGAATAATTGGTTTTCTTGTAAACCCTTGTGCTAGTTTTGAAGTAGATTTCTTAAGATTTTGAGCATAAGAATGAGAGTAATATTTAGCACCGAGATGGGTAGGTTACTATGATTTCGTACCCCAGAACTATATACCAACGTAGGATTTAGATTATTCCCACTTCTATGTAGATGACTTAAATTGTGACCACATTAGATAGAAGTTCTATTTTGATTACACGGGTAGAACAACCATACCTAATGGGGGCCAGACGTGGGACTCCATAGATATTGACATGGTGTATGTCGGTTAGAAGAACCTTCCAACAGATGTCCCTCACTCTTAATAATCTATTGATTTTAAGATTCAAGTTAAAAGAATATGTTTCAGAAGTTGTGCTTTTATGATTTTAAGCCCTAAGATAAGCTATTTTACAAACTTCAGAACTAAGTGTAATGGCTCATGATATTTAGAAAGTATGTTTTACTTCTTCTTCTTATTATTATTATAGATTTCAGTATTTCATAGATTCCAGCTTAAGTGAGTTATTTACATTTAGCATGCGTGATTTTATAAACTGTGATGATATTGTTTACTTAATGCATGCACCCCTATATACTCAGTACATCCTCAAAGTACTGATCTACATATATGTCTATGTGCTACATTGTCTCATAGTATAGGTTCAGGCCTTCAGTCTCAGTAGCGTGAGTTATCTTCGAGCATCTGTTCTACATTTCTACAATTGGTAAGTCCTCATAGTTCGGGGACTTAGTTGTTCACACTTTCAATTTATTAGCAGATGTTTCTCATTTTATTTCAGACAGTTGAGTCAACTGGGGCCTGTCCTAGTGACTCTCTTGATTCATATGTAGAGGCTTGTCAGACTACCAGATTTAGTATTCAAATTTTTATTTTAGTACTTAGATATACCCAGATGATTCAGATAGTTTTCTGCATATATTATGATTTTTCATTTACATTTTCCACTATTTTGAGATTCATATTTAGAAAAGGCAGCCATGGTTAGCTCAAGACTACTTGTAGTTTGAAGTATCGTGTGGTGTTTTGGGGATCAGATTTTAGGACATTACAAACTTGATATTAGAGCCTAAGGTTTAAAGAGTCCTAGGGAGTCAAACAAGCCATGTTACATATAGTCTTGATCATCGGTGTGAAGCACTCCATATCTATGAGCAAGAAGCTATGGAGCATTTAGGAAATCACCTCTTATTTCATAATCTATCGTGCATTCATTGTCTCTATCTGCTTCTAATTTATGCTTTCACGTGACAGAAAATTCCTACTCACCAAGCTAGTGCCCGCAGAAATGATAATCAGCCACCTCAACTTGTAGATCCTTTGAATGAGAATGTGTCATATGCAGAGCTCTAGGCTACCTTTTAGGCGCTAGCCCAAGCTATGACAGCTAATATTTAGGGCAACCGCAAGGCTGTAGTCCCACCTCAGCAGGATGGGGACTTAGCTATAGCCAGAATTTAAGATTTTATAAGGATGAATCTGCTAAAATTTTATGGGTCAAAGGTAGGTGAGGACCTACTATATTATCTAGATGAGGTGAATAAGATCACCCAAATTATGCATGTTTCTGAAGATGAGAGTATGGAATTGGCATCCTAAAGGATGAAAGATATTTCATATGATTGGGTGGTAATATGGAAGAAAAGTAGAGGGGAGAATGCAACTCCCATGACTTGATAAATTTTTCAGGATGCATTGTTGGACAAGTTCTTATGACGTGAGATGAGGAAAGCTAAGATAGAAAATTTCATAAACCTGAGGTAGGGCTTAATGACAGTGAAGGATTATTGACTCAAGTTCAACTAGTTGTCTAAGTATGCCCTTGAACAGATGGATGACCCTAGGTCAAGCATGCGTAAGTTTGTGACTGGTGTATCTGGGTTAGTAGTTAAGGAGTGTAGGACTGTTATACTTATTAGAGTCATGGATCTTCCTAGATTAATGATGCACGCTCAACAGCTTAAGGTAGAAAAGAGGAAGGAAAGAGAGAGAAAATAACAGGGATAGATCAGGGCAGTTTGATTATGGTCAGAATAGGTATGGAGAAGGAAATAATTCCAGAATCATTCATCTATGCCTGTACCTAGAAATAGGCAAGAGTAGTAGGGTAAGTCTTCTATGGCCAGGTCTGAAAATAGTGTGAGTAATATACCTAATCATCCCCCATGTGCTAAGTATGGTAAGAATCATGGAGGTGAATGTTTGTGGGGCAAGAAAGGTTGTTATGGTCCATGAAATCAAAGTGTTCCTGCATGCTAGATAGGGAAATAGAGATGTTCGTCCTCAGACTTAGGAAAATAGTGCACTAGCTCTTCTAGGTCGCCCAGCTCCTTCTCAGGGAGCATCACTAGTACCGGTGGTGTTCAACACCAGAATCAATTCTATGCTTTATCATCCTGTTAGGAGCAAGAAGATTTACTCGATGTCATGAATGGTATGCTTCCTGTCGTTCATTTTGATATTTATGTGTTGTTAGAACCTAGGTCAAGTTTCTCTTATATGACCCCATTAGTTGCAGTAAATTTTGAGATAAATTCAAAAAAGATCCCTGAACCCTTCATGGCGTGTACTCTAGTAGGTGATCAGTTGTTTCCAAATAGATTTATAAGAAGTTTCCTTTCACTATTCTTCATAAAGACATGTTATCAAACCTGATAGAGTTAGACATGGTTGATTTTGATGTTATTCTGGGTATGGATTGGCTTCATTCCTTTTACACTTCTGTAGATTGTCGCACCCGAGTAGTGAAGTTTCAGTTTCTCGATGAGCCAGTTTTTAAGTAGTCATCATATAATTCAGTGTCTCCCAAGAGTCATTTCATATCTTATCTCAAAGCCAGAAAGTTGATATCCAAAGGTTGCATTTATCATCTAGTTTGAGTTAAAG
Source organism: Capsicum annuum (assembly GCF_002878395.1). Lineage (NCBI taxonomy): Eukaryota > Viridiplantae > Streptophyta > Magnoliopsida > Solanales > Solanaceae > Capsicum > Capsicum annuum. Next base: position 188,506,078 of record NC_061114.1, read on the forward strand.
ACACTAAGTCTCCAACAATTCAATCCATTCGGGTGGTCAATGAGTTTCTTGATGTTTTTTCTAGAAGATCTCCCAGGGGTACTTTCTAATAGAGAGATAGAATTTGGTATTGACCTTCTCCCAGATACTCAGTCTATTTCTATCCCTCCTTATCGTATGGCTCCCATAGAGCATAAGGAGTTGTAAGAGAAACTCAAAGATCTTTTAGATAAAGGTTTCATAAGGCCCAGTATTTCTCTATGGGGTGCTCCCATTCTATTCGTGTGAAAGAAAGATGGGTATTTGCATATGTGCATCGACTATCGTTAGTTGAATAAAGTTACAGTCAAGAATGTAAGACCCCATAAAGTTTACTTGTAGTTTGAGCCTTAGAGCGTGTTGAATAAAGTGTAATTCTGGACCAACAAAATTGAGAAAGGATTTTCCAAGTGTTTAGTGTTATAAACTTGTTGAATTCTCCTTAAAATGACTTCTTATAGTGTAGGAAATTGAGTTATATTTCCAATGATACCCTTTTTGTCAAAATCTAATGTCGGAGTATAAAGATAGGGCCTTTTCGAGAAAATATTGAAGTCTCCCAGATACGATGGAGGGATCCGATGGACCGTCGGATAGGTGACGGGATGTCGTACCTCACAATCACTAAGAAAAAGAGAACCAGTTCACTGGATCAGTGCGATGGAGAGGGCCAATGGCTGTCGCACTCCACCATTGTAGGGAGGCAAAGAGTGAGTTCCCTGGAAAGATGCGACGATGAGGTCCAACGAACCATCGGGACTTTGACGGGCCACCGTACCCTACCATTGCAGACGAGCCAGAAACCCATCCTCTGGATGATGTCCGACGGCTAGGACCGATGGACCGTTAGACCTCTGATGGACCGTCGAAGCCCACCATCACATGTCCAATGCAAAATTTTTTAAACCCATTTTAAAAAGGGCATTTCTATCCTTTCCACTCTTTTAAACCCTTGTATATAGTCCAGGTGAAGCAACTGGCTTCATAACTCATCTCTAACCTAAGAATCTAGGGTTTCTTCTCTAAATTAAATAAAAAACTTTTCTCTAAGAAATCTAGGAACTTACTATAGATTGTACAAGTGAGTTGAGAATTGAGTTTCCCAAGTTCAAAGGCTTCAAGAACCCACTCCCAAGAGTAATAAGAGGAGGTTTACAGCAAGCTTGTCCATCCAATTTCATAATCTAAGGTATGTGGGATTTTGAACAAGGGTAACCCTTTCACCCTTATTCCCAAAGGCATATCTAAACTATGATTTTCCTTAAATCTATGATGTTTTACACGAATTTGAACTAGGGTTTTTCACCCATGATTATTGAATGCATTATCTTGATGTTTACCATGAATTGACAATCAAACGACATGATTTCTGCATGTTTTCTTGAGAAATTACAGCTGGGTCTATACCCCATGATTTTAATCCTTGTGAAGCTAATATTTGCAATGTTTAAGATATTAAAGTTTATGAATATATTGATATTTTGAGATAAATTTCTATAACTCCCAGATTTCTACATGAGTTATGAATCTGTATGCTATCTATTATGCTTTTGATGAGTTTTAACTTGAGATTGAATTATGGGTTAGTAAGCCCTACTTCAGACTTGTAATTTTATGAACTCTTGTGCTATAAGCACCCATGATTTGAGTATTTCGAGATTATTGAGAAATAATTTGACCTAATGGTCATAGAGCTTTGAAATTCACTTCACTACTTGAGATTTCATATTTGATTATTGGGTTCGTGGTGAACCATAAGATTATTCTAAAAGTGGATGTTTATAAAATGAGTGTAGATAATCTAAAGGGAGTAGTATTTAGCACCGAGTGGGTAAGTTACTATAGTTTCTTACCCCAAAACTATGTGCCACCGTAGGTTATGCCTGAGGCCAATTTGATATTGGGATCGAGGCTAAGTTTTTTTTAGTGATCACGAGACCTAGGTTATACTCCCTAGCAAAGAGTATGATGATCCTCCCCAATGTGAGGTCTTTTCCTTAGGAGGACAAAATGTTGGATCTCGTGCAGCTCACATGGTTTATGTCGGTTAAGAGAACCTCTCTTGATATTTAAACTTTGAGATAAGCTACTTCCTTGAAAATTAAAGTATTTTCTCTTCTTATGAGTTATTTTCCTAATATTAAAGTTACAAAACTGTTCCCTAATTAAAGTATTTCCTTGATATGAGTTATTTCCCTAAATGAAAGTATTCTTCCTTGATATGAAATTTTCCATGAAGCTTTGAGATAAGTTATTTCCATAAACTAGAGTATCTTTCCATTGTGATAGAATGATTTCCTAAAGATTAAAATGAGATATTTTCCTAAAAGAGAATGAAATGCCTTCAAGTATGTTTCCAAGTTATATGATTCTGAATTCCAAGTATTTGAGTTCTGAGGAGTTATGAATTCTTGAGCATTAAAGAGGTTTTACTCTCCATGAGACATATGCATGAGCTAAAAATATTGTTTAAAGTTCCTTAGTCTTTGAGTATTGAGAATAAGAGAAGATTTCTGATTTCAAGATTAAAGAATGATGACTCACAAGATTTGTGTTGCATGCTTCATCCTACATGATGTATGAGCTTTACATTTTATACTTGTCCAAGCCATGTGAGTCGTCCCATATTGCATATATGATTTGATTGAATAAGATTGATACTGTTTTATATAAATGCATTCACCCCTACATACTCAGTACATTCTAAGTGCTGATCCATATATATGTCTATGTGCTATATTGTCTTATAATGTAGGTTCAGGTGCTCAGTCCCAACCACGATAGCAATTTTTGAGTGCCTATATCTATATTTCTATCGTGGCGAGTCATCATGGTTAGAGGGCTTGTATTCAAACATTTCAGTATTTGAGAGACTATGTTTTATTTTCAGTTCACTCTGAGTCAGTTGGGGACCTATCCCAACGGATCACTAGTTCATAATTCAGTAGAGGCTTTGTCAGACTAAGTTATGAGATTGTGGTTGTGTTGAGATTCCTAGTATTGTGGTTGTTTGCACCTAGTATTTATCCCTGTCTTTCCTTTCTTATGGTATAACTATGCTAGTATTTGAATTATGTCATCTTGAAATGAGTGTTATTAGTAGAAACCATCTCAAAAAGTTAGCTTGGGGCTACTTGTAGCCTTAAGCACCGTGTGACATCCCGGGAGGCAATTTCGGGTTGTTATAAACTTGGTATCAGAGCCTAAGGTTTCTAAAGAGTCCTAGGGAGTCTGACAAGCCGCGTTGAGTAGAGTCTTGATCATCGGTGGGTAGCGCACCACATCTATGATCAAGAGGCTATGAGATATTTAAGGAAAAAGTTATTTCTTCTTTCAGATTCTATTGTGCCTATAGTGGTCCCTCTTATCTAATGATTCATGCTCTTCTATTTTCAGAAAATGCCTCTCCAAAGTACAAATGTCCATGAAAACAATGATGATCAACCCCCACCTATTGATCCTCTAAATAAGATGGTGTCCCATGTTGAGTTTAGGGCGGCAGTTCAGGCACTAGCCCAAGCAGTCACCACTAATGTTTGGGATAATAACCATGCCCCAGTTGCTAATCAGTAGGGGAATGATATAGCTGTGACTAGGATTCATGACTTTATGCGGATGAATCCGCCTGAGTTCTATGGGTCAAAGGCTAATGAGGACCCACTGTTGTACTTAGAGGAGATGAGGAAGATCACAGACATGATGCATATTTTGAAAGAAGAAAGTGTTGAGTTAGCATCCTACAGACTGAAGGACATTGCTTATGATTGGGTTATATCATGGAGGAAGGGTAGAGGTATGAATGCTACTCTTATGACTTAGCAAATATTCCAAGATACATGCTTAGACAAGTTCTTTCCGCTTGAGATGAGGGAGGCAAAGATTGAGGAGTTCATGAACTTGAGGCAAGGCTCCATGACTATTAAGGAGTACTTCTTGAAGTGCAATCAGTTGGCGAAGTATGCTCCTGATTTGATTTCTGACAATCGGGCTAGTATGAGTAAGTTTGTGACCAGTGTTTCTGGGCTGGTGTTGAAGAAGTGTAGAGTTGTGATATTACATAAGGATATGGATCTTGCTATATTGATGACGCATGCCCAGTAGATAGAGGAGGATAAGCTTAGTGAGAGAGAAAGAATAAGGGATAATAAGAGGGCTAGATCTGAGCAGCATGAGTTTAGACGGCCTAAGTTCTATGGAGGGAACCGCCTTTAGTTTTGGAGATGTCCATTTGTTCCAGTGCCTTCATCAGCTAGTGCTCCCACGCCTAAAGGAAGGCCAGAGCAAGAGAGTAGGCCTCTGATGTCTGGGTCACAAAACAGTGTTGGTAACAGACCCCGTTATCTACTTGTGCTAAATATAGTAGAAACCATCTCAAAGAGTGTTTTGAAGATTTAAGAGGTTGTTTTGGTTGTGGAAAGAAGGGCCATAGACTTAGAGATTCTCCCTATGCTAGACAGGGGAACAGAGATGCCTAACCTTACGCACAGGTTTTTAGTGCACCAACTCTAGTACTTTGTCCCACCCCTGCTCAGGGCACTTCTTCTAACACCGCTGGAAGTTAATGCCAGAACAGATTCTATGCCTTACCATCCCATTGGGAATAGGAGGACTCCCCTGATGTTGTTATTGGTATGCCGTGTCTTTTGTCCTAATATTTATGTGTTGTTGGACCCCGGGTCAAATCTCTTTTATGTGACCCCACTTATGGCTGTGAATTTCAAAATGAGTCCTAAAAAGATTCCCGATCCTTTCCTAGTTTCTACACCAGTAGGGGAGTCAGTTGTTACTAAATAAGTGTATAGAGATTCCCCTATTACTGTTCTTCATAGAGTCGTACCTGCTAATTTGATAGAGTTAGACATGGTGGACTTTGACCTTATTATAGGTATGGATTGGATTCATTCTTTTTATGCATCTATAGACTGTCGTACCCGTGTGGTCAAGTTTCAGTTCCCTGATGAGCTAATGTTTGAGTGGTCCAGGAGTTCATATCTCCCAAGAGTCATTCTATCTCCTATATTAAAGCCAGAAAGCTAATATCTAAAGATTGCATCTATCACCTATTTAGAGTCAAAGACACTAAGTTTGAGACTCTAACTATCCAGTCAGTCGATATTGTTAATGAGTTTCCAGATATTTTTTCAAAAGATCTCCCAGGGGTACCTCCCGATAGAGAGATAAAGTTCGAAATTGGCCTTCTTCCTGACACCTGGCCTATTTCCATTCTGCCATACTGCATGGCACCTGTAGTTCTTAAGAAGTTGAAGGAGAAACTCAAAGATCTCTTAGATAAAGGTTTTATTAGGCCCAGTATTTCTCCTTGGGGTGCACCTATTTTGTTCGTGCGAAAGAAGGATGGTTCTTTGCGTATGTCCATTATCTATCGTCAACTGAACAAGGTCTCGATAAAAAATAAGTATCCTTTTCTAAGAATTGATGACCTGTTTGATCATTTGCAAGGTGCAAGTTATTTCTCTAAGATAGATCTTAGATCCGACTATCATCAACTCAAAGTGAGGGAATGTGATATTCCAAAGACAGCCTTCCGAACCCGCTATGGTCACTTTGAGTTTTATCATGTCTTTCAGGCTAATGAATGCCCCAACAGCCTTCATGGACCTCATGAATTGAGTGTTCAAGTAATACCTTGATATGTTTGTCGTTGTCTTTATTGATGACATCCTTGTGTACTCCCGTGATGAGAATGACCATACGAATCACCTTAGAATTGTTTTGCAAACTCTTAGAGACCACGTGTTGTTCGCCACATTTAGTAAGTGTGAAATTTGGCTAAGGTCTATAGCCTTTTTGGGTCATGTTGTTTCAGCCGAAGGCATTAGAGTTGATCCCCAAAAGACAAAAGCTGTGAGAATTAGCCTAGACCTATCTCTCCATCTGATATTAAGAGTTTCTTAGGTCTAGCGGGCTATTATCGTCATTTTGGTGAGGGTTTTTCTTCTGTTGCATCTCCTATGACCCGGTTGACCCAAAAGAAAGTTAAGTTCCAGTGGTCAGATTTCTGTGAGAAGAGTTTTCAGGAGTTGAAGACTCGACTTACTTCAGCCCCTGTGTTGACTTTTCCTGATGGTACTCATGGTTTTATGGTGTACTATGATACCTTTAGAGTTGGTTTGGGTTATGTGTTGATACAAAGAGGTAAGGTTATAGCCTATGCCTCTAGACAGTTGAAGCCGTATGAAAAGAACTACCCAATCCATGATCTTGCGTTAGCTACTGTGGTCTTTGCTTTGAAAATTTGGAGACACTATCTTTATGGTGTCCATGTCTATGTGTTTATTGATCATAAGAGCCTACAGTATGTGTTTACTTAGAAGGAGTTAAATCTTAGGCAAAAGAGGTGGTTAAAGTTACTAAAAGACTATGATATGAGTATGTTGTATCACCCGGCAAGGCCAATATAGTGGCAAATACCCTTAGCAGATTATCTATGGGTAGTGTTGCTCATATAGAGGAAGGTAAGAGAGAGTTAGCTTGTGATGTGCATTGTTTGGCTAAGTTGGGTGTTAGGTTGCTTAATTCGGAAGAGGGGAGTAGGTTGGTGCAGAGTATTTTCTTCCAAGGGGGAGATAGTGTATTGAAATTGCATGGTAGGTTGTGTATCCTGTGTGTTGATGATCTGAGATAGAGGATTATGGCTGAAGCACATGGCATGCGGTATTCCATTTATCTCGACACTACCAAGATGTACCGCGACTTGCGGGAAATCTATTGGTGGAAGGTATGAAGAAGGATATAGACGAGTTCGTCGCAAGGTGTGTAATGTGCCAATAAGTTAAGGTAGAGCACCAAAGACTTGGTGGTGTGATGCAAGAGTTTAGTATACCCACTTAGAAGTAGGAGGTGGTGAATATGGACTTCGTGACTGGGTTGCCTCTTTTGCGTCGTCCTCATGATTCTATTTGGGTTGTTGTGGATAGGATGACTAAGTCTACACATTTCTTGCCTATGCATACATCTTATAAAACTGAGGATTATGCTAGATTGTATATTCAGGAGTTAGTCAGGCTGTATGGAGTTCCCTTATCTATTATTTTGGATAGGGGTACTTAATTTACTTCTCAGTTTTGGAGGGCGTTTCAGTAGGGTCTTGGTACCCAAGTTCTTTTGAGTTCAGCTTTTCACCCGCAGATAGATGGTCAGGCTGAGAGGACTATTCAGACCCTAGAGGATATGTTGAGGGCCTGTGTTATTGATTTCAAAGGTAGTTGGGATAAGCATTTGCCATTGGTAGAGTTTGCCTATAACAATAGTTTTCATGCTATCATTGATATGGCACCATTTGAGGCCATATATGGTAGGAGGTGTAGATCACCCATAGGTTGGTTTGAAGTTGGTAAAGCTATCGCGATTAGGCCTGATGCAGTGTTTGAAGCTATGGAGAAAGTTAAGTTGATTAGAGAAATGTTGAAGACAACTCAGAGTCATGAAAAGTTATATGCCGATGTGAGGAGAAGAGATCTTGAGTTTCAGGTGGGTGATTTAGTGTATTTGAAGATTTCACCCATGAAAGGGGTGAAAATATTTGGTAAGAAGGGAAAAATGAGTCCCCATTATGTTGGCTCGTATAGAGTTTTAAGCCGTGTTGGTAAAGTAGCCTATGAGGTTGAGTTTCCCTCAGAGTTGTCAGCCGTTCAACCTATTTTTCATGTCTCTATGCTCAAGAAGCATATTGGTGATTCTGTTGTAGTTGATCCTTCAGAGAGTATTGATATTCAGGATAGTCTTTCATTCGATGAGGTTCCTATTGAAATTCTAGACTTTTAGGTTTATAGACTGAGTAATAAAGAGGTTCCCTTGGTCAACGTTTTATGGCAGAATCAGTCTATTGAGGGTGCTACTTAGAAGGCAGAAGTAGACATGCGAGCCAAGTACCCACACCTCTTTTCCATGAGTTCAGACCAAGCCGAAGGTACTATTCTTCCTTAATTCAGCTCTTCTAATCTAAAGTTAAGCTATGCATCTATCCTTGTGTGATTTCTTTCAATATCCGGAGTATTAATGAGTTTTGAAAGATCTTGAGCCATTTTTGCTAGTGCTTCAACTATGTCTACTCCATTTTTCTGGTATTCCTAGCCTAACTAGCAACATTTAAGGATGAATGTTCCCAAGGGGGAGATATTGTAAGACCCCGCAAGTTCCCTTGTAGTTTGAGCCTTAGAGTGTGTCGAATGAAGTGTAATTCCGGCCCAATAAGATTGAGAAAGGATTTCCCCAAGTGTTTAGTGTTATAAACTTGCTGAATTCTCCAAAAAATGACTTCCTATAGTGTGAGAAATTGAGTTATCTTTCTAATGATACCCTTTTTGTCGAAATCTAATGTCGGAGTAGAAAGATATGGCCTTTTCCAAAAAATAGTGAAGTTTCCCAGGTGCGATGGAGGGATCCGATGAACCGTCAGATAGGCGACGGGCCGTTGCACCCCACCGTCGCTGAGATGCAGAGAACCAGTTCACTAGATCAGTGCGACGGAGAGGGCTGATGGGCCGTCGGGCCTCTGATGGCTGTCGCACTCTACCATCGTAGGGAGGCAAAGAGTGAGTTCCCTGGAAAGATGCGACGATGAGGTCCGACAGACCATCAGGACTCTGATGGACCGCCGTACCCCACCATTGCAGATGAGGCAGAAACCTATACTCTGGACAATGTTCGACGGCCAGGATAGATGGACCGTCGGACCTCCGACGTATCGTTGAAGTGAGCCTCGCATGTCCAGCGTAGAATTTTTTTAACCCATTTTATAAAGGGCATTTCGGTCCTTTCCACTCTTTTAAACCCTCATATATATTCCAGGTAAAGAACCTGGCTTCATAACTCATCTCTAACCTAAGAAGCTAGGGTTTTCTCTCTAAATTAATTCAAAAACTCTTCTCCAAGAAATCTAAGAACTCACTATAGATTGTTCAAGTGAGTTGAGAATTGAGTTTCCCAAGTTCAAAGGCTTCAAGAACCCTCTCTCAAGAGTAAGAACAGGAGGTTTAGAGCAAGCTTGTCCATCCAATTTCATAATCTAAGGTATGTGGTGTTTTGAACAAGGGTAACCCTTTCACCCTTGTTCTCAAAGGCTTATCTAAACCATGATTTTCCTCAAATCTATGAGGTTTTACATGAATTTAAACTAGGGTTTTTCACCCATGATTATTGAATGCATTATCTTGATGTTTTCCATGAATTAAGAGTCAAACGACATGATTTCTGCATGTTTTCTTGAAAAATTACGGCTGGTTCTATACCCCATGATTTTAATCCTTGCAAAGCTAATATTTGCAATGTTTGAGATATTAAAATATTTGAATATATTGAGATTTTGAGATAAATTACTATAACTCCCAGATTTCTATATGAGTTATGAATATATATGCTATCTATTATGCTTTTGATGAGTTTTAACTTGAGATTGAATTATGGGCTAGTAAGCCCTACTTTAGACTTGCAATTTTATGAACTCTTGTGCTATAAGCACCCATTATTTGAGTATTTTGAGATTATTGAGAAATAATTTGACCTAATGGTCATAGAGCTTTGAAATCCACTTCACTACTTGAGATTTCAGATTTGATTATTGGGTTTTTGGTGAACCATGAGATTATTCTAAAAATAGATTTTTATGAGATGTGTGCAGATAATCTAAAGGGAGTAGTATTTAGCACTGAGTGGATAAGTTACTATAGTTTCTTACCCCAAAACTACGTGCCACCATAGGTTGGGGTTGAGGCGGAGTTTATTATTGGGCCTAAGACCAAATTGATATTGGGTTTGAGGTCGAGTTTTGTTTAGTGATCACTAGACCTAGGTTATACTCCCTGGAAAAGAGTATGACGCTCCTCCCCAATGTGGGGTCTCTTCCTTAGGAGGATAAAACATTGGACTCCATGTAGCTCGCATGGTTTATGTCGGTTAAGTGAACCTCCCTTGACATTTAAACTTCGAGATCAGCTACTTCCTTGAAAATTAAAGTATTTTCCCTTCCTATGAGCTATTTTCTTAATAGTAAAGTTGCAAAACTGTTCCCTAATTAAAGTATTTCCTTGATATGAGTTATTTCCCTAAATGAAAGTATTCTTCCTTGATATGAAATTTCCCATAAAGCTTTGAGATAAATTATTTCCATAAACTAGAGTATCTTTCCATTGTGATAGAATGATTTCCTAAAGATTAAAATGAGATATTTTCCTAAAAGAGAATGAAATACCTTCAAGTATGTTTCCAAGTTATATGATTACGAATTCCAAGTATTTAAGTTCTGAGGAGTTATGAATTCTTGAGCATTAAAGAGGTTTTACTCTCCATGAAACATATGCATGAGCTAAAAATATTGTTTAAAGTTCCTTAGTCTTTGAGTATTGAGAATAAGAGAAGATTTTTGATTTCAAGATTAAAGAATGATGACTCACAAGATTTGTGTTGCACGCTCTATCCTACATAATATATGAGCTTTACATTTTATACTTTTCTAAGCCATGTGAGTCATCCTATATTGCATGCATGATTTGATTGAATAAGATTGATACTGTTTTATATAAATGCATTCACCCCTACATACTCAGTACATTCTAAGTGCTGATCCATATATATGTCTATGTGCTATATTGTCTTATAATGTAGGTTCAGGTGCTCAGTCCCAGCCACGATAGCAATTTTTGAGTGCCTATATCTATATTTCTATCGTGGTGAGTCATCATGGTTAGAGGGCTTGTATTCAAACATTTTAGTATTTGAGAGACTATGTTTTATTTTCAGTTCACTCTGAGTCAGTTGGGGACCTATCCCAACGGATCACTAGTTCATAATTCAGTAGAGGCTTTGTCAGACTAAGTTATGAGATTGTGGTTGTGTTGAGATTCCTAGTATTGTGCTCATTTCAACCTAGTATTTATCCTTGTCTTTCTTTTCTTATGATATGACTATGCTAGTGTTTGAATTATGTCATCTTAAAATAAGTGTTATTAGTAGAAACCGGCTCAAAGGGTTAGCTTAGGGCTACTTGTAGCCTTAAGCACCGTGTGACGTCCTGGGAGGAAATTTTAGGTCGGTACAAAGAACAAATATCCTCTTTCTAGAATTAATGATTGTTTGATCAATTTCAAGGAGCAAGTTATTTCTCAAAATAGACCTTAGATCCGGTTATTATTAGCTTAAAGTAAGGGAATGTGACATTCCAAAGACAACTTTTAGAACCCGTTATGGTTATTTTGAGTTTCTAGTAATGTCTTTTAGGCTAACAAATGCGCCTGCAGCCTTCATGGACCTCATGAACTGAGTGTTCAAACAATATTTGGACATGTTTGTCATAGTATTCATACATGATATCCTTGTGTACTTCGTAGTGAGGCTGATCATGCTGACCATCTTAGAATTGTGTTGCAAACTCTTAGAGATCATTGATTGTTCGACAAATTCAGCAAATTTGAATTTTGGATAAGATTAGCATCCTTTCTCGATTATATTATTTCATCGATGGTATTAGAGTAGATCCCCAAAAGACAAAAGCTGTAAGAAATTGGCCTAAACCTATCTCTCTATCAAACATTAGGAGTTTCTTAGTTCTAGATGGTTACTACCGCTATTTTGTTGAATGTTTCTCATCTATTGCATCCCCAATGTCTAGATTGACCTAAAATAAAGTTTAGTTCATGTGGTCAGATCCTGCAAGAAGAGTTTTTAGAAGTTAAAGACTCGACTCACTTCAGCCCCAATTCTAGCATTACCTGATGGTACAGATGACTTTGTTGTTTATTGCGATGCCTCTAGATTTGGTTTGGGTTGTGTGTTGATGTAGAGAGGTAAGGCCATATCCTATGCCTCTAGACAGTTGAAATCTCATGAAAAGAATTACCCAACCCATGATCTGGAATTAGCTGTTGTGGTGTTTGCTTTAAAGATCTGGAGACACTATCTATATAGTGTACATGTTGATGTGTTCACGGACCACAAAAGCTTACAGTATGTGTTTACTCAGAGGGAGTTGAATCTCCGTCAGAGAAAGTGGTTGGAGTTGTTAAAGGACTATGATATGAGTGTGTTCTATCATCTGGGCAAGGCCAATATAGTGGAAGATGCCCTTAGTAGGTTGTCTATGGGCAGTGTTGATCATGTGGAGAATTATAAGAAAGAATTATCTCAAGAAGTTCATTGTTTGGCTAGATTGGGTGTTAAGTTGCTTGATTCAGCTGAAGGAAACGCTTGGGTTCAGAGTAGTTCCGAATCTTCTCTAGTTTTGGAAGTGAAGGAGAAGCAAGATATGGATTCTAGTTTGGTCAAACTTAAAGAGTCAATTAAAGACCAAACGGTAGAGGTTTTCTCCCAAGGAGGAGATGGCGTGTTGAGATATCAAAATAGATTGTGTGTTCCTTTTATGGACGAGTTGAGACAGAGACTTATGGCCGAAGCACATGGTGCATATTATTATATTCATCTAGGTGCTTCCAAGATGTACTGCGACTTGCAGGAAATCTATTGGTGGAGTGGTATGAAGAGAGATATAGCAGAGTTCGTAGCAAAGTGTGCAACTTATCAATAGGTTAAGGTAGAACATAAAAGACCTGGTGGTACATTCCAAGAGTTTGGTATCCCTACTTGGAAGTGGGAAGAGGTGAACATAGATTTTATGATTGGTTTACCCCATTCGCATGGTCATCATGATTCGATTTGGGTTATTGTAGATATATTGACTAAGTCATCTCATTTCCTGCCAGTTCATACGTCCTATATAGCTGAGGATTATGCTAAGTTATATATCGAGAGTTAGTCAGATTGCATGGAGTTCTCTTGTCTATCATCTTGGATAGGGGTACTCAGTTTACTTTCCAGTTTTGGAGAGCTTTTCAGAAGGGTCTTAGCACCCAAGTCCATCTTAGTTTATCTTTCCATCCTCAGATAGATGGTCAAGCTGAGAGGACAATCCAAAATCTAGAAGATACGGCATATGCTCTTGATTTCAAAGGTAGTTGGGATGAGCATTTACCATTGATTGAGTTCGCTTATAATAATAGTTATCATTTTAGCATTAAGATGGCTCTATTTGAGGATCTTTACAGAAGGAGATGTAGATTACCCATAAGTTGGTTCGAGATGGGTGAGGCTACTTCGCTTGGGCCTGATATATGTTTGAAGCTATGAAGAAAGTTAAGTTGATTAGAGAATGATTGAAAATAGCCAGAGTCGTTAGAAATCCTATGCAGTTGTAAGAAGAAGGGACATCAAGTTTAAGGTTGGTGATTTAGTGTATCTGAAGATTTCACCTATGAAAGGGGTGAAGAGATTTGGCAAGAATGGGAAACTCAGTCTTAGGTATGTTGGCCCTTTCATCATTTTAAGTCGTGTTGGGAAAGTATCTTGTGAGCTTGAGTTGTCCGCACACTTGTTAGCCGTTCATCCTGTGTTTCACGTCTCTATGCTTAAGAAGAGTATCGATGACTCCACTATTGTAGTTCCCTTAGAAAGCTCAGATGCTCAGAACAACCTTTCTTACAAAGAGATTCCAATTGAGATCTTAGATCATCAGATCCGTAGACTAAGGAACAAAGAAGTTCCCTCGGTCAAAGTTCTTTGGCAAAATTAGTCTGTTGCGGGCGCTACTTGGGAAGCAGAAGAAGATATGCAAGCCAAGTACCCTCACTTTTTCTCCGTAAATTCAGATGTAGCTGAAGGTAATACTCTTCCTTGATGAAATTCTTTTCTACTCATATATTCAGCTATATAGTGTCCTCATGGTAGTTCATGCACTCATAGATTACTCAGAAGCTCAAAATGATTTAGATTCAGACTCGCAGTTAATTTCACATTCGAGGATGAATGTTCCTAATGGGGAGATATTGTAATACCCTGCGATTTTCCTAGCTTAAATTTGTCCCTAGAATGTTAAGGTATAGATTCCAAAAAATAATACTATTTAGTTCGTGTGGAATTCCTTAGATTTCAACTTTCCATTTCGTAGGAAATTGAATTATCTTTCCAACAATGTAAGATTCGCATAAATCTGTTAACCAGGTAAGAAGTTATGGCTATTTTAAGTTCCAGTCGTAAAACACCGTCATTTCAGTCAATAGTGCGTCGCGTAGCAGGTTCAAAAGACGATTATCAATTTCCAGTGGCCCTCTGCGATATTAGTGCATCGTGGAGAGAACCAAATTTCAAATTGTCCAATTCCAGTGAAGGTTCGTGATATTGGCGTATCACGCCAAGGTTCCAGGTCCCATCCAAGATGGCAACCCGATACCACCATGTTGCGCCACTATGCATATTCCCAGTTGGCAATTTCCAGTGGTTTGGCGTGATAGTAGCGCGTCACGCCAAGGCCAAAAATCGAGAATTTTTGATTGTTTTTTAGTTTAGAATTAGATATGAAAAGGGCATTTTGGTGAATCCCCAGGGCCCCAATCCATCCAAAACACCTCATTAATCTTATACTAAGTCACTTTATGCTTATTTCATCAATTTTCTCTAAAAAGCAAACCCTAGTTCATCAAACTTCCCACTCAAGAAATTCAAAATTTCTCCATTAATCCTCCAAGACAATTCAAGAATTAGAATTCTCAATTCAAGAACTTTAAGAAGTCGTCTCCAAAACATCAATAAAGATCCAAGATTCAAGTTCTAGCATCTAGATCATCAAATTAAGGTATGTGGGGTTTTAACAAGGATAATTCTTTCATCCTTGTGCCCAAATCTTTATTTTAATTATAAATTTACTGCAATTTATGAGATTTCCCATGAAACTAAAGTTAGGGTTTATAACTGAAAGGATTAACTTACAATGATGAATGGAATTGAAAGTGAAGTTGTATTTGAATCACAAGGTAAAAACACCAAAAATATTATTCTTGAGATAGAAAGAGAAAAAATATCGTATGTTCTCTGCTCAATGGATAATTAATTATGGATGATGCCCACTAAAGAGAATTAAAAAACCCTTTTTATAAGTTCCTCCCTGTAATAAAACCTAAAAGCTATGCCTTAAATAGAAAAAGCAATATATGGAATCAAATCCCAAGTTTCATTTTTTTTTCTTGGAATAGACGACGCCATTTCTGAAGACACCTGACGGCTTTTGCGGAATGTCGTCAAATCTTTCAGTATAATTACATCTTCTGCTTCTCCTGACGGCAAAATTTGACGGCGTGTCAAATATGTGACGGCATGTGAGAAATGTTGTCACATCCTCATTGAAAATCATCATGTTCTTATTCGAGTTGACGACGATTTTGATGCCTTGTCAAAGTTGTGATGTCGATTCTTAAATGTCATCACACTTCACTTCATTTCTTCAGCTTCTGCCTAAGCTTGACGGCAATTATGATAGCCTTTCACATGTCTGATGGTGCTTCAAAGATGTTGTCAGCTACACTTCATCTTATTTGCACCAGATTTCAACTGATTTGTTCTTCTTTCCTTTAGTTTCCTCCTCGATCACTTACATCTTCATTAAAACAATAAAAAAATCAAAAATAGCAAAAGTTTCTTAAGACTTCACAATTATTTAGAGTTAAAAGCCTCAAATGTGTTAGCATCTTCTCACACATCGACACCCTCAACTTAAAATAATTGTTTGTCCTCAAGCAACCAAAACACAACACTACGATGCTTAACCAAGAAATACATAAGATACCCATGGCAGTTGATTTTCAATTTTAGCTCAAAATACATGGCACTCTCCAAGTTCAATTACTTATAAATCCAACTATGTTTATAAATAAAGATCCATAATGTGACACAAAGGAATCAAGATTTGGCATCAAGTTAGAAACAACAACCATACATATATACAAGTTACTATACCCAAACAAGTAGGCAGCTAGTGATAGAACCTGTGTGCCCTTACAACAAAGAAGTCCCTCCTAACTCACGTATGAAATCAAGCATGTCAATGTAGGGACGGTCAAGAGACACTCACTCTCAAAAAGAAATTCCAATCAATGTATGTCAAATACCATATGCTTGCCCTTATTTTCATTACAAAGGCTTTCAGACAGTTGAGTTAGGATTACTATAGGTCTTTTTCTTCGGCTTGTAATATAGGCTTAGGGATGGAATGGTGTTCACGGATATTTAAAGTGACTAAGACTCCTTGATACTACACTACTCTTTTGGGGTCCCATCTCTTAGCCTTTTTCCATTTTTCATTCATTCTTGATCACACATATTCCGGATGAGTGCGGTCTTTTTTTTTTAACACTTCGTTCTTTCTTTTCACAGTCTTTTTATTTTCTTATTCTTTTTCTACCACATCCATCATTTAAATCTTTTCTTTTTATTCAACCTCTCTTCATACACATTTCACATCACGCACCCCTATGATAGCCACCCTCAACTTAGGTTATTTTCCTAAGTCAAGGTGCACAGTATCCAAGAAGGACCAAGGCCAAAACAGGTTCATTCTAAGTTAAATGGGAAGGTGACAAGTGTCATAAAAAAATTAATCTATTCAGGCTCAAAAGACGGATCAAGGGAGATATCACGCACGTAGGGTAGGTAATTTAGGATAAAAGTGAACTAATATCAACAACTACCTATGATCCCTTCCTAATCCTTGTCTTTCAGCCAACGCGAGACTAACCAGGCAAGTTCTAGATTCAACATACAAAGAGAACTGAGCTAGACCTCACACACACATGGCATAAAGGTACATCACAAGCTACTACCTAACCGGTTCATGCAATTTTTAGCAATGATTATCATGTCCCTAGAACTAATGCTATAAAAAGATTCATAGTAGTCACATATAGATGTGCATCACACAGTTATCAGATAGACAGCTGGAGAGGAATTTGTCATTCCAAGAGAAATCAAAAAAAATATATCAACTGCCCTAGCTACTTATTTTTCCCTTAATTAACCACAACCCATCACAAAACAAAACACAATATGCCTAAACATGTCGGCTCTACTAGGTATAAGACTCCAAGGAAAAGAGGCACGACAACAAAAACCCACGGAGGACATCAACACCCACAAGTAGCCCCACCCTCAACTTAAAATTATGCAATGTCTCTAATGCGTCAAACTAAAACAAGAGAGTTAGAAACATACCTGTGCCACCATAGATGTGAAGATCTGATGTCAATCACATAAGACGAATACAAATAATAAAATACCTTAGGTTGCCTCCCAAGCAGCGCCTGGTTTAACGTCGCGGTGCAACTCAGTTATCTTGACTACTCAGACTCTATCAAGATACCTTGTTGATAATTATTTATGTCTCCACTTGGAGGATTTGAAAGGCCGGCCCAAATTTTTATCAATACATCTTTGGGGTGTGTTGGGCAAATGTGAGGGAATGATGAGGAATGTTCTATCATGACACTTCGAAGACTTGAACTTCTTGCCCAATTTTGCATCAAACTTTCATGTGGGCTCGTTTGGAAACATTGAGAATCTTAAACAGTCACTAAATAGACATCGGTCTTTAACCTCCTTGGCCTTCAATATTGAGGTTGTAGTAAATCCTTTTGGAAGGACAAGCTCCAAAATGTAAGAATCTTCCTCCTCATTTTCAAAATTCATCATTTGTTTGGGTAATTCGACTTTCATCACATCCACTAAGCATAATGTTGAAAAGTGATTCGAATAAGGACTAACCCTCAATTTTGGAATAACTTCCCTATTAGTATTTTTACCCTGAAATGGACTAGAGTCTTTATGAAGTTTGTGCTTGATTTCTTCTTTTGACTCTAATACCATTTTCTCATCCTTGGCATCTTCATTCATGAATAGTTTGATTGGTTGGGAAATCATTGAGGTTTGCTCAACATCAAGATCGTCATCAACATAGGATTCTTGCTCTTCATCCTCACACTCTTTCATTGTTTTAAATAATTTCACAGACAAGATATCATCTAAACATAATGTAGAAAAGTGTTTTAGATGATTGACCTCAATATCCATCTCTTCTCTCCTTTCTCTTCCCTCGTTAAATGCCCTAATGTATTGACGTATGTCACATATGGTATCATTCGTTGTTTTTATATGATCCAACATTAGTTGAAGCATAACTTCAATGTCACTCTTTCCAGTGCTTTGTTCTTCCTTTTCTTGACCATAAGACCTGTCATACTCATAAAAAGAACTAGAACTTGGGTTAGCGCAATAGGGGGAGGGGGCATTTGGGTAATCACTCTAATGTCCATCTTGACCACCATATAAAGAACAATTATACTCCCGGTAGGATGAAGATGGTGCATAATCTCTCTTCGGGGAGAATATCTACAATCTTGCCAAAAGTGGGGTCCATCACAATATGGACATGGATCATCCAGATAAGATTTCCAATAATCAAACTCACATTCATTCCATGATGCCATAGTAAGAAATAAACAAAAATAAAGAAAATCTACCAAGCACCAGAAACAAAGGAAATCACAAACAAATATTTACAAGTTTGAATTCAAGAAAGTAAGCTAAAATTCCAAACTAACTTAATACGCCAAATTGTTCCCCAGTAACGGCACCATTTTTTATAACGCTAAACTTACACCTCAATTTAGTACAAGGTGGTCTTCGTCAATATATTTACCCAACTTTGGAGCCGGGGTCGAATCCACAGGAACAATGTAAGTGGCGATTAAATCAATTTGAAACTATAGCTACAAGTTAAATTCAAATAATTGGTACAAAAATAAAGTAAAGTGGGGTTTTGAGTTTAACAAGCAATTGTTTGTCACTTTGATTTTGATGTTTGTAACCAATATTTTATGAAATAACCAGGATTATGTTCACTAGGGCTTATGGTACATAACAGATGCTAAAATTTACTCAAGATTCTCACGGTGGTTAGGATGACAAGATAACTTTATCGATGGTATGCTCAAATGTCTCTCGACCTATTCAAGCGTCTAATTTCCTAATTCTCGCGGACTTAGGGAATCTCTTATCACTACACAGATTTTACCTCAGGTTGACCAACCTTGTTACAGCGCTGATTATTAAACGAAGCCTTTCTGAGTCCCTGTTGATAACTCACTTTCTACTGTTTATGATTTTTTTTTCAAGCAAACCAAATTAGGTACGCCTATTATTTGTAACCAACAGACATAAATTATAGTCTTAGAATTATAAAGAAATCTTAACACCTATTAAACCTTGAATAATTAATTTAACACCTTATCATGACCTAACCCTATATTCCATAATCTAGGTTACAGGAGTTTAGCTACTCATGACGCAAGAAACAAGCATGCAATTTGCATTTATAACTGAAAGGATTAATTTACAATGATGAATGGAATCGAAAGTGAACTTGTATTTGAATCACAAGGCAAAAACACCAAAAATATTATTCTTGAGATAGAGAGAGAAAAAATATCGTATGTTCTCTACTCAATGGATAATTAATTATGGATGATGCCCCCTAAAGAGAATTAAAAAACCCTTTTTACAAGTTCCTCCCTGTAATAAAACCAAAAAACTATGCCTTAAATAGAAAGAGCTATATATGGCAGCAAATCTTAAGTTTCAGCTTTTTTTTTCTCAGAATAGACGACGCCATTTCTAACGGCTTGTCAGACATCTAACAGATTTTGCAGAATATCGTCAAAGCTTCTAGTATAATAGCATCTTCTGTTTCTCTTGACGAAAAAATTTAACGGCATGTAAAATATGCGATGGCATGTGAGAAATGTCATCACATCCTCATTGGAAATCATCATGTTCTGCTTTGAGTTGACAGCAATTTGGATGCCTTGTAAAAGTTGTGATGACGCTTCAGAAATATCATCACACTTCACTTCAATTCTTCAGCTTCTGTCTAAGCTTGACGGCAATTATAACAGACGATGCTTCAAAGATGTCGTCAGCTACACTTCATCTTATTTTCACAAGATTTCAACTGATTTTATTCTTCTTTCCTTTAGTTTCCTCCTCAATCACTTACATCTGTATTAAAACAATAAAAATAATAAAAACAATCAAAAATAACGAAAGTGTCTTAAGACTTCACAGTTATTTAGAGTTAAAAGCCTCAAATGTGTTAGCATTTGCTTACACATCACATTCTTGTGTAGTCAAACTATGAGACACTTTCACCTTCGTTATTTTGAAGTGCATAGCTCATATCTAATGGAGTTTTAACAATACCTAAATCCAATCATTTGAACTTTCCAAGTGCTTTTTCAATGTAATGAGACTTTGACAACGCCAATCCTTGTGAAGTTTTATAAATTCTTATTTTTAAGATCATATCCGCAACTCCAAGGTCTTTCATATCAAACTTGCTCTGAAACATTTGTTTTTTGTCTAAAATATCTCTACTTATGATCAACATATCATCCACATACATATAAATAATGACCTTATGATTTGGAGTGTCTTTAATGTAAACACATTTATCAAATTCATTTATCTGGAAGATGTTTGCCGATATGGGTTGGTAAAACATTGCATGCCACAATTTTGGTGTTTGTTTTAGTCTACAAAGTGACTTAACAAGTTTGCATACTTTCCTTTATTTACCAGAAACCACAAAACCCTCAGGTTGTTTCATATAAATTTCTTCCTCTAATTCTCCATTTAAGAATGTTGTCTTCAAATCAATTTTGATGAATTTTGAGATCATATACTGTAGCTAATGCAACCAACATTTGAATGGACGTTATCCTTGTAACAAGAGAGTAAGTATCAAAATAATCAAGACTTTCTTTTTGTCTAAAGGCTTTCACAACAAGTCTTGTCTTGTATTTATTAATAGTACCATCAGTTTTTATTTTCCTTTTGAAGATCCATTAAAACCTAAAGGTTTATTTCTTGGAGGAATATCAACCAACTCCCAGTGTGGTTGCTCAAAATTGAATCAGTCTCACTATTCACTACCTTTTTCCAAAAGTATAATTCCAAAGACGACATCGTTTCTTTAAACTTTTGAGGCTCTTTTTTAAGAGGAAATATTGCAGAATCTGATTAAAAATAAGTTGATGTTCTTTGATGTGTACTAGACCTTGGATTCTCATTATTAAGTACATTCTCATTTGGTTTTTCTCGAGGTCGTTTAAACCCTCCACTAGATAGTTCATGTCCAATTTTATATGGGTAAATATGTTCAAAGAATTCAACATTATCTGATTAAATTATCGTATTTTTATTGATATTCAGATGTTCGGATTTATGAACCAAAAATTGATAAGCTTTATTGCTTTTAGCATATCCAATGAACACATAGTCTACAGTCTTAGATCTTATTTTTACCCTTTTAGGCATAAGAATTCAGACTTTGGCTAGACACGACCATACCTTGAAATATTTCAAGTTGGATTTTATTTCTTTCCATTTTTCATATGGAATATAATGTGTCTTGCTATGGCACTCCATTGAGTATTCGGTTTGTTGTAAAGATAGCTTCCCCCATAAGTTTTGCGGTATAATCTAAACTTATGAGTAACACATTCATTATTTTTGTAATGTTTGGTTTTTATTTCCACAATCCCATTTGATTGATGTGAATACGAGGTAGTGGTTTGATGAACAATTTCATTTTCTAAAAATATCTTTGCAAATGAGATTCATAGTCTCCACTGCTATCACTTTTTATCATTTTGATCTTTTTATCTAACTGATTTTCAACTTCGTTTTTATATTTCCTAAACACATTTATTTCTTCATCCTTGCCATTTAGAAAATAAACATAATAATATCTAGTTCAATTATCAATAAAAGTTATAAAATACTTTTTCCACCATAAGATGGTGTGGACTTCATATCACAAATATTGATGTGGATTAAGTCTAAGAGATTGAAATTCCTTTCAACAGACTTATACAGATGCTTAGCATACTTAAGATTCTACACATATTTGACACTTTGATTTATTGTACTCAAAGTTAGGCAACACTTCCAAACTAATCAATTTTCTCAAGGTCTTGTAATTGACATGTCTTAAACAACTATGCCATAAATCATTTCACTTTAGCAAGTAAGAAGAAGTCCCAACTTTCTTCATTTTAACAACCATTACATCAAATTTAATAAGGCCCCCATTGAGGTATCCCTTTTCTACATACGTTTCATTCTTGCTTATTATAACTTTCTCTAAAATAAACACACACTTAAACCATCTTTAACAAGTATTGTCGATACTAAGTTCTTCCTAATAGTAGAAACATGGAGACCATTGTTGAGAGTCAACTCCTTGTCAAAAGTCATTTTAGGAATATCTTCCCACTTTCTTCAAAGCTTGGTTGTTGCATTATTTCTGATGAGGATCATATCTTTTGAACCAGCGGTATCATATGTAGCAAAAGCTTATTTACCCACACAAGCATGTCTAGTGGATCTTGAATTGAACCACCATTCATTTGGATTTCCAACTAGATTGCATTCAGTGATCATAACTCACAGATTTTTAATTTTTTCAGTTTCTTCCAACATATTTATCAGATTTCTTTTCTTGTTCTTATTTCAGAAATTTACTATTTAGAGCTTTATGTCCCGCGTCACTATAGTTGTATCACTTGCCTTTTAATTTTTCTTGGCGTGCTCTATCTATTATCCAAAAGACTTCGTTATCGTCTTATTATTTGGAGCATCATCCTTCATAGGATTTGCAACTATCATTGATGATTTCTTATTTAACTCATTATCCTTTTGTATCTTAAGACAACTCACAAGATCTTTCAAATCGGACAATTGATTTTCAATTATTATTTTTTTTGGAACAAGAGAATCTCTACTTGTAAATATTTGCATTGCAACTTTGGTTAGCTAAAATGATATCACTTGCTATCATTCTATGAAGTTCACACTAAAATATTTTTTTTGACTTCTCTATTGTTTCTATTAATAGAACATTATTTGAACGACTTAATGACATAACATTGATTATCGTGGGGACAACACCATTCACAATCAAATCAATTAGTTCAGTTTCACTTATTTTTTTGGTTAGTCTTTGACATACACTTTAGTATTTCAGAATACTAACAATAAGGAATTTAATTTTTAACCAACTTGTTACTAGTCAATGATGAAATTTTTATATTTTCAAATCATTAATCGAATGAACTTTGAAACCTTAAAAAAAATTTATGACTTCAAATCAGAATCAAAGTCAAATAGAGTGAAACCCCACAGGTTTTAAACTTCAAAAATAAATACAGAGATTTTAATGAATCTGTGAAGTTTTTATATTATTCTAATCGAATTCCCACAAGATTCCTCGGTGAAGTTTTTATTCTTCTAAGTGAAGGAGTAGAAATCAAAAGATTTTAATCTCCACAAAAATCATACCCAATACAAATAAACCAAGTACTTGATTTATATATGGTGATAATTTTTTTCCCACCAAACAAGCATGAAAAATAAATATTTATTTCTTTTTTTATTATATAATATCCTTAAATTATTGTTTTTTGGGTTTAGTAAAATCTATATTTTTCAACAATAATTTCAAACACATGTTCAAACTAACATATGAACAATCTAATAAAGTTGTAACTCTGTATTTGCCTGTCAGTTCCTTATATCTATAATATTATTCATCAGAAAGAACATTATACATCTGTTTCTGTTGCATCAGATGTGAAGTCTATTGCATTAAATGCGGAGTCTGTTGCAACAAATTTAGAGTCTGTTGCAACAGATTTGGAGTCTATTGGAATACATCAAACCAGCCTTGCTGGTAGTTTGATTTGTTCCAACAGTTGCTCTGTCTGTTGCAACATCAACAACAGCATAAACTACAAAGAAACAACAAATAAAAAAAATATCAACAACAAAGAAAAAACAACATTTGTTTCAATATTATCAACAACAAAGAAGCAACATCCTTTATTCCAGCACTATTAACAAC
The DNA here is from genome assembly GCF_002878395.1 of Capsicum annuum. Taxonomy (NCBI): domain Eukaryota; kingdom Viridiplantae; phylum Streptophyta; class Magnoliopsida; order Solanales; family Solanaceae; genus Capsicum; species Capsicum annuum. The sequence continues at coordinate 188,529,887 of NC_061114.1, forward strand.
AGAACACCACAACTTCCAACAACCCCAACCCCATCAACAACACCAATAACAACATAAACAATAAAGAAATAAAAAAATACATACTGCCAACAAGGAGTTTAAACTTCTCCCAACAGAATACCTTTTTCGCATATTGTAATAAAAATTCTCGGTTCATTTATTCAACACTTAAAATTTCCTTCAAATTTTTTAAATAAATGTATTATGGGTAAATGGTAATTGAATAAAAAAATAGGTGTAAATAACTTGCAAAGAAGAAGATGAGAATGAAAGAGCAATAGTGAATCATACTTTAGCGTCAAAAGAGGATCAAAGGAACAATTTCAGTCGAGGAAAGATATGGATCGGCTTAGATCCGAAAGGATCTTTATGAGAAAGAGATGAAAAAAGAGAGAAGAGAGAAAAGGCTATGAAACCCTAAGCTAAAGAGGAGAGAAAGAAAAAGATGAGAGATGAATAAAATAAATTTAGGACTAAAGCTAAGGAGATGAGATAATTCTAGATGTATCGTGTACGTAGACGTGGGTTTAAATATTCATTAATTAATATAATTAATATTCATTGATAATTTGAGGGGCACAAGGAAGACTTAGTTTAGTTACATTGAAAAGACAAGATAAGACTACTCAATGAACACATTTTTGAGTTATCCAAGAAAAAGAAACTCTTCACTTTTTACCGCATTTTGTAAGTAGTACTTACTACTTTATCTACTTGGACAGAAGCTTGCTTTAAAATTGAAAGAAAAAAAAGATTTTCAAACAGATATGTCATCTATTACAACAGATAGCAATATCTATTTAAAATCCTATCAGCACAGTTATCTGTTACAACAGATACAAATATTTATTTAAAAAACCATCTCCATTTGATAATTAAATATGTAAACTATTACAACAGATATCAATATCTATTTAAATATCCCAACAGCTTAGTCATTTGTGATGACAGATGCAAATGTCCATTTGATAATTAAATATCTGCTGTATCTATTCTAACAGATGACTAGTGACATTGAAAAAATAAGACAAGACTACTCAATGAACACATTTTTGAGTTATCCAAGAAAAAAACTCTTTATTTTTTACCATATTTTGTAGTACTTACTCTTACTAGTAACTCTTACTCGGACAAAAGCTTTCTTTAAAATTGAAAGAAAAAAATATTTTCAAACAAATATATTATCTGTTACAACAGATACCAATATCTGTTTGAAGATTTTCAATATCTCAGTCATCTGTCACTACGAATTCAAATGTCGATTTGATAAATAAATCAGATATGTCATCTGTTGCAATAAATGTGAATATCTATTAGAAATTGCATTCATCCCGACCCGAGTCATCGATCACTCTAAGTTGAAATGAGATCTTATTAACTTAATGTTAGGATTAACATTACCGATATTGATTTAGGTGGAAGTAGGGATGAATGATGAGCTCATAGGTTCAACTACAACTTCAACTGAGTCTTTACAATTGGCATTGGTATTGCGTTCATCCCGACCTAGGTCATCGATTAATCTCGTTAACTTAATATTAGGATTAACATTACCTATATTGATTTAGGTGGAAGTAGGGATAAATGAATGAGCTCATAGTGTTAACTACAACTTCAACTGAATCTTTGCAATTGGCGTTGGTATTGCATTTATCCCAACCCGGGTTATCGATCGATCTCATTAAATTAGTGTTGGTATTAACATTACCTACATTGATTTAGGTGGAAGTAGGGATGAATGAATGAGCTCATAGGGTTAACTACAACTTCAACTGAGTCTTTGCAATTGGCGTTTGTATTATGTTTATCCTGACCCGGGTCGTCGATCGATCTCATTAACTTAATGTTGGGATTAACGTTACCTAAATTAATTTAGGTGGAAGTAGGGATGAATGAATGAGCTCATAGGTTCAACTATAAATTCAACTAAGTCTTTAAAATTGGCGTTAGTATTGCGTTCATCCTAACCCAGGTCGTCGATCGATCACATTAAGTTAATGTTGGGATTAACAATACCTACATTAATTTAGGTGGAACTGGAGATGAATGAATGAGCTCATAGGGTCAACTACAACTTCAACTGAGTCTTTGCAATTGGCGTTGGTATTGCATTAATCCCGACTCGGTCGTCGATCAATCTCATTAACTTAATGTTGGGATTAACATTACTTACATTGATTTAGGTGGAAGTAGGGATGAATGAATAAGCTCATAGGGTCAACTACAACTTCAATTGAGTCTTTGCAATTGACGTTGGTATTGCGTTCATCCCGACCCGGGTCGTCGATCAATCACACTGAGTTGAAAATTGCTCTCATTAACTTAATATTTTAAAAACTAGTACTCCCTCCGTTTTATTTTAGTTGGCCCTCTTTCTAAAAATATTTGTTTCAATTTAATTGTCCCTTTGATGAAATCAAGAGGATTTTATTATGTTCTTCCAATATTACCCTCAACATTAAATGATTAAACAAAGTGTATTTACTCAAATTCATATTTTCAATGCATAATTAATAGGGTTATTTTAGTAAAATAAGCCTCTATTAAATAATTTCTTAAGAGGTGTGCCAAGTCAATAAGGTTCAACTAAAATGGAACGGACGGAGTATATCTTTTGAAATTTTTAAAAATAATTAAGATCAATTTGAACCAAATCAACAATTTCAAAACTTGTCATTCTTTTCCAAAATTACAAATCATCCATTTGCGGGAAAAATTTTTCCACATTTCAAATCTCAAGTTCTCACTCCTCTCTCCTCTCTCTCTCTCAACAATACAGACAACAACTACCAACATATTGATCAACCCTTCAAAATAGAGAGATCAATTTTTTTTCCATTTTCAACCACATAGTTGTTATTTTCAACTTCATTCTCGCTTGTATCCATCATTTCTCTGTCTGCAAACGTAACAAAGTTTGAGAAGATTTCTACATTTGTTCTTTATTCTAAAAATTAGGGCTTTTTATTTAATGATGAAAAAAAAGACTTTTAGTTGTATTATCTATGAGAATGGGTTAATAATTTTGTGTTTTGATGCTAAAAAGGTAGAAAGCACCCGAGAAAACTCTAGTTTTTGTCTTTGTGTTTTGTTGACTGTCGTGGTATTGTTGGATGGTGTTTGTGGTGTTGTTGGTGGATGTTGTTATTGGTGTCGGTATTTGTGTTTTTGGTGGTGGTTTCGATAGTCTTAGTGTTGGTATTGGTGGCATTGGTGGTGGTCTTGGTGGCATTGGTGGTGGTCTTGGTGGCATTGTTGGTGGTCTATCTATTGCAACAGGTGGAATATTTGTTGGGAGATATTAAATAGGTCTTCAAGCAGATTCTCCATCTGTTCCAACTGATGGCTTATCCGTTAGAGTATTTGTTTTTTGTAATGTGGCGTAGAATAATTTTTTAAAATTTGTCTTATCTTTTTTTTAAAATAAAATTATGTAGACATCAACTGTAATGTATTTTTTGTTTTTCTATTGTTTGTAGTTAAAAGTTGTCTCCCAAAAGAAAAGAAACTGAAAGTGGATCAACTTCTGACCACCCAACAAAAATGGCTAGAGTATAGATAGATTCGGAGGAACTTCCTAAACCATCTCAATTGGGGAAAAATAAAGTTGAGGGAAGTGATAACTCATCCTCACCAATGGAGCGTGAAATAATATCGAAATTCCAGCATGATTTTGTCAAAACCATTAGTATGACAGGTTTCAAGTTGCGATGCCGATGGATAGCCCTGACAAAGTAATTGGTGATCTTGTACTTAAATGTAAGTTGGGGAAACAGTTTAATGAATTAATGAGAATTATGAAGAATGAAAACATAGACGAACTTTTTAACAAAAGATGCTTTGTATACTTTCTTTAGCTACCTAAGGACCGCACTCTCCGTTTCCCAATGAGCATGGTATATGGTCTTCTCAAGCACAGGATCAAGTATGCAAGGGATGATAAAGATCCAAAGAAGGGCAAAAAATATGGATGAAATCTGGATTAACTACTGTGGCATGTCGGTTTGTTTTGGGTTGAAAGATTTTTCCCTAGTGATGGGCTTGAGATGCGATCGTTCGGAAGAACCTCTCATCAAGGAAACACCCCACAAAGGGTCCAAAAAATACAAGTGAAAAAAATATGGGTTGTTGGGAATTGTTGGACGTAGTAGCTGTAAAGCGGCGGGTTTGATGGCAGATCTCGAGGATAAAGACATACCAAAGCACTGCATGGAGAAATTATGCTTAGTTTGGTTTGTCCATTCCATTTTATTTGCAAGAGATGTCAGGAGAGTCATAGAAGATGATTTGTTAGCGCTTGCTAATGATTTTGACAAATTCAATGACTATCCTTGAGGATATGACAGCTACTACTTGACTGTCGAATATTTACTAACAAAGCTATCCACAGGGACGACCACATTATATGGCTTTTCCTGGGCTTTCATGGTAAAATTGATCAATATTTTTACTCATCCATTAATTTATGATGACTATATACTTATTATGACTTTTTTTACTTGCTTCATGTTTATATTTTTCAGGCTTGGGCATGTGAAGCCATTCCTCCCCTTCGAAAGCAGTTTAAGGATTACCCGGATGAGGTTTCTCATCCAAGGATCCTTATGTGGTTGGCGGCTGAAAAGGAAGGAAAAAAAATGTTAAGGAGTAGGACACTGATCTATTTAACCCTCCGGATGATGTAGTATGTCTTTTTTCGACTAAAATAATTTGCCTCAAAGAAAGATATTGAAACGGATGTTCCATCTGTTGCGAAAGTGGTTCATCTATTGCAACAGATTACCCGTTAACTGCATCTGGTGAAAAACTGCATCTGGTGAAATAGATGGGTAATCTATTACGACAAATGATTCATATTTCACAACAAATTTACCATCTGTTGCTCTGGTTCTCTGAACCCAACTTAACGGATTACCTATCTGATGTAAATTATGCAACAGATGTATAATCTGATGCAACATATTGTCAATCTTTTGTGATATACAGATAAGCTGTTGCGACATCTAGATCATCTATTGCATAAGTTGTGTATGTTAACATCCATGTAACACAACTGACTGCAAATTATTGTTACATGATTTAAATGCCTCCTGTCTTTTTTTAATAGGTTGTGCATCCTTGGATCGTGCCTACCGATGATAAGCTGGAGATGACTTCTTTTCTTACTCTGGGTCTTGTTGATACAAAAGAAGACCCAACGGTGGAGTTAATAAAGAAGAAATTATCTGGAGAAACATCCATAAGAAGAGCAGTTAGGCTAGGTCTTCCTAATGTTGAAGCTTTTCACAACCAACCTCAAACTGCAATAGATCCGAGTGCTTTTTCTGGGGTGTTGATGGTGGAGTTGTTTATGATGGTGGAAGCCATCCTGCTACTGTTGCTAGTCATGATTATAATCATTCTCAGCAAAAAATAAATACTTTTGAAAACATCCCTTGCACAGGTCCCTCTCACCCCTACACCGGTCCCTCTCACCCTTACAGTGGTCTCTCTAACCCATCCTTACTCTCATGTTCTCATTGCAAATACAAAGTGTGCAAGGATAGAGAGGATAAACTCCTTGAAAAGCTAGAGGCTACTGCTGAAGTTGCAAAGGAGTTAAAATCCAGGAGGGGTGTCATACCATCCAACGTGGTGGGGGAGTCATGCACTCCTAGAGTGGCAGTTAGGAGGAAGAGAAGAAAAATTTGACAAATTCTTTCTATTATGAAAACAGCAAAAATTGCAACTCCTCCCACTCCAAGAGTCATTGAAGTTCAAGGACCGCTGAAGAAAGTGGACATATTTTTGGCACTTGGCAAGGAGAAGGAGGAAGAACTGCAACAAATTATGAATGGCAGGAGGAAGGTTCAAAAAGAATATACCATGCATTCATTTGCCGCCAAAGACTTCAAGAATATGACAAATATGTGTGTGTGGTACGAGGAAAATGTAAATTTACTTTTGGTAACCTAGTCTTTCAATCTACTCCACGAAGAAGAATCTACGCAGTAGATGTGTAATCTACTGAAACAGCTTGGTATTCTGTTACAACATAATACGCATCTGTTGCATGAGTTGCGTTGGCTGGGTAATCTGTAAACTGATTCAGAGAATCCTTTGCATCTCATTCTTTCCACTGTGTTTTTATTCTCTACAATTACTTAGATATTTAAATTAATTAGTTTCTTATACCACAGTATGTTGATGAAATTCTCTGCCTTATGGGGGCAGACAATTAGCGTACCCGGATGCTTATGATGCTGCCGATAGAATAATGGACCTCAACTTCTATAATAATTTCAAGGATAGGTATGATGATCTCCTTAAGTAAGATGATTTCGGTAGCCCGGGAGTTGATCAGTTAGTTTCTACGTTCCAATGGGTTGAAGAAGCGATTAAATATATTAGAAGGAAGAGGCCATATCCACACGGTAAGAGCTGAACCAAGGCAAACAGAATCCTTGCAGTCAGGAACATAGAAGTCAAATATTTGATCGCAATTGAGATACTATTCTACGAGGGAAAGATTAAGGTTTATGACTGTAATTTAACTGTCTTCAGTTTTTAGCCCACATGCAGCCACTCTTGAAGTTGTTGCCTAAGTTGTTGACACAGAGTAAAATGATGGATCATTTGCACACTAAAGTCTTGACGAAGAAATCATGAGATTTTGAAGGTTGAAATATGAACATCGAGCTCCATAGAAATAGAACTGGTGCAGTGTGCGGGCCGTACTCACTTGCATACATTGAGTGTTTGCTGATCGACACAGAAATGACCGGTATATGCGACACCATTGTGGGAAAGATGCAATGGGGTTGGGCTTATGGGGTACTAACTAAATGGTTGGAGTCCGTGTATAAAGAAGAAAATGTATGAAGACGGAGACGAACACGATAATAATTTTTTATTTCAAGCCACCTTACTTTACATGTAGTGGCAATAATTTTTATGTTTGTGGATAGCTAAATTTTTATGATGCAATAGATAGCATATCTGTTGTAACATATATCATACCTCTTGTGATAGATTAATTATCTATTGGAGTAGATTGGCCGTCTGTTGTATTAATAGATATTTTTTGGTCTGTCACAACAGATATCCAATCTGTTGCAACATATAATCTTTCTGTTGCAACTGATAGATAATTTGTTGCAATAAATCAAAAAAGTAGGAAGACCTGTTATATAATTTCCAGTCGATGACCTAACAAAATGGTTGGAGCCTGTGTATAAATAAGAATATGTACAAAGATGGAGACAAACACGATAACAATTTTTTATTTCAAGCCACCTCACTTTACATGAAGTGGCAATAATTTCTCTGTCCGGCGAAAGTTGAATTTTTATAATGAAACAGATTATATATCTATTGTAATAGATAGTATAGTGTAAGATATAGTACCTGTTGTGACAGATTGATTATCAGTTGGAATAGGTTGGTCATCTATTGAATTATGCAGATGTTCCGAGTTCGTCTGTCGCAACAGATATACAATCTGTTGCAACTATAATCTATCTGTTGAAACTGATTGGTAATTTGTTTTGGAGCAAATCAAAAAAGTAGGAAGACCTGTTATATAATTTCTAGTAGATGACCTATTTGTTGCATCTCATGTTGCAACATATGTCTAAATCTGTTTGATAAGATATGTCATCTATTACAGCAGATGTATTATCTATTGCGATATTTAAATCTAGTATTCCATTTCAATTATCATGTTCAAAACTAAGGATTAAATTATATTCATAGACAACATAAAATAAATTGAAGCCTTTGGAAATTACATGAAATAAATGAAATGTAAGTAAAATATTATGGGCACAAATGATCTACTCTACAAATAAATCAACAAGTTAAATCAAGGAGGGTAGGTTATTACATTGACGGACTCAAGCTATAAAGATCTAATCAATATGGACAAATCGTTCTTCATACGGTATTATAAAATACGTCTTTGGTCGTCGTGGTTCTTTAGTGTCGCTTGCATACGGCTTTTGAGCTTTCGCTTCTCCGTATTTCCATAAAATATCAATATATCTTTTACAGAGTAATCCGTCATCAAGTCCATCATTTCGTACTCGTAATCCATCGCTCAAATGCACAGCGTAAGTAGCAACAAAAGGACCGCAATTCCTGTAGTTTAAATAATAAATAATCCATATCTTGCAGTTCATGTAAGCATTATGAAATTTATGAAATGAAACTAAATGATAACACTTATACTTACAGGCTACCAATGGTTTGTTGAGCAATTCCTTCAAAAGTATTGTACATCAAATGGATTACCCATTTTATCCCAGTATGCTTCAATCGTCGACCAATCAATACGAACCTTTTGGTCCAAAAATCCACTCATATCAACGTAAATAGTCAATATTTTGGCCATCTTTTGAATCTCAAATGAAGGCCTGGAACGTCTTCTTCGTAACATTGAGTCATAAACTCGGATGCGCCTCTCTTTTAGACAACAGTTGCAACAGATGTATATATTTGTTTGATAATTTTCAGTTGATGTATCATCTATTTAAAACAGATAAGTGCCTGTTTGTTTATTGAAATAGGTGACGTACATTCACCTTCTTCGGCTCATGCTGCTCTCTTGTGGCCCTTGCACATTGAACATTAAAAAGCTAGAGGTGTTGCAGTTTTGCTTTTTTCGATGCTTGATGATGCCTTGAAAGTATCTTTCCTTCTCCTCTTAGCCGCCTTGATCTCTAGTGGAGTGTATGGATATGAAATCCTCTTTGATGGAATGACACCCCTCTTAGTTTTCATTTCCTTTACAGAAACAGTTAGTGCATTAATATCATTAATCACTCATCGTGTTTTGCCTTGCAGTCTTGACATTTGCATGCCAAACGTTCACTAGATGTGGAAAAATCTATACAACCAGTATGATAATAATCATAATGGCTTGTTGTTTAAAAAATGATAAGAGGAGCATTATTAGCTCCAACAGAAGCACCACTATCACTACTACAACGACTACCATCGTCAACAGCAATTAGCCCATCTCCAAAATTATTTTTCTTGTGATGGTTGTTACTCCAAACAAATCCATTTTTATTCCATCAATGACCTTAGGGTCCGGTAAAGTTTGCACAGACCATAAAGTAAGACAAAATGGCATCTTCAACTCTCGATTGGTCGGAACAAGCCATGGATGGACAATCTAAAATAAATTGGCACATATATTAGAATGATGATGAAATCATTTAAAATAATTATTAATTAAAACAAAAACTTGATTAGAATTGGACTCACTACTTCCTTAGGGGGATTGAACAGATCAAGAAATTTTGTATTTTTATCAGTTTTGGCCGACAACCATCTCAGGATTCTTGGAAAGAAAAAATTTTCCTGGCAGTTCACTTGTTGTCTCAAATATGGAATGACTTCAAATACCCAAGCTTATAACATAATGCCAATAAATCAAAAGCATTATTGAATAAAAACATAATTGAATAATATTATGATAAAAGAATTATTTACCATGAAGGCCCATGGAAAGCCATATAAGTTGACTGTCTTTGGTGTCAACGGAGTCAACAAATATTGGATAGTTATTTTGAAGCATTCATAACCCCAAGGATAGCTTTTAAATGCCTCAAGATCCTTAGAAAGATTTATTAAACTGGGGCTTATGTTGTTGTTAACGTCTCTCGCTCAAATAATATTATGTACAAACCAAACCAAGAACAATGATTGCTTGTGCTTCTTTGAGAGTCCTTTACCTTTCAACACTTCTATCAAATTTTTGTTTTTGAAGCTTGAACCAACAATGGACACCAGGTCCTCACGATTACTTGACTTGCCTTTGCCTTTTTTGGGTGTGCGGGGTGCTTTCTTTTAGGTTAGAGTTGTTGGGTACTATGTAGTTTTGATGATTGACAAACTGGCACATGAATGAAACATGTTACTTGAGCTGGTCTACGCATAGGAAAGCAGATTTCTAGTTTCACTGATAGATGCAGACAAGATTGCTTAAAGACAAGAACGAATAAGCAAGCCAAATTCTGATATACTCAAGCTACTGATCATGTGGGGAATATAACAAGTTGAATTTGATTCAAACACTTAATGATCAGGGAAATCAATTTGAGTTGAAAAAGGAGTCCTACGTGAAGAAGGAGTTTCACTTCTGAGTAAATCTTGAAGAGTCCTATGTGTGGGAAGAGAAAGATTCTGATAAATAAGCATGTGCTGATTTAAAAAAGTTGGAGTTTTACTACAACACTAAGGAGACAAGAGTTGGAATTAAAGAAAGAGACTCACTTGAAGTAGAACTCTATATAATAAGACTTTTGATTAAAGGAGGAGTTTAAAATAAAGAATGACTCTTTGGAGAGCTATACTTAAATAGAAGATGGATCATTCAGAGTAATTCATGCACTTAAAAAGTAGAAAAGCACAATCGACAGATTAACTTTATGAAGTGCTACTCAATTACTGAAGAAACACGTTGAAGAACCTCGTTCTCAGTACAGAATCCAGCTAAGAGTTTTAGCATTGATTTTTAGAGTTGTTCATTGTGTTAGAACTATTGATGTAATATTAGTTTTAGTGGGCTATAAACTAAACTAGGAGCTAGTCTTTGAGTTGGGAAAACTCAAAGACTTTGGGAACGCATACCTTGGGAGGTGTGTGTAGTTAGGAATTAGAGTTTATAATTCCTAGTTGTTGAGTTATAGGGATTAGAGTTTATAATTCCTATTTATTGGTTACAAGAGTTTTGTAATCAGTCGTTGTTGAGGTTCAGAGTTATTTACTAAAGTTGGGGTTAAATCCTGTAGAGATGCAGGTTATGGTTTTTAACAGCTTTTGAGTTGGGAGTTTTCCACGTAAAAATCCACTGTGTTCTTTACTTTCTATTTTACTGCTTCTGTAGAACACGTCAGGCAACCCATTTTATCAATAGGCAACAGTTAGGCAAAAATAATATAATCAGTAGGGCACGAATTCTTAATAAGTGGTATCAGAGAGAGGTTATCTTAAAAGGGGCTAGCACCTAAGACAAAGATCAATATGATCAATTTCGCACCACCTACTGCGCATAGTGAAGGTCAATCCACTATTAGACCTTTACTCTTTGGTGGTTCTCACTTCATTTGGTGGAAATCTAGGATGGAAACATTTATTCAAGGTGAAAACTATGAGTTATGGGATAGGTTCACTGATGATCCTATTATTCCAATAAAGCTAGAAGATGGGAAACAGGTCAAGAAAGTAAGAAGTGAATTCACTCCTGATGACTTGTTGGCATTAAAGAAAAATGCTAAGCCCAAAAATATTTTGGTCTATGGATTAAGACCTGCTGAATACAATAGGGTATCAACATGCACCACTGCTAAGCAAATTTGGGATGCTCTAGTAAATGCTCATGAAGGCACATCTCAAGTAAGAAAATTCAGAATTTCTCTTCTCTTCACTGAGTATGAGGCATTTAAGATGAAGGAGAATAAAACCTTGCATGAGATGATGACAAGGTTTACTGCCTTAACAAATGAGTTGACCTCCTTAGGAAAAGTTATATCTAAAGAAGAACAAGTCGTGAAGGTACTGAGGTTATTACCAAAATCAAAGTGGAATGTTAAGGTGACTGCAATCAGGGAAGCAAATAAGGATCTTGCAGGCATGACCCTATATGAATTAGTGGGGAATTTAAGAACTTATGAAATGGAAATTGATGGAACTAAAATGTAGCAACTTGGGGATTTAACTTAGATGATGATGAAGTTGATGAAGCAGCACTCATGGCTCTTGGAGATTCAGACTTGGAGGAAGAAGATGATGCTTCTGAGGTAAGTATACTTGAACTTACAGAAAAGTTGCATTTGTTTTCTAAAACAAAACTTATTTCCTTGATGAGTGCACTAGGATGAGCTATTCAACAGTCTTGCAAGAATCAAATTTGATTTTATTGATTTAGAAGCTTGCAAGAACACTGTTGAATAAGAAAACTTCTCTCTCAAGAAATAGGTTGAGTAATTTGATTCTTCAAATAATGATCTTAAGTCTGAAGTTCTAAAAGTGACTCTCTGAAAAAGGAAAAAACACCAAGAGTAAAGAACAAAAAAAAGTTGAACTTGAATTGGTCAAGTACAAAGAAAAGTGCAATAATGCAACAGAAATGGTGAATAAACTGAGTCAAGAAGTCTCTAAAATAAAACTTGACCTTGAAAGAGAAAACAGGAGGACAAATTCCTCAAGAATTGTTCATAAGTTGAGTGAAAGATATCACAGTGAAAAAACTGGGTTGGGTTTTCACAAAAGTCTTGATGTTTATTAAGACTTGTGCTATATCTGTGAAAACCTTAGACATCCAATCACTGAATGTCCAGTTGCTGCCAAAAGCAGATCCAGCAGTCTAAATCTGGCAAATAAACTATCTCAGACCAAGAAAAGGATAACTAAAACTGGTCAGAGAAATGGGTCATATAACTTATTGCATGCATGGTCTAGAAGAAATTTGATTCATCCATTTACTCATAAGAAAGAACCCAAGCTTGTTTGGGTGCCTAAATTTAACCCCTAATTTGTTTTGCAGGTGAGAGTGAAAGGAGGTAAGAAAAATTTGTGCATAAATAAAGCTTGCTCAAGGCATAGGACTAGAAGAAAATAAAGTTTCTTCACTCATCACATTTAAAGGGGGAATGGATCATTTGAAAGATTGCCAGATTTGTAGTGCTCGTGTAAGGGGGAAGCAATGGAGATTTAAAAAGAAAAAAAATGAGAAAAGAGGATGACTGTGAAACTGATGAGCATGCACAGGAACATGTTATACCACCTGGTTCAACTGTTGTACAGACTGAGAGCATATTGACAGGGGAACAATAAACAAAGAAATGGATGCATAAATAAAACCAACACAAGTTACTGGTAATTTTGTTAGTAGTTCATAAAAATTGGTGTTGTCAAAAGAATCTTAAGATATCTCATGGGAATCAATGTCTTAAGACTATGGTATTCAAATGAAAGTAATTTCACTCTTGAGGGCTATAAACATGTTGACTATGTGGGTTACTTAATTGACTGGGGAAGCACCAAAGGCACTACGTAGAGAGCATTTTGAAAGGAATAGGTTAGACTTGGTGATGATTAAAATTGCATGAACTCCCCTCAATGATTCACTAGAATAATCATTTTTCTTCTGAATCTTATTATCTAAAAAGTTATTCTATTCAGTCTTGCACATTTAGTTGTCTGTCCCAATTCTAGATTTTTAACTTTTCTAACCTAATTTTGTATTAGATTGTGCAGAAAAATAGGTACCACAAAGTTCTTCTTATCAGGCATGTTCTACACTGACATAAGCATAGGCTGTCTAAGTTGAAACAGTTGAGCACACTGTCCAATTCTAGACACTTCATCCTCTTATTGTCTAATAAAGCTAATGAATTGGTTGACCAAACTTTCTTTGATTCTCTCTAAATGGGTGTGCACAAATATGTTAATCCCATACCAGAAATTCCTTCTTCTTTCTCAACCAAAATATCAGTTGTGTACCCAAATATCAGTTTTCTCTTTTAGTTCCTAATTGGTTATTTTTTTAGGACTTCTCAGTCCTAAATCAGGTTTGACTTATAAAAAAATAGATGTTCTTGAATAGATGAATCATATTGCTCTACCTATTTTAATAAGGAGGGCTAACACTCATTTGAAAAAAAAAATCTTAACTAGAAGCTACACAAGACAGTCATGAAGTGGAATAAGAGATACTTAAGGCTAGGATCATGACCTTGAAGCTTGGCCTTGACTGATAGAGGGATGAAAATGTTGAAGTCATTCATTAATTGACACAGTTGATATCACCTGTTCCACCTTCCTCATCAGCTCCTCACTATTTGTATCCTTAGCCATGTCCCACTTTTATACCATATTTTTTTAATGCTCAATTATTTTTCTTTGTTCAGTACTAGCTTAGGTTTTATGTGGAACATGCTCTTTCAGTTAAATGGAATGGTTATCTTTGCTAAATTGACTCACTTATGCTCTCTTTAATTCATTACTATGTTGGCTAGAGTCTTTGCGTGATTGTTTTAGTGATATCCCCAGTGGCCATGAATAGCATAACAAATTACTTTGGCTAGTATATTATTGCATTGAAATGGTTTTTCGATGATGCCAAAAGAGGGAAGATAATAGGGTTGTGAAATATTTATAACCCATTGACTAACTTGTTTCATTCTAGTATTTTATACTTTAGTGCCTACAGGTGAAGATGGTTGAATGCACAAGACAAAAGGTTTTTCATCATCAAAAAGGGGGAATTTGTTGTGTACTATGTAGTTTTGACGATTGACAAACTGACACATGAATAAAACATGTTACTTGAGCTGGTCCATGCATAGGAAAGTAGATTTTTAGTTTCATTGATAGATGCAGACAAGATTGCTTAAAGACAAGAACGAATAAGCAAGCCTAATTCTGATATACTCAAGCTACTGATCATATGGGGAATATAACAAGTTGAATTTGATTCAAACACTTAATGATAAGGGAAAGCAATTTGAATTGAAAAAGGAGTCCTATGTGAAGAAAGAGTTTCACTTCTGAGTACATCTTGAAGAGTCCTATGTGTAGGAGGAGAAAGATTCTGATAAATAAGCATGTGCTGATTTAAAAGAGTTGGATTTTTACTACAACACAAAGGATACAAGATTTGGAATTAAAGAAAGAGTCTCACTTGAAGTAGAACTCGATGTAATGAGAGTTTTGATTAAAGGAGGAGTTTAAAATAAAGAATGACTCTTTCGAGAGTTGTGCTTAAATATAAGATGCATCATTCAGAGTAATTCACGCACTTTAAAAGTAGAAAATCACAATCGATAGATTGACTTTACGAAGTGCTACTCAATCACTGAAGAATCACATTGAAGAACCTGGTCCTCAGTATAGAATCCAGCTAAGAGTTTTAGGGTTGATTTTTAGAGTTGTTCATTGTGTTTGAACTATTGACGTAATATTAGTTTCAGTGTGTTATAAACTAAACTAGGAGCTAGTCTTTGAGTTGGAAAAACTCAAAGACTTTAGGAACGCATACCTTGGGAGGTGTGTGTGTAGTTAGGAATTAGAGTTTATAATTCCTAGTTGTTGAGTTATAGGGATTAGAGTTTATAATTCCTATTTGTTGGTTACAAGAGTTTTGTAATCAGTCGTTGTTGAGGTTCAGAGTTATTTACTAAAGTTGGGGTTAAATCCTGTAGAGATGCAGGTTATGGTTTTTAACAGCTTTTGAGTTGGGAGTTTTCCACGTAAAAATCCACTGTGTTCTTTACTTTATGTTTTACTACTTCCGTAGAATAATTCAGGAAACCCGTTCTATCAATAGGCAACAATTAGGCAAAAATAAGATAGTCAGTAGGGCACGAATTCTTAACAAGAGTAGGTATAACTTGAGAAGGAGAAGGAGGAAAACATTTTAGTCTGGTAACTATGGTAAACTACTTCCAACCAAAATAAATAGACATGCCACAGCAATTTATCCACACCTCATCCATCTTGTCTTTGGTTTCATACATAAACCTATGCTTGAGAAGATCGTATATCATTTTCATCTGGAAACGAGCATTGTTGTCCTCCGACAAATCAAGATATTGCCCAAAACAACTTTTTCTGAAATAAGCATTCATTTTTTGTTCTCGGAGTATTTTTCTGAAAGCGTTGAAAGAATTTTTCATGGCTGACTTAACCATGAAATCACCCGTTAAATCTGTGGCACCAGCGCACTGGATTCTCACAGGATAATGATTAATGCTGAATGTTTTGACCAGCTCTTCAGCGGAAGGGCTATTAACATTTGGATCATCTCTTTTGAGATATTCCTCCTCCCCGTATTCATTATCTTCTGCTCCTGATTGAGATAACCCTTGTAAAGCAAGCTCATAGAGTGATGAATATAGCCAAGCTGCTGCACTTGTTCCTTTACTTGGACTTGATACGATTTCTTTTCTTTTTGGAGCCATATTATCTTAAATTAACAGGAACATAAAATAGATTATAATTGATTAATGTATCATTAAAAAAGGATAACAGTAAATCTAATATGAACAACGGTAAAAAAAATAGTTCTAATAGACAACACATCTATTTCACTAGGTATGTTATTTGCTGCAATATATAACCTACCTGTTGTAATGAATGAGTAAACCGTTGGAAATAATAAAAACAGATCTCTAATTTGTCTGACCCAGATGCAACAGATGAGTAAACCGTTGGAAACCATAAAATAGATCACTAATCTGTTGCACCAGGTATTTTATCTGATGCAACATATAACCAACCTGTTGCAACGAATGAGTAATCCGTTGGAAACCATAAAAACATATCACTAATCTATTGCACCAGGTTTGTAGTCTGTTGCAACATATAAATGATCTGTTGCAATGGATGAGTAATTCATTGAAAATAATAAAAATAGATCACTGATCTGTTGCATCAGGTATTTTATTTGTTGCAATATATAACTGACTTATTGCAATGATGAGTAAACCTTTGGAGAGAATAAAAATAGATCACTGAACTGTTGAAACATATCACTCATCTGTTGGAAAATAAGTTATCTGTTGGATCAATATTATTTAGTTTCTTCCAAATAGAAGAGTTGTCTGTCGCGACAGATGAATAATCTGTTAGATTATTTATCTATTGCATCGATTTTCATAGTTGCATCAGATTTTAATCTATTACATCAGATATTAGCATCTGTTGCATCAGATGTCTTCATCTATTGCACAATATGTTTCATCTGTTTCAATACCATTTTTTCCAAAACAAACAACAAATCAACCCAGCAACACCAACACATCACATACCCACACTAAGAACATCAACTGTGAACAAAAATCACCAACAAATCTGAATCAACAGTATGACAACAAGAAGAAGAAATGCCAGAAATTAGGATTTTATTCAGTCCACATTTCAATACTAGAAGAGTAGTTGGCGTAAGTTCCTCTGTTTCTTCATAATTTTTTACCTGTAAAAAAGAAAATGGAACAAAGAAGAACTCAAAGTTGTTGTCACCGGAGAAGTCTTCACATCGATTGACAGTTGAAAGTCAAAAGGGAAATAGCCCAACTATTTTTCGCCAGAGATTGAAGGGCGAATTTTGCAGAACTGTTGGTTGGGAAAGCATTGAGAAAAGTTGTCGAGAGAGATGAGAGAGATTGGTTGATTTGGATTGAAGAGGGGTGTGAGTTAGGTTGATTTGTAATTTTAAAAAGATTAAAAAGTTTTGAAAATATTAATCAACTCCACAATTAACATAATCAAGTTTCCAAATGATGTTTGACCCTTTAAATTGGTCAATGTCAGCAATTCTTCATTTACTTAAAAGACACCTTTACTTCAATTTTCTCATGTTTCTTCCTATTTTGGCATAAAATTGAATATACATAATTCAAACCTATGTTTCTTCTTATTTTGGCATAAAATTGAATATCCATATTTCAAATCCTATGTTTCTTCCTATTTTGGCATAAAATTGGATATACATAATTCAAATCCTATGTTTCTTCCTATTTTGGCATAAAATAGGATATACATAATTAAAATCCTATGTTTCTTCCAATTTTGGCATAAACATGAAAACTAGTATATATAGATGAGTGTAAGCAGCAGTAGACATATCTCAAACCAAATCAAGCAATAATTTCTATCCAATATGGAGAAGTTCCTTCAAATTCAGCTTTTGATTTCAATTATTTTCTCAATTTTTCTAGTAGCTTTTGGCAATGAAAAATCTTTGTTATCCCTTAACTCCAGTTATATTATGGAAGCTAGAAAAAGATTTATGTCTATTGATCTAACTAAACTTCCAGATCCTCCAATGCCATCCTATATGTTTACCCTTTTCAGTCGCGATTTATTTGAAAAGTCAAAGTTCAAGGACTATGACTCTTTACTTGAAAGTAAGGTATCTCGTTCTCAAGCTAGAGTAAGTCATTTGGCATCAATACTTGGAAATGGTAATTCGATTGGTGCAAACGGAAATCTGATGAGGCCACACATTAAGCATGAGAGTAAAACTGCCGATGCCAAGGTTCCGGAAACAACCAGTACATATTACGTAAATGGTGAGTATGTTGCATCTTTTACTATTGGCGGTGAACAAATTAAAAATTACTTGCTAATAGACACTGGCAGTGATTTAATATGGTGGCAATGTAAACCATGTACGGAAGGGGGCTGTTACAATCAAGCTGATCCTATATATGCTGCACCTAATTCGGGAACATATGAAAAACTTGATTGCGTTGCAAAAAGTGAAAGTTGTTTCACGTCCAATCTTATTAGATGTGACCAGCGTACTCGTGAGTGTATCTACGATGTGACATACGCGGATAAAAGAAGAACAAAAGGTTGGATTGCGGGAGATGTGATTACTTTTGTTTTAGACCAAAATCAGGAAAGGATTCTTTTTGGATGTGGAAGGGATCAAACGAGCGGAGACGGATCTTTTGGTCCTGAATATGCTGGAATTGCTGGCCTCGGGCGTAGAGTGTTGACAAGTGGATATTCATTACCATCGCAATTTGAAGCAGACATTATGTCCATGTGTCTACCAGGACTGCACTCTGAAAGTGCAACAATTAGCTTCCACACAACGCCATTTGATAACTCCATATCAGCAGAGCTATTACCAAATCCCGCCTATCCTAACTTCTATTTCGTCAACCTTTATAAAGTTTTTATTAACGAAAGGGAAATCCCTCTGAACCCATCGATTGCCATAGAAAGTGGTTGCGTTGTGGATACTGGAACAGTTATTACCAATTTCCCTCGAGATATTTATAATGTATTTCGTGACACATTCAGACAAGAAGTACAAGACTTGACTTTGGTTGATAATCCAACACCTGGAGCTTTCGACACTTGCTATAACGTGGATCCGGGTGTTGTACCAAATTTTCCCATTGTGAGGATGCACTTCAGCGGTCAAAACCCGAATAATATGGTGTTACTGACACACCAACAAGTCGTGACGTATTTTCACGGGCTATACTGTCTGGCTTTTCATGCATGGGACGAAGGCTTCACAATTTTAGGAAATTATCAACTCCAAGGTATAGGATTAACTTTTAATACTGCAGAAAATACTTTGTCTTTTCAGTTAAATGTCTGTGATTGAATATCTGTAAAATTTGTATATATTGCAATCTAATTGTGTTTTTTGATCTTTAATACTTTCTGTATTTCTCATCAATCATAAAATAAGGCTAAACTCTATGTGTACGTTATAAAATGGCACTTGCCCTGTCAACATGTTGTTGGCAACACAATTTTTTGAGTCGATCTAACGAGCCAATTTCAGGTGGGATTGAACGTTCAAGTTTATTGTTAGCTAATTTGAGGATATTAAGAAAAAAATAATCGCAATGTCACTTGGGATCATACCTTAGAATTCATTACTCAAGAGATCAACTTATAGAAAATCCTATTAATTAGTCTCAATATATCGAAAAGGATGGGTTCCATATAGCTCGTTGTTTGTAAGATCATGACAAGTTAAGGTAGAGGCACGTACAGTTGGAAGTATTTTCCTACAGAATTGTACTTCTGATTAATTGTCACGATCCAAATTTAGGATCGTGATGGCACCTATTCTACCCTCCATGATAGCTATGACAAGAACCCAATTTCTTAAACAACATCCCAAACTTATAGAAGTGGAAGAAAATACGAACATAATCAATCCCGAATAATCTTATAAGTAGATTAATAGGATAGTGAAATCAAAACATATCAGGTCTGAAAGTCACTAATACAAACCACTAAATACAAAATCAAAGAAAGTGTAAGTATCTCAAAATGCATAAAATGCATAATGATAAGGCTGAAGGAGATTTCAGTAGTCTCTAAAGCCAATAGCAGCTACCTCAAATCTTCAATGATGCTAGCAAAGGAGAAACCACAGCAATTAATGTCTGAAGGTCGTCGGATTTGTACCTGCATGTAAGATACAAAAAAAGCAATGGTGAATATGGAACCATGTGTACTCAGCAATCATCATCCACCGACCCTAATTCAAAGTGGTGACAAGTGACACCACATCAATCATCCAAAACAAACACATAACCTGTACTTAGGAAAGCCATCCTGATCAAACTGAATAGTCAGGTTTAAAAGTCATAAGAATATCATAACACACTTCAAAAAATTCTCAATCCGGTGAAACAAGTAACACATATACAATAACTATAAGATCAACAAATACACCTTAACCAATCTGAACCAAATGAATCAACACAATGTGATGCAATACATATGTTGTGCACACACACCTACCACCTACCGAACAATGGCTTCAAGGTCAAGACCCATGGGGGACTCACAAGGTCCATGTACTGTGCAGACGGATACTCCGGTCTCAATAAATATATTGTGCAGGTGTACACTTCGATCCCAATTAATATGTTACGCAGGCGTGCACTTTGATCTCAAATAATATATATTGTGCAAGCATGCACTCCGATCCCGATAAATATATATATATATATATATATATATATATATATTGCCCCCATTACTCATAGCTAACAAATAAACACTTTGAAAAAAAATCTAAGAAAAGTCTCAACTTGCCTCGAATCAATGCCCAAGTATCAATTTACAAACTTGCCCTTTTGTAAAACTTTCGAATGATAAGAATCTATTCAAAACATATAATCCCCATAAAAATATGTCCTAATTCGTCAAATATCAACTAAAATGGACCATTATTTAATTCCCAAATTTATGAATTCTTACTCTAAAAATTCTAGATCTAATAACTGTGCTCTGATACCATTTGTATGGTGGTGCGGATAACTTGTGAAATAGATATATTATATGTATAATGGATCTATTTTTCTTTGTGCGTGGATATTTCTTAACTTCTCTATATATTTTTATTTTAAGTCTATTTATGTTAGTTTTATCGATATTCATATCTTGGGGGGGTGATATTCTAATAATATTATCTCATCCATATTTTGTCTCCAATATTTTAAATATTCGTAGTCTATCATTTTATCCTGTAGTAATTTCAGAGTTACAGATTTATGTATAATAATTTATCCTAATTGTACTGTAATGTATATCTAATTCTAGATTTTCAATGTTATTTATTATCTTGTGTTGTTCTTCTCGTAGTGAGTTTTTTAAATTATATAAACTATCACATGTACTTTTTTCTAAATTTTCTAAGGTTTCTTCTATCCATATTAATTTTTCTTTTAGATTCTCCATTATTTTTCTAATTCGATTTCTATAATTAATTTCTTCATTTAGATTATCTTGATTTTCTCTAGTTTTTCTAATATATTCTAACATCTCTTAATCTGAATAATATCCATCTGGGTAATTATCCAGGTATAACTGTGTTATCCAATTTATAGTTTCAATTTCATAGTCTAATACTTTTTCTAATATTATTTTCTTAATATGTATAATTTCTATATCTCTAAGTATATATAAGATTAAGACTTTAAGATTATCTATCATTTAAAATTGACTAAATATTTTATTATAATATTTTGTAGTTGTTTGTTTTAATCTTATTAACTCTTTTATATTTTTACTAAGAAATTGTATATTTTATATCTATTTTCCAAAATTCTAAACATACATATTTTATCATAGTTAATGTGTATATAGGTATTTATAAGAGTAATTAGGTAAGTGTGGTATGTAATTTATTCTAGCTATATAATCTTTACCGAATATTTTTTCTAATATGATTTTCCTTATATCTATTATTCCTATATCCTTAATCACATACAAAATAAGTATTTTAAATTTATCTACCATTACATCAGATAAATAATTATTCATTTTCATAAAATTTCTCTTTTCAAAATATTCCCTTCAATCATGTACATAACAAAATATGGTCATCTTAGATTACTATATACTAGATTATTCTTAAATAACATGTTCTTCGGTCACTATTAGCATGGTAATCTGAATATTTTTCTCTTAAACAACGGCTCTACTCTGGTTACTCCCCACCACGGCTTCTTGCCTCATTGGTTTCACCATTAGGATGTCATAGTTCTTAGGGATTTTTCTCCTTTTCCACTTTGCTAATAAACTTCTTAACATATTATTCTTCGAATAATTCTACTATAAAGTAACAAACATGAATTTATTTTATCACATCATGATTGTTGGGAATTATGAATTTAGCTATTCATAATCATAAATAAATATACCTGTTCGGGTAGGTTTGATATTTCTAAGGTTTGTTCCTCTATAGCTTTTTCCATTGAAATATACCTGTGTTTTAATAATTAAGCAAAATATTTGTTGTGGACAAGAGAGAGTTTTTGCTTCAACACATGAAGGCTTGCTTAGCAATGCCTTCGGTTCATCTTATTTATAGATTGAAACTTTACAAGCGTAGTCATGTTTCTAAAATTATTTACCTAGTCTACTTTACAAAAAGTCTCCTAATAAGACAAAAATTATTAATGCCTAGACTAATAATAGTCAAAAGCCTATACAAAAGGTTTCAATAATTTACGTAAAGCAAATTGTGAAAGTTTACATGTCACTTTCACAATTTAATAGCTTGTCTTCTATTATTACTCCGTTGATATCTTCTCGTTGTCGTATCTGCTGTTTTTCCATATCTCCATTATTGCTTCTTATCTTGTATCTTCCAGCTGGCGTTCTTATTTTCTAGGTTGATTTTTCTTCTATTCTAGCTAAACTTCTGGGATATCATTATCTCCTCCATTACATTTTGAACATTTATGATCTGGATATTTATGTCCAATTGTCTTGTAATATCTGGTTAATAATTCTTCTGAAATAAATTTTTCTCTGATAGCTCTGGCGATAGGTTCCGTCTCTAGTTTGAGCAACGTCAGAATCCATTGCCTAATAGTTTCCATATCTGTTTCTCGTAATTTCTTTGAATTTGAATATATTAGTACATGATTTCTTGAATAATAACTCCCTATGGGATTTTGGTTACGGTATGTGTTTGCTAGCTCTTGCAAAATTTTAGATAGTCCGATAATCCTCTTATTCGCATAAAATTTTGGTATCTCAATTCTAGGTATTTCTGGTTGTGGAATAATATCTTGTGGTATAATCATATCTCGTGTCATTCCTATCTTTACAACTTGTATGGGTTTTTTAACTTCATCATATAATATCTCTGCTGGTACCGTGTAAATTTTTATAAAAAATAGGGTACCTTTAGTTATTCTTTTAAAAATGCTAAATGCTTCATATATTTTCGGTATAGGATATCTCATTTCTGTCAGAGGTATATACAGTACTGAGTAGTCTATATTCATAGAAAGTTTTAACTAGACTTGATTTGGTTTTAGGTAAAGGAATTAGCTTATTATATCCGGTCAATCTTTGGGTTATATAGTTTGTATCTGGTTCTTAGATGTTTATAGCTCTGGGGTTAGTATTTAAAAAGGTTTGTACATTGTAGATATTTTCTATATATGTCCAGGCTGTGTAGTTGTAAGTCTTTTTGTCTTGATTTAAACTATCTCGGTATGAGGTAATTTGTGGGGGTATAAACATGAGATCTTTTGATGTATTTGGTATATATGGTTTATCAAATAGCTTGTTTAGGTTCATATTTGTGTTTTTCCTAACTCCTTTGCTTGTACTTGCAGAAGTAGAATGATAAATATTATGGGTTTTATGGAGTGTCCCATCGTCTCCTTCTAGCTCTGGAACTTTACTGTCTTCCGATCGACATAGCTCTACACGCTGCTGAGTTAGCTGATTTGTAGCTATAGACTTCAGTTTAACTTCATTAGTCTTTAGCTTTTCTATTTCATTACTCATACTGTCCACTTTCATTGAAAGCGTAGTTAGGGTGTTGAATATCTTTTCTAGAGTATCCTCTTCTATTATATCAGTCTGTGTAGCTTTGTCTTGTTGTATAATCCACAATAACATTTTTGTTAGTACTAATCACTTCAATTATAAATGTGAAATTTAATATATTCAAGACTAGTCTCCGAATCTCTTTTGTTGTAACTGAATTTTGTATTTTTTTTGTTAACCACTAGCGTACCTGTGTATTATCCGTTCGTACAATAAACTTGTTATATACAATATATGGCTCAAATGCTAACAAACATTTATATAATGAACATAATTCATTCCTATTTATTTCCCATTTTATTTCTGTTTCATTGAACGTACCTGAGTAGTATCTACAATGGTGTTCTAATTTTTCTGCTTTATATCTGTATTTAAGTATTCCTCCATAACTACATTCACTAGCATCTGCTTCTACTATATATATAAATTTTCTATTTTCATCTGAAAATTGTAGTTTTGGTAATTCTGTACAAAGTAATTTTATTTTCTGAACTTATTTTTTATCTTCTTCATTATAGTTATATTCTACATCCTTTTTTAATTTTTTCTGTAATGATTTTAAAGTTTCTGCTAATTTTGGAATATATTCCCTTACTTGGTTTACTAATCCTAAAAATGATTGTAATTTCTTTTTTGTATCTAATGCTTCTTTCGAATTTATTATTTTTTGTACTATATGTTGTTGCATTTTTACTCCACTCTTATCTATTTGTATTTCTAAAAATTCTATCTGATTTTTCATAATTTCAGTTTTCTTTTCACTTAGACTTATTTTTGATTTTTCTATTATATCTGTAAATTGTCCTAATAATTTTAAATGTTCTTCTTTAGTTTTTGTATATAATAATATATCATCTATGTATACTATACAATTAGATAATTGTTTAAAATAACTATCCATAAAATGTTGATATCTACCTGGTGCATTTTTATATCCAAATGGTAATACGTTCCATTCATAAAATTCTTGTGGTACCATAAATGCGGTTAATTCTTTAGATTCTTCTTCTAACTTTAAATGGTAAAATCCTGATTTACAATCAAATTTACTAAAATAATTATATTCCTGTATTTGTCTTATTTTTAATCTCTTATTTGGTATTGGATAATTATATGTCATAGTCTTTGCATTTAAATTTCTATAGTCAATAACCATTCTACTTTTTCCTCATTTTTGTTCACTATATTTATTTACTATAAATGTTGGACTATTGTGTTTACTATTACTTTTTTTGTATATATTGTTTTTCTAATAATTCATCTATATGCATTTTAAATTCTTTTAAATTGTCAAAATTATATGTTAATGGTTGCTGGGTTATTATGCTATTTTTATCTATTAATTCAATTTTTATAGTAGTTTTATGTTTTTTCCATCCTTTTAATGAATCTTCACTATATAATTGTTCTAATTTTTTCTTAATTATTTCTATCTTATTTGTTAAAAATATAGCTATATCTGTTTTATTCATCGAAAATACGACTAGTTCTATTGCATCTTCAGTATTTTTTATATTTTCTAACTTTTGTGTAATTTTTTCACTTTCTTTTATCCAATCAGTTTTCTTTCTTATTTTATTATTAACTCTTTTTGCTCTTACATTCTGTTTACATGGTGTTGTAAACCACCAATTTGTTCTAGTTATTATATGTGGGTATAATCTATCTAAAAACGGCATCCTAAAAGTATATCTTTTGATGTTAGTTCATAATTATAAATTTCTTCTATTGTTAATATCTTATCCTATACTTGTATTTTTACCGTCCTAGCTTTATAAGTAATTAAGCTTCCTTCATTATTAAATCTTTTAACTATTATTGGTGTTTTTAATTTATCCCATTTGCTTTCTGGTAAGCAATTATATCTACATAAATTAGCTTCTGCTCCTGTATCTATCATAGGCGTATAATATCTACTGTAATATCCTTCTACTACTATCTTCATTACTACATATATTTTCATTTTATGTTAAGGCTCTTTTTAAGAATAATTTCTCTCTGTTATATGTTAAGGTTAATTGTGTATGTTCTATATTATATGATTTTACTTGTTCTAGCCATTTATTCCTAATATTATGTCTGCTTTTTGTATTTGTTCCTTTACTTCAAATTCTAATTTTATTTTTCTTATTCCTATTATTATTTCTTTTTCTGCTATATTTTTACTATTTAATAAATTATTATTTTTATACTAGTTATATTATAATCGGAAACAAAATATCCGTCAAATTTAAAATCCCAATTGATGTTTATATTTCATTAATTATAAATTGAAAAGGCAAACATCAAAAGTCATTCCTCGTGAAGTTATGATCATAACTTAAGGGCATCATTTAAATACAATTTTTTTCTTTCAGATATTTGTACTTGAAGTTTACTATGAATATGACATTAATGATAATTGTTGAATTTTCATTAAAAAAGTTTAACTGATTCATTCTGTTTTCACTGTTACATTGCTTACTGCGGCTATGCTTCCACTGGTTAGTTAAGTAGTTATTTACATGCTGAGTTGTCCAGTTAGAGGTAGTGGTGTGAGCTAAGAGCTGAGTTGTACAAGAAGCTCACTAGAAGATATTTTTTCTGATGGTTTTGATATTTAGGATCCTGCAGCCATATAAGCTGATGTCCATCACCATTTGTAATTGAATTCATTATTCTTAGACATCAATTTAACTTTTTCCTGCTTTCTTCTTCATTCTCTGAGTGCGATAATGGAGTTTTGAGTGTAGATTAGTCGAATTTTTTCAATAATTTTTATAAATATTTTAATATTTCATTTTAGACATAATCTATTTCTTACA
>NC_061114.1:188559519-188596018 GCF_002878395.1 Capsicum annuum
ATTTTTCACCAAATCATAAACACCCCTGATCTAAGTTTAGGATTTAAACTTGAAAAAGAAATATTTTATTTATTTGACAAAATAATAAATAGTTGTCAAATTCTGATCCTTTTTGTAGCTATGGTATCGAAATAGTTGTCATATTTCACTTTTCGAGAGTCAATGACAAATTTTTAAAGCAAATTAAATTAGATTATATTAATTCAATATCTTAAAATTAATATATATGTGTGTGTGTGTGTTTGGACCTGTTTTGAATCAAAACTATAACTATGAGTTTAGGTTTTTCTTGTAAATGTTCTACGGATTATATATATATATATATATGTATATTCAAAATCGATATGGAAAGTACTATATATTATAGACTTTTTTCATCTTAAAAATATATCGTAAAATATTAGTTAAAGTTTATATTATTTGACTTTGAAAAGGGGAATCGAGACCAGTATTTTGGAACAGTGGAAATATTGACTTTCATTCCGTAGTTGGTCAAACTATTGACTTAATTAAATTCCTATGATTGTTCCTATTTTGGCATAATCCTATTTTGGCATAAAATTGAATGGGATACTAAATATATAAACATATAAATTACTATCTATAGATGAGTGCAAGCAGCAATAGACATATCTCAAACAAAATCAAGCAATAATTTCTATCAAATATGGACAAGTTCCTCCATATTCACCTTTTGATTTCAATTATTTTCTCAATTTTTCTAGTAGTTTTTGGCAATGAAAAATCTTTATTATCCCTTAACTCCAGTTACATTATGGAAGCTAGAAATTTTTTTATGTCTATTGATCTAACTAAGCTTCCAGATCCTCCTATGTCATCCTATAGTTTTACCCTTTTCAGTCGCTATTTATTTGAAAAGTCAAAGTTCAAGGACTATTACTCTTTACTCGAAAGTAAGCTATCTCGTTCTCAAGCTAGAGTAAGTCATTTGACATCAATACTTGAAAATGGTAATTCGATTGGTGCAAACGAGACTCTGACAAGGACACACGTTGAGAATGAGAGTAAAAGTGCCCATGTCATGGCTCCGAGAACAACAAGTACATATTACGTATGTCCTGGTGACTACGTTGCATCTTTTACTATTGGCACCGAACAAGCTAGGACTTACTTGATAATAGACACTGGCAGTGATCTCGTTTGGTGGCAATGTAGACCATGTACGAGAGGTGGGTGTTACGATCAAAATGATTCTCTATATGTTTCAACTAATTCGGTAACATATGAAAAACTCAATTGCAATGCAAGACCTGAAAGTTATTTCACGTCCAACCGTATTAAATGTAAGCAGGATAGTGGTGCGTGTGTCTACGATGTGGTATACGAGGATGGATCAGAAACAAAAGGTTGGATTGCAGAGGATGCGATTACTTTTGTTTTAGATCAAAATCAACAAAGAATTCTTTTTGGATGTGGAAAGAATCAAATGAGTGGAGAGCGGTCTTTTAGTCCTGAATATTCTGGAATTGCTGGCATTGGGCGTAGATTGTTGACTGGTGGATATTCATTACCATCGCAATTTGAAGCAGACATTATGGCCATGTGTCTACCGGGAATTGACTCCGATGGATCAACAATTAGCTTCCACACAACGCCATTTAAGAAAACAGTATCAACAGAGCTATTACCAAATCCTGCAAAACCTATATTCTATTTCGTCAACCTTTATAAAGTTTTCATTAACAATAAGGAAATCACTCTGAGCCCATCAATTAGGAATTTTAGAAATGTCATAGCCGATGGTGTCATGGTGGATACTGTAAAAACTCTTTCCTATTTCCCTCAAACTTTTTATAATGTATTTCGCGACACATTCAGACAAGAAGTAAAAGAAATTCCTTTGATTAATGCTCAAATACCTGGACGTTTAGACACTTGCTATCTGGTGGATCCAGGAGTTGTACCAAATTTTCTCGTTGTGAAGATGTACTTCAGCCACCAAGACCGAACAATCTGTTGTTACTGACACACCAACGAGTTATGGTGCAACTTAGGGGGTTATTCTGCCTATATTTTAAGGCATTGAGCAACAACTACGCAATTTTAGGAAATACTCAACTTGTCATAACCCAAACCGGGTCCCTGGCCGTGACAAACATCCCGAACCCTGAAGGCCTGGGAGTCCCAATGTAGAATTTTATAACAGAACGGAATCATGGTCATAAGTTTGATATAAATTCAAAACAGAAAAATGAAATCCATAACCATCTAATAACATCTGAAAACCGTCTATGAAATCTCTACTACATGACTGATAACAACTGTCTGAAAACTGGGACAAGGCCCCAGTAGATAAAAACCATAACTGATAATAAATGTCTGAAAATAAATAGGCCTTCTGAAATATAGAAGGCTCACCGACTGGACTCTGCACTTCTGTCTGAAGAAATCTACTGCTTATCAGGAACCCTAGACTATGCCTCAGAACCTGAAAGGTAGGGGGTCAATACAGATGTACTGGTACGCAGAGCAATCCAAAATAAAGCTTTTAATATAAATAGAATAGTTTAGAGATAGTAATAAAACATCATATATGATATATACTCCAAAATACATGGGCATTTTTGATAATCATAAAACCTTTCTGTCAATGCAATTTCTGATCTTTGTATTACTTCTGAGTTAGGTACTACCCTACAAGTCTGATATTCCACGGGCTATATGGAATCCAGCATTGACTCGGCGGGGAAGCCCCCAACCCAAGTGTGCCTCAAGGGTTGGAGTGTTTGAGTCTGATACCCACAGGGCTCTAGGCCAGCGTATAATATCCGGATCTGCAAATCACGATTTTTGGGCAATGAGTTATCTGAACTCATGCCATCTTCGGGGAACCACCTAAGCTCTCTTTATGCCTAATTTTAGTCTCTTCTGAAACATACATCATTCTAGTTTCAAAATCTGAAAATCTGATTTCAAACATGCATTTATTCTGTTTTGAATTAACATGGCATTATCTAAGTTGGTGTCGTCACACCAAGATTTGCAAGTCCTATTTTTGAGCCATAATACATCATGTACGATTATTTCATCAAAACTCAACTCATACCACCCAAACATGCAAATAGTATAAGAGATTTCATGTTCCGAAACATAAGTCAAAACTATGCAAGAATTCTTCAAACATATGGTGGTCATATGCTTTTGACAAAACCATGAACTCTTTCATTATATGTATATTCAACAGTTATCAACATGCACAACCCCCTCTTTGGATTTCAAAATCATATTCAAGTCATGGTATAAATCAAGACGTTTCATATCATGCTTTTCGAAATGCGCTCAAAACAATTCATAGAATATCATAAGTAAGGGAAGATCGTAACAAGAGAGGGATTTCATTATAATTCATGCTCTCAATATTAAACGCATGCATACATATATATAAAATTTCAATTCAAATTGGGGAAGGCCTAAAGACCAAACAATATTAATTAAAGCTTCTAAAACATGCTAGTAATGGTAAATTCAACCCTTTCCGTAAAATCATGATTTCTAAATCTTTAGCATGAATTAAAGAAGGTTTCTTTGCCCATGAATTTTTAGAAAAACCCCACGTACCTCAATTATGAAAAATAATGGGTGATTCTTGAAGTCTACGATTTGGAGATTCCAAATCTTCAATCAATCTTGAAAACTCATGGTTAAATCTTGAGTTATTTGAAATTCTTGTTTGAAACCCTTATGAATGTTCTTGAGTAATTTGGGTGAATTGTGGTGGATTATGGTGTATTAGGGATCAAATCCATGTTTAAGTTGATAAGAGAGTGGACAATACCCAAAACACCCTTAAAATTCAGAGAAAAACTAAACTGGCCCAAGGCGCTAACCAAGGTGCCGCCTTGGGTGACCTCCGCAATGAGTGAGGCGCCACCCTCATATCGTGGAGGCTTACTGTTTCTCCACTCCAAATGTTTCCTTAAGCTCGTCTAAAAATTTTGAAACTCACCCGAGACGTACTCTTGACTTTCCCCATCGTGTATCAACAAAAAAATCAAGAAACGGAGGTCCGGAAGGTCAAAAATAAAATCACCGAAGATAGGAAACTCAAGATAATTCTAAGTCCTTTTTGACACTTAGAAAATTTTTCAAGTTTTCAACTCTTTATGCTAGCTATTATGATATAATACATGTACGACTTTTGCGGGGCGTTACACAACTCCAAGGTATAGGATTAACTTTTGATACTGCAGCAAATACTTTGTCGTTTGACTTAGATGCATGTAATTGAGTATCTATAAAATTTCTTTATGTTGCAATCTAATTATGTCTTTTGATCTTTAATTCCTTCTGTACTTTTCATGAATCATAAAATAAGGCTGAAATCTATATGTACATTATAAAATGGCACTTTCCTTGTCAACACAATTTTTCGAGTCTATCTAATGAGCCGATTTCAGGTGGGATTGGACCTTCTAGTTTATTGTTGGCTAATTAGAGAATATTAAGAAAAGAAAATTTTGTAATGTCCCTTGGGATCGTACCTTAGAATTCATTGATTGAGAGATTAAACTAATAGTAAATCCGATTAGTTTCAATATATCGAAAGGGATGGTTCCATATTGTTCGTTGTTTGTAAGATCTTGACAAGTTAAGGTAGAGGCACAGTTGGAATACTTTCCTCCAGAATTTTCCATAATTGTACTAATTATTAATGTTCCTGTGGGGATTGTTTCCTACAAAGTTAAGATGATCACAACAAAAATGAATTTTCTCCATATTCACCTTTTGATTTCAATTATTTTCTCAATTTTTTTTAGTAGTTTTGGGCAATGAAAAATCCTTTTTATCCCTGAACTCCACTTACCTTATGGAAGCTAGAAAAAGAATTATGTATGTTGATTCAACCAAGATTCCTGATCCTCCAATGCCATCTTATACTTTCTTCATTTACAGTCGTAATTTATTTGAAAAGTCAAAGTTCAAGGACTATGACTCGATACTTGAAAGTAAGCTAGCTCACTGTCAAGCTAGAGTAAATTCTTTGGCATCGATTCTTGCAAATGGTAATGCAATTGGTGCGAATGGAAGTCTAACAAGGTTACATGACACGCATGAGAATATAAGGTCCCACGACGAGGTTTCGAAAACAACAAGTACACTTCTCCTAAATGGTGAATGTGTTGCATCTTTTAATATTGGCAGTGAACAAATTAGAAATTACTTGCTAATAGACACTGGCTGTGATTTAGTTTGGTGGCAATGTGTGTTAGGTTGTGGAGCCTGATTAATATGTGACGTACTGTTATATATTAATGTTCACGCGGTTCAACCTTTTATTCTCATTCTCTGTGTAATTGTACATACTCCAAGTCATTAATATAAATAGCCTATCCGCCGTGGAGGTTACCCACAGGTGTTACCACGAAATTACCTCTCTCTCTCCTCAAAAACTCTCTCTAGTTTTCTTCAATCTCTCCATAGATTTAGTGTGTGTGAACTGCTAATCGATCCTAACAATGTGGACCATGTAATGCAAATGGATGTTACAAACAAAATGATCCTTTATATGTTTCTAGGGGTGGGCATAAAATACCAAAAACCAAATTACCGAACTGAACTAAAATATTTGGTAATTGGTATTTGGGAGTAAAATTTTAAAATTACGATATTTGGGTTCGGGATTGGTAAAAAATATTACTAACATTTGGTATTTCGTATTTCTCGAAATTCTAATTATAGTTAAGTGACCCATAGGCCACATACCTAGTCCACACTCCAAAGGTCACATACTTGTGTGAATATTGCCCAAGCAAACTTTGAACTGTTAAACACAGTCATAAAGTAGACTCTTAACTTTACACAACAGACTTCCTTGCAACCAACATATGACAACTTTTGAAGAAAATATCGCGCTAAGACTGAAAATTGGGGCGTGGAAGGGAACAACAAAAAAAGAAGTCTTCATGATATGATACATAACACCATTGGTGGCTGCACTTGCCCAACTCTACTCTTCCTAACGTAGGTCGGAATATGGATTTAACCAAGGGTACTTGGTCAAGCTTTCTTAATCCTTGTGTTCATATGTCAACAGCGGATAGAAGCAAAACTCAGCATTTAGCAGACAACATAACATATATTGCTCTCCATCACATTTATAAAAAGTAATATTATGACTTTACATCACATTTATATCCAGTTCGTGTTGCATCCAGTTTGATGTAAATGTTATTCGTGTTACATCCAGTTCTCCCCTTCTTAGAGCTGGATCAAACTACAGTAACATAGGTTTTTTAAGATGTTTCATTAATTGAGTCACACGTATCAACGTGTAACAAGACCAAATAAAATTGATTTTTTCTGGTGTAAAACTATGTATTCAGAGGTGTCAAACTACCAAACAAAATTGAATTTTTCTGAAAACGTTGGTTGGAAATCACCACTATTATCGCCAAATAGGATCACTACAAGCATGTCTAACTTTAATATGGTAATACCGAATTCCGTACCAAACCAAATTTAATTTACCGATTACCGAATTACCGAACCGAAGTTTAATGGTATGGTATTTGGTATCTACTTTCAATTACCAATTATCGAATTACCGAACCCGAATTATGAAAATACCGAACCGAATACCGAATGCCCACCTGTTTCAACTAATTCGAGAACACATGGAAAACTCAATTGCTTTGCAAAAAGTACAAGTTGTTTAGTCAAGTCCAACAGTTATAAATGTACGCGAAACAGTAATTAGTGTCTCTACAATGTGAAATATGCAGATGGATCAAGCACAAGTGGTTGGATTGCAGAGGAGGTGATTACTTTTGTCTTAGACCAAAATTTGGAAACGATTCTTTTTGGATGTAGCAAAGATCAAATGCGTGGAATGCCTCATTGTAGTAGTGATTATGCAGGAGTTGCTAGCATCGGTCGTAGAGTGTTGGGTGATGGATATTCTTTAACATCACAATTTGAGTCAGACGTTATGGCCATGTGTCTACCTGGAACTTACTCCATAAAAGGACGTCACGACCTGAACCGAGGTCTGGCCGCAATAAGCTTCCTAAACCATGAAGGCCCGAGAGCCTCTCTAATTGGCAATCATATGCAACATTCACATATTATATAGAAATGCAGAAAACATAGTAAAAACAGAAACATGGTCGCTATCTTACTTCAACTGAACAATACGAAATTTAATTCATAAACATTCAAAAATACATGACACCAGTGTGCAAAATCTCTAAGAATATGAAACCAACATCATTCTTAAAACTGGGACAACGCCCCCAGTCAGACCATGAACTAAAATAAAATAACAATGTCCCAAAAGGAACAAGGTCTTCCGAAATAAGGGAGGCTCACCAACTGTAAACTTCTAACAATGAATCTACGGCTTAGAGGGACCCTAAAATTGTGCCTTAGATCTTGAAATATAGAGGGTCAATACAATTGTATTGGCATATGAAACAATCCAAAATAGCACTTTATTACACAACATAGATTAGAGAATTTTGTAAAGCATTACACATAGGATAAGTAAAACACATAGGCATAATTTAAAGTTTTCGAATGCTTTCTTGAAAGAAAATGTAACACTCTGCACCTTCGGGCTAGAATTTAACCCGTCGTTCCTATGTGTATAGACCCGAACCAAATGATTCCTTATTAATATATGTGCAGTGATCAATTCTATAAGGTGGGGATACCTTTGAATATGAATTAGGGTCACAAATTGTTAGGATTCAGACATAATAAGCAAACCACAAGTAAAAGAAATCAAGAACAACACAAAGATTTAACAAGGAACCGTGGGCTAACACTCACTGATTTGGCTTGAAAATGGCCCGTTCGTGTCATTTTGTTCGTTTGACCACCCAAACGGACCCACTGATCCTGCCGTCCCACCCTCCCCTACTCCTTAGCCTACCTAGGAGCCTTCATTAAATTTTTATCCCAAGATACACCCGGTTCCCGGGAACACCCCAGAATAGTGGGCTATAATCTACTATTTGGCCCAATTATGGTCCGTTCGTGCCATTTTGCCCATTTGACAACCCAAATGGCCCCGTCAACCCTGCTGGTCCAATCTTCCTCGCTCCTATGCCTATCTAGGAGTCCTTAATCAATATTTTTCCCAATATATGCTCGGGTCCCAAGCACACCTCCAAAATTATGGGCTAGACACCAATTGATTTGGCTCGAAAATAGCCCGTTCACATTATTTTGGTCATTTTACCACCTAAACGGCCCCTCCAATCCTTCCACCCCACCCTTCTTCTCTCCTTAACCTACTTGGAAAATCCGATTGATTTTTGGACCAAAACACGCTCGGGCCCTGAGCACCTGTTCATGTCATTTTGCCCATCTAACCCACAAGAAACCCCTCTTACCCTACCGTCCCACCTTTCCCCACTCCTAAGACTGCCTGGGATCCCTCGGTTGATTTTTGGCCCAAAACACGCTTTGTCCCCGAGCACACCCTTAGAACCATGGGCTAACACCTACCGATTTAGCTCAAAATTCATTATTTAGCCTATTAGACCACAGAATCAATCTCATTGACCCACTCACTCCTAAGACTACCTAAGATTCCTGATCAATTTTAACACACACTGATTTGGCTCGAAAATGTCCAGTTCACGCTGTTTGGACCGTTTGGCCATTTAAATAGCCCCGCCGACCCTGCCAGATGACCTTTCCCCACTGTCTAGCCTGCCTCAAATCCCCCAATTGATTTGACCCAAAACACGCTCGATCCCTAGGAACACACCTAGAACCGTGGGCTAACACCTACCGATTTAGCCTAAAAATAGCCCGTTCGTGCTATTTTGCCCTTTTGACCACCCAAATGGCCATACCGACCTCACCGACCCACCCTATATGTTCCATAGCCTAACTGAGATCCCCCAATTATTTTTTTCCAAACACACATATGGGCCCATTGCACACCCTCAGAATCATGGGCTAACACCCACCGATTTAGCCCAAAAATGGCCTAATTACTTCATTTCACCCATTTAACAACCCAAATGGCCATGTTGGCCCACTCTTTAATTTTTGGCCTAAAACACGCTCGATCCCTAGGCACACCCCCAGAATCGTGGGCTAACACCCACCAATTTGGTCCAAAAATGGCTTCTTCGTGTTATTTCGCTTGTTTGACACCTAAACGGCCCCGCCAACCTTCCCTACTCCACTCTCATCTTGTTAGGAGCCCCCCATCGATTTTGAGCCCAAAAACTACTTGGTTCTGATATACACCCCTAGAACTGTGGGCTAACACCCACCGATTTGGCTCCAAAAATGATCATTTATGTTGGTTTGCTCATTTAACCATCCAAATAGCCCCGCCGTCCACCCATTACCCTCCGCTCAGCTTGCCTAGGATACCTCTAGAACATACCCCTAGAATCATGGTCTATCACCCACCAATTTGACCCAAAAAGGCCCAATCACGCTATTTTTCCCGTTTGACCACACAAATGGCCTTGCCGACCACGTCAACAAACCCTCCCTTCTCCTTAACCTGCCTGAGAGCCTTCATTCAATTTTTATCAAAAAATGCAAGATCCCTGGTCACACTTCTAAAACACTGGCGCAACACCTACCAATTTAGACCAAAAATTGTCTATTTATAATGTTCCGCCCATTCAACCACCCAAAGAGCCCCGCCGACCCTGCTAACCTACCTTACCCTTCTTCTCAGCCTACCTGGGAGCTCTCGATCAATTTTCAGCACAAAATACGCCCGAGAAACTAGTACACTTCTGGAACAATGGGCTAACACCCATCGATTTGGCCAAAAAATGACTTGTTCACACTGTTTCTCCTATTTGACACGCTAATGGCTCCACCGGCCCCGCTGACCCACCCTTCTCTGCTCCTCAGTCTACCTAGGAACCCCTATCATTTTTTGGCCCATAAAATGCTTGTTCCCTAGGAACACCATTAGAATCATGGGCTAAAACCCACCGATTTAGCCCAAATATAGCTTGGTCGCATCGTTTTACCTGTTTGACTGTCCAAATGGCCCTGTTGGCCTCGTTAACCCACTATCTCCTGCTCCTCTTCCTTATTGGGATCTCTTAGTCTATTTTTAGCATAAAATATGCTCGATCCCTAATAACATCCCTAGAATCGTGGGTTAACCGATTTAGCCCAAAAATAGCCCATTTGTGCTAGTTTGCCCATTCGACCACTAAAATGACTATGTCGGCCCTACTGTCCTACCCTTACCTGCTCCTCAGCCTTTTTGGAAGCCCTGGTTTGAATTTTTCTCAAAACATTCTAGGGCCCTGGTAACTCTCTAGAATCATCGGGTAACACCTACCAATTTGGCCAATAAAAAGCCCGTTCATGTTGTTTCGCCCGTTTGACAACTAAAATTGCCCTACCGACCCTATTGACCCATCATTCCCCACCCCTAAGGCATCCTGGGAGCCCTGGGATGATTTTCAGCCCAAAACACGCCCAGGCCTGAGGCATATCCTTGAAACCATGGGCTAACACCCATTGATTTGGCATAAAAATGGTCCATTCATGTCGTTTTACCTGTTTGACCATCCCGATGGCCCTGTCGACCCCATCAGCCCACCCTTCCTGCTCCTTAACCTTCCTGGGAGACCCCCATTAATTTTTAGCCCAAAATATATTGGGTCTCGATCACATCCTCGATATCATGGGATGAAACCACTAATTTGGCCCCAAAATGGCCAGTTTATATCATTTCGCCTATTTGAATATCCAAATGTCCTCGTCAACACCATCGCTCCTAAGACTTCCTAGAATCACTTGGTCAATTTTTAGCCTAAAACAAGCCCGGACATTGAGCACACCCAGAAATCGTGGGTTAACATGCACCGGTTTGGCCCAAAAATGGCCTATTCAGCTGTTTTGCCTATTTGACCATCCAAACATCCCCCGACATGCCTTCCCACCCTCTCCCGCTTCTCGATCTTCTTGGGATCCCCTGATCTATTTTTGGCCCTAATTAGGCCCATGCCTTAGGCACACCTTCGGATCTATGGCCCAATAATCTAGCCCAGAATGGCTCGTTCGTCGTTTTATCTGTTAGACCACCTTAACAGCTTTGTCGACCTCGTCGGGCTACCCTACCCAGTTTATCAGTCTTCTTGGAACCCCTTGATCAGTTTTAGTCCCAAAACACGCCTAGTACCCGAGCACACCCTAGAATCGTGGGCTAACACCCACCTATTTTGCCTAAAAATTGCCTGTTTGAGCCATTTTCCCTATTTGACCATCCAAACGGCACCTCCGGTGCACCCTCTTCCACTCTTCTACCTACCTAGGATCCCCTAAATAATTTCCAACCCAAAACATGCTTGGGCCCCAGGCGCAACCTCAGAACCATAGACAAATACCCACCAATTTGGCTCGTTCATTGCCATTTTGCCCGTTTGACCACCTAAACGACGCTGCTGACCCCGCAGTCCCACCCTCCTACTCTTCTCAACCTTCCTAAGAGTCTTCAATCAATTTTCAGAAAAAACCATGCTAGGTTCGTGGGCACACTCCCAAAACTGTTGGTTAACACCCACTGGTTTGGCTTAAAAATGGTTCACTCGTTTGACAACCCAAATAGCTTCGTCAGCCTACCCTCCCCCGCTTCTCAGTCTATCTGGGATCCCTCATTCAAATTTTTTCCTAAAAGATATCCGGACTGCGAGCATACCCCCAGAACCGTGGGTTAACACCCACTGATTTTGACTCAAAAATAGATCATTCTCACTGTTTTGCCCGTTTGACCACCTAAATGGTCCTATCTACCTCATCGCCTCATCCTCCTCGCTCTTCAACCTTCCTAAAATATCCTAGCTAATTTTTGACCCAGAGAAATCTGGGCCCAGTCACATCCCCCAAACCGTGGGCTAACATCTACCAATTTAACCCGAAAATGGCTTTTTTACACTTTTTGACCACCCAAATAGCACTACCAATCCTGTCGCCTACTCTACCCCACTCATCATCCTGCTTGGGTTCCCCTATTCAATTTTTCCCAAAAATGGTTCGTTCCTCGGGCACACCCAGAACTGTTGGCTAACACCTACAGATTTGGCCCAAAAATAGCCCATTCACACTATTTCGCTTATTTGACAACCCAAACGACCCAACAGACCTCACTGACCAACTCTTCCCTATTTTTCAACCTGCCTGAGAGCTCTCAAATCGATTTTCAGCCCAAAACACATCTAAGCCCCAGACACCCCCCAGAAACATGGTCTAACACCCATCAATTTGGCCATAAAATAGCCCGTTCATGCCTTTTTGCCTGTTTGACCACCCAAACTTTCTCATTGTCCTACCCTCCTTTATTCTTCAATAAGCCTAGGAGACCTCACTCATTTTTAGCCCAAAATACGCCTTAGCTGGGTACACCCTCAGAATCGTGGGCTTACACCCTCCAATTTGCCCTGTAAATGGACTATTTGTGTCATTTCACCCATTTGACCATCCCAAACGGCCCTGCTGACCCCACCGGACCATCCTCCCCTACTCCTCAACCTACATAGAATCCCTTAAATAATTTTCAACCCAAAAACACTCATCCCTCGACTATATCCCCAGAATCGTGGACCCAATGATTAGGCTTGAAAATTGCCCCTGTTTCACCCATTTGGCCACCCAAACGTCCCCATTGTCCCTGCCAGCCCACCCTTCCCCACTCCTCAGCCTTCCTGAGAGCCTTCAGCTAATTTTTGATCCAAAACATGCTCGGTCCTCATGCATTCCCCCAGAACCATTGGTTAACACCCATCGATTTAGCCCAAAATGGCCCATTTACATTGTTTTGCTCGTTTGACCACCCAAATGGACCAGCCTACTCTGTCGGTACACCTCTATTCTCTTCCATACTACTCCACCTTTTTTAAAGCCCCCGATTGATTTTCGGCCCAAAACACGATCGGGCCTCAGGCACACCCCCGAAATCATTGGCTAAAATCCATTAATTTGTTTTAAAAATAGCCCGTTTGCTCTATTTTCCCTATTTAACCATGAAAATGGCCCCGCTGGCCCACCCTCCCCCACTTCTCAACCTGCTTAGGAGCCTCTAGTCAATTTTTGGCCAAAAATACACCTGGGCCTAGGGCACACCCTCAAAACAAATGGCTAACAACCACTAATTTGTCCCGAAAATGGACCATTTGAAGAGTTTTGCCTGTTTAACCACCCAAACGGCCCCGTCGGCTCACTCCCCAGCACGTTAGCCTGCCTGCAAACCCTAGTTGATTTTTTACCAAAAACACGCTCGAGGCCCAGGCACACTCCTAGAACCATGGTCTATAGCACACCGATTTGGCTTAAAAATTACTCTTTCATGCTATTTTGCCCGTTTGATCACCCAAACGACCCTGTCGACCCCGTCGGCCCACTCTCTCCTACTCCCTAGCATACCTAGGATCCCCCAGACTATTTTTTTAATACAAAACACACTCTATCCCAGGGCACACCCCTGGAACTATAGGCTAACACCCAATGATTTAGCCCAATTTAATAACAAGTTCAACCCAAATTATGAACAACCAAAAATAAAGTTCAAACTATTTTCTGAAAAATAGCAAAACCAGATATTTAGAAAAAGATGAAGATTAGAAGATTCAAGTCCACAAAATTCACAGTGTGTCCTTAAGAAAATTAATACTCTCGGATATCCAAGGGTATGGAATATATCCTCCCAAGATAAAATGATCACTTTGATAGAATAACGATACCTCAAACTCTGTCTACCTACGAGCACATTCAACGATAGAAAATCACACTAGAGTTTTGCAAGAAAGAAGAGAGTTGTCTTTCAAAATGTCATGTCTATACCTGAGAAAAAATTCACCTATTTATAGCCATCAAGGTATTGATGTATAAAGAGAACCAATGGTTCATAAAGATGCACCCCTTCATAAAGGTACAACTCTTTGGAAAAGGTGAAACTACTCGAAAAAGTCACAATCCATAAAAAAGGTAATAACCATCCAAACTGAAAAGGTGTCTATTCAAACTACATCCTTTCCCTTGATATCTTTTCGAAAAAAATACCTATTCATTTTTCATTTACAGCTCTTACAAACCTAACAAGTTTTTCATTCCTTAGTTTTTGATGAATATTGAATACTTCTAATTGTTGAGAGTTGAGAGCTTGATAAAGCTTTTGGTGACGTTTGCTTAGAAATGGGGGTTGCAAGGTGAATCAATTTTTCTTGAGGTCTTCGTAAGAGTTATGTTCTTGTTTAGGACTGATTGAGGTCTTTGGTTTAAATATATCATTTGATTACTTTTGATTTTCTTTTCTTGTGTCTATCTATTTATCCATATTTTCTCGTCTTTAATTTTTGCATTTTCTTGATTCTCATTTTAAGAATTGCATCATACTTTCAAATAGATGGTCAAAATTAAGAAATTTAAATCTCGAAAAATGAATAGTGCCACTTAAATTGCTATAGAGAAAATAATAATTAGTGTTACTAATAAAATTTTCTTCAAGAGAAAATTAATCTAATTAGTTTTGTGATTGCCGAGTTGGATTATGCACTTATATTTCTCATTTACAAGATAGTCGAGATCTACACATAAATGAATCTTCTCCTTCTACTTGACTCTACATTATATACAGCTTGTATTTATGTATTCCTGTTCAGCATGGAGAAATTTCTAAAAAGCTCTGCTTACAGAAAATGTATAACCTGAATAGGAACAGTATTATAAGGATGATTTAAGTTCTCAAGAAGCACTTCGGGTGGACAATTGAGGGACTTGATTCATAATACTCGCTGTGTGTTATACACATCTACATTCGACGTATTCGTTAGCTGCTAAATACCTTGAGCTTAAAAGATTTATCATTGATCAATTGAGCAGAAAGAAACTTACTCGTTCGAAAGTACAGAGGGAAGCAAGAATTGATCCTCTAATCCAGGCACTGTACTTTCTCTCATGTGGTGCAACAACCTTGATCTTTGTGCATCTTGGAGCAAGAGCAGTTATTTC
The DNA here is from genome assembly GCF_002878395.1 of Capsicum annuum. Taxonomy (NCBI): domain Eukaryota; kingdom Viridiplantae; phylum Streptophyta; class Magnoliopsida; order Solanales; family Solanaceae; genus Capsicum; species Capsicum annuum. The sequence continues at coordinate 188,574,484 of NC_061114.1, forward strand.
CTTGTTCATATGTGCTGCTATACCTGGAAACATAGTTGAGCCATCACTAAGCACAATGTTTGCTAATAAATATTTCCTAATATCATTATCGTATCTGATGATTGAGTTGTTGGCTTTTTCATGAATTCCTGATGCTTCCATTCCATCCAATGATGGCTTGAAGAGGACTTCAGGGAACAGAACCTCTGAGCACCAATATTGATGACTTTCCCATCAGGAAGCTCATAGCCCTTCTCAACTGATTTTGAGAAACTTTTTTCCTTCTCAATCTACACTTCAAAATCAAGTCCAACATAAGTAATTGGCTCCTTCATATGACAAAACATATCTCTTTCAACAGCATCCCAATTATCCCAATGACCACCATCTAAGAAAACCTTTATGAGATAATCCGAAAGATAATCACCACTATGATCTATCTATGAGATAAGATGGGAAAGCACATGTCCCTCATAGACGAGGACAGTGCAGCTCACACTACCACCAAAATCAACCACAATGCCTTGTTGACAAGCAGCAAAAAAAGTAGTGATTGACTATAATACTAGGGAGCAAGAATATATTGGTAGTCCAGGTAGTCCATGACTTCATTTGCTGCTAACCACTTGTACAACCACTAGTATACAGGCTACAGAGAAAGAATAGCCTGGATCGCAACATATATTCTAGAAAATTGAATGATGCAAAATTGATTTTGAGTCATTTTCTATCTATTAGCCTTGGGGTTAAAAGGTGCCTCAGTGAGTAGAATGGGAAGCTCGTGATCAATACAGAATTCATTGTAATATATGTGATGCCACATTGCCTCCATATCATCGTAGTTGCTCCAGTTCCTTACTATGCCTTGTTCACTGGGATATTTTAAGTCAAAATACCTCTTCTTCACTGAGCTTCTTTACCAACATTGACATCTTTTTGTCCCATACCAACTATGACACCAGTGTGGCAAGGACGACCAACTATACTTTAAAAAATAGCTCCTAGAGAATCATCCCCAGTAAATTCGGCCTAAGGAGCCAAACAACGTAACTCAGATACTATTCATTAGTACCTTGCAGGAGGAGTAATTAAAACAGGTTATTACACTAGCCATGGAGAAGAAATTGCAAGCAGTTTATTTCTAACTAACCTTGATCATTTTGGTTCCGTTGTCAATAACATCATCGGATTTCCTGAAAGAGTTAGTTTGGGATTTTGAGGGGTTTAATCCAAATGGAAGAAAACTCCATGTGCCAATTTACTTGTGTAGGAAATGAACTTGGAGAGAGAAAAAATTTGTGGAGGAAAAATTTTGTATTTATTTTTTCTTTTCTTATTTTGTACTAGGACCCCAAGTTTGTCCATCTATTAAAGGATGGCCATTCGTCTTTGTTGAAACCATTGCAAAATATTCATAGTTAAATACATTGTAAGAGTAGATCGTTGAGAGAGCAATTTTCTTAAGTGTATTTGGGATTTTCCCCCTTTCTTTGTTAATAGTTGTTCTCTAGTGGAAGTAGGCTCATTTGGATCTGAATTATGTTAAATCTCGTGTCTTTCTCTTGTTCTTTATTTCATGTTTCTGCTAACAATTCGTATTAGAACCAAGATTCTGTTTGAGTATGTGTTATGGTTCCAACGTAGTCTTAACTTCCACATTAGATAAGAATTACTTTGATTTTTTACATTTCTAACTACTATCCGTAGTAGAAGAGGAAGAACAAGTAGAGATGAGTTCCATGAAGTTTAAAATTGATAGATTTAATGGGCGCAACAACTTCAATACATGGAAGATCCAAATAATGATGTTACTGCGCAGGAAAGGTTCAATCCATGCAATTGACAGAAAGTACCCCGATGGTACATTCGATTCTGACAAAGAGGAGATTAAAAGTGATGCATTGAGTGTCATCCAACTGTTCCTTGCACCCAGCGCGTTTTGTGAGGTGAGTACAAGAATCGACGAGACGGACAAATAGTTATGGGACAAGATGCAAGAAATTTATCAGGACCAATTTGTAACAACAAGGGTGTTGTTACAATGGCGTCTTGATACATTTAAGATTGAGTCAAGTACTTTGTTGCAAGACCATATAGATGCGATGAATAAACTTGTCATGGACTTACAGATAGTCAAAATAAAAAAAAATAAGGAGATGTCTCTTGTATTTTGCTATTTCTATTAACTTCAAAATATCGTGATATTGAGAATTTAATAGTGTATAGAAAGGAGTCTATCACACTTGAGAAAGTGCGGGAATAACTTACTCTTATAATGTGCAGAGGTATTTTAAAGGAGACAAAGATGATGAAGCTAGTGGTATCTTTGTGAGAAGTCATACTAGCCTATAGCGAAGGAGAAAATCAAAGCACAGATCGATGTCTCATGTGAATAAAGAAAATGTGGAGTGTTGGGGTCCACAAGAAGGGGCACTGTGAACTAGATTGTCCAATGTCCAAGTTCAAAGGAACGGTAAGTGCACACATTATTGAATCGGCACATGATTTTGGTAATAAATATGTACTTACAACATCATTCAACAGTGGATTCTATGGCAGTAAATAGATACTAGATTCTAGTTGTACTTAGTATATGACATTCAAAGAGATTGTTTCAACAACTACTAGAAAAGTGGAGGACCCATAGTAATGGGCAATAATGCAACTTGTAAAATAGTTGGCATTGATGCAGTTTCGATTCATTTCCATGATGGAATCATGAAGAATATGGAAGACGTCCATTATGTTCCTGATCTGAAGAACAATTTGATCTCCTTTGGTACTTTGGATAAACAAATCTACAAATACATGAGTGAAGGAAGAATTATGAAGGTGACTAAAGGTTCTTTAGTCATGCTGAAGGCCAAGATAGAGGATGGCCTTTACACAATGGTAGGAAGCACCATTGTTGACTCTGCTAATACATATATCATCTAGTTATCTAATTATGAAAAGAAAACATTATGGCACATGTGACTAAGTCATATGAGCGTACGAGTACCGGAGATGTTGAGAAACTATAACCTTTTGAATAGTTAGAAGATCAGCACTCTTGAAGTTTATGAGCATTGCATTCTAAGGAAGTAGAAGAAGGTCAGTTTCAGTACTGGCAAGCACAAGATGGCAGGGATGGTAGACTACATCCATTCAGATTTATGGGTCCCTCTAAGCTTTTATCGAAGGTAGAAAATATGTATGTTCTCACATCCATTGATGATTTTTCACGAAAGGTTTGAGTGCATTTCTTGAAGGAAAAAAGTGATGTTTTTGAAGCATTTTAGGAGTGAAAAATATTGATTGAGAATCAAATAGAGAGAAAACTCAAATATCTTTGCACAAGTAATGGCTCGGAGTTTTACAATGAAGAGTATAATAATTTCTGTAAGGTTCATGAGAACTCAAGACATAAGATGGTCAAGCATACCCCACAATAGAATGGTGTTGCTGAGAGGATGAAGAGAACTCTTCTTGAAAAGAATCATTGTATTCTCCTATAAGCCAAAATGTCCAAAGTGTTTTGGCCAGAAGTAGTTCAAACTGCTTCTCATATTATCAATTGATCTTAAGCACCAATGATTAATTTTAAGACTCCAAATGAGGGTATGGTCAGGTGAACCCTCTAACTACTCATAATTGTGAGTAGTTGGGTGTCCAACTTATTATCATGTTAATTAAGGAAAACCCGAACTAAGGTCTAGGAAGGATATATTGTAGGGTATGTGGATGGAGTAAAAGAATACAAACTTTGGTGTTAGTCTTTACTCACATTTGTAGTTAGTAGAGTGTTGCCTTTGATGAATCCTCTGTACATAATCCTCGTAAAGTTTTATGGATTTATCAAAAAATGAGAAAACGAGCAAGTGGAGCTACTGGTGGAGCATACCAAGGAGAAAGATTAAGAGACTCAAGTTGATGAGTCAAAAGATAAAGATACTCAACAACTTGCTATTATTAAACCAATACTCAACAACTTGCTATTATTAAACCATACATAATTGTGAAGAAAAGGGACAAAAGACAGATATGGAAACCAGAAAGCCATATAGATTAATAAAATTGGATTTCTTATTTATTCATATCTGCAGAAGAAGAGATTAAGGATTTTGAGCCATGCTTATATATTGAAGCAACTTTTTACAAGGATACTGCACAATGGTGGTTAGTCATGATAGAAGAGATGAAATCTCTTCACAAGAATCAGACATGGATCTTAGTTGAAAGGCCAAATGAGATGAAGATAATTGGATGCAAATGAGTTTATTGAAAGAAATAATGAGGAAATTTTAGAAGTGAAAGATTCTAGTTTCAAGGTGAGATTGATTGAAAAGGGTTTTAGTGAAAAGGAGAGAGTTGACTATAATGAGAGCTTCTCTTTAGTCGTGAAGCACAGTTTAATTCATGTGCTACTAGCATTGGTTGCCGAATCTGAATTGGAGCTCCAACAACTTGATATGTCAAAACTACTTTCTTACATAGTGATCTAGAAGAGACAATCTATATGGATTAGCCTGAAGTTTTCCTAGTTGAGAAATAAAAGACCATGTTGTAACACCCCAAGAACCTATCCCGAGACGTCATATGGTGCTCAAGGCCACACGTGGACTCAAGCTAACCCTCTATGCCTGTCATCACTTTCAGAACTCATTATAGCATAAATCATGCTAAGATAAAGAAGAATAACCATGTTATGAACATACTGAAATACGAAGTTATACTGCCCTGTACAAACAAAATACTGAAATCTCTGTACACGCTGGTACGCTAGTCTGACAAAGCCTCTACTACATAGGACTAAGGAGCCATTGGGATAGATCCCCAACTGACTCATAATGAACTGAAAGTAAACAACCATCTATTAACAAGACAAAATCGGAGACACAGGTCCTCGAACCATGGGGACTCACCAACTGTAGAAATATAGGTGAAGGTACTCAAAGATCACTGTCACTACTGAGACTGAGCACCTGAACCTATATCATGAGGAAATATAGAATACATAAAAGTATGAGAGTCAGTACTTGGTAATTTACTGGGTATGTAGAGGTGGATGCAACATTTTAAATAATATCATAAATGTATAAAAAAATCATACATGATGACAATAATACCACTCTTCGCTTGAATTATCTAAAACATCATTTCTGTAAGTCATCAGTAATAACATATTCTTTATAAATCTTAGAAATCATTTAACTCAACTCAAACTCTTTGACTCATGACTTAGAGTGACTCGATAACTCATTGTCGGACCTGGGCGATCCGATATCGCTAAGTAAAATGGCTATAAATCCCTCGTCCGAAGTTGGATTTCAATGAAATTAGTATCGATGGAAATCTTATTCAATGCTCTACATGACAAAAAGTAGAAATTAGAGTAATAAAATATGGTTTAAATATAAATCACTTTGGAAGTCATGCATATCCACTCAAAAGATGAATTTAGGCTTAGGAAACGATCGAGGTATTACACATGTATACCAACTGAAGAAGTTTTTGTATAGTTTGAATCAATCCACTAGACAGTTGTACAAAAGATTTGATGTATTCATGACTACACATGGATTCTCAAAGAGTGCATTAATAGTTTTGTGTATCACAAGAAGATGTGTCTAGTAACTCACTGATTTATTACTATTGTATATTGATGATATGCTAATTATTGTTAACAACATCATGGAGATAAATGCTTTCCAGAAACTATTGAGCAAGAAATTTGACATGAAGGATTTGGGAGCTACAAAGAAAATTCTTGGTATGGAGATTTCAAGAGGGGATGGTGTTGTACATCTTTCTTAGAAGAGGTACATCAAAAAAGTTCTTGGGATATTCAATATGCACTTGTGCAGTTGGAAGCATTTTGTATGGTATGGTGTGCACACATCCAAATATTTCTCAATTTATAAGTGTGGTAATCAGGTACATGGCCAACCCAAGAAAGAGGCATTGGAAAATTGTCAAGTGGATATTGAGATATGTCAAAAGAGTTCCTAATATTGGACTAACATTTCAAAAAGGTAAAGGTCTTTTAGTTCTTAGTTATGTAGATTCTGACTATACAGGAGATCTTGATAGAGGAAGGTCCACAACTGGATACATCTTTACTCTCATTGGCAGTGTTATTAATTGGAAATCGACTTTATAGTCGATTTTCACTCTGCCTAAAATAGAGGAAGAATATATGGCAGCAATAGATGCAATGAAAGAATCTATCTAGTTGAAAGGTTTGGTGGCAGAATTGAGTTTGGTTTTGCTAGAATCAACTTTAAGATGTGATAGTCAAAGTGTTTTTCATTTGATTAAAAAATCAAAGATTTCATGATCACACCAAACACATTAATGTTAGATTCTATTTTATTCGAGATGTCATTGAAGAAAGAACTATCAAGGTCATGAAGGTTATCATAGATGATAACGCTCCAGATATGTTGACCAAGGTAGTCCTGCTAGCCAAGTTTGCACACTAAAAGGACTTGGAGGGAGTGCACATCAGTTAATGCAACTCTAGGAGAATAGCTGATAGGTGGAGCTAGTATGTTCAACAAAGATTTGATTCTTCTTGTTTCTTTCGACGGAGTTTCCCAGTAAGATTAGAAGTTCAGGCCAGAGTTGTTCATATGCATGCTCGATAGATATGTGAAATTCCTCTATGTCGCTTGATGGTATCCTTTCATCTTCACTGCTCGTTAGATTTGTGACATTCATCTTCATTTGTTTTACTAGTATGACCTGGATTCTTGTTAGAGTTTAGATAACTATTTAATATGGTACACTGCATTGGCTTAGTATAAATTAGTGTGAATAGTCAAAACCACACATAAAAAGGGTCCCGGTTCTTTGATCACCAACTATTCATCAAAAGCATACCTCAACTTAATTGTTTGCTTCTCCTAACAAAAAGTTTATGGACGAAACTCAAACTGTTAATAGTTGAGGAGTATTTTGATTATAGTTGGTGATAATTTAGATACGCAGGAAACTCATACATCTAATAGTTTAGGTATGAAACTCACAAAGCTAAGATACTTTAGGTGTGTTTTTCACCATCCACTCTAAAAATTTTATACTTTGTTGTTAATAATCCTTTGTGTTATTTTTTATCTTCTGCAGAAAAAGGGAATTGCATATCCCAATCAATAGTCACTTTTATTTATTTTCTTGGAAAATATGGAACCAAAACAAAATTCATTTGGTCTATAAAATTTTCAAACGATATAGGCTTTTGTCCATATCAGACCACTCTCAGAAGCACCTTCGGTGGACAATTGATGGACCAAATTCATCATAGTCGGCAATCACTGTCCACATCTGCAAACCAATTAGCAGAAGTTGGCTACGGGACATACATAATTGAATGCCTGATTGGTAAAATAAAGCAAAGAGAAACTAACTTGTAGGAAATGATTGAGGGATGTGAGAATTAATCCTCCAATCTAGGTGTTGTACTTCCTTCCAGGTGGTGCAATCACCTTGATCTTTATGCGGCTCAGAGAAAGAGCAGTGATGTCTTTGCTCATATGTTCTACCATGCCAGGAAACATAGTTGAGCCACCACTAAGCACAATGCTTGCAAATAAAACTTTCCTTATATCAACATCGCATCTCATGTTTGAGTTGTAGTCATTTCATGAATCCCTGTCTCTTCCTTTCCAACCGATGATGGCTTGAAGAGGACTTCAGGGCAACGGAACCTCTGAGCACCAACATTGATGAATCGTCCATCAGGAAGCTTAAATCCCTACTCAACTAATTTGGAGTAATTTTTTTCCTTCTCAATCTCCTGTTTAAAATCCATTGTAACATAAGAAATTGTCTCCTTCATATGATAAATCATACCTCCTCCGCCACCGTTAAATAAAATAGGAGCCTCTATGAGAAAATTTATGAGATAATTCATTAGATCACGACCACCAAGAACCAACTGTTAGATAGCATGGGGAAGTGCATGACCCTCATAGATGGGAACAGCGTGGGTCACATCATCACTGGTATCAAGAACAATACCTTGTTGAAGAACATCAAATGATGTTAGTGTAACTAACTAAAGCAGTAGATAAACCAGCTTATGCTGGCAATTCCAATATGCTTCTTACCAGTTGTACAACCATTAGCAAAAACAGAAAGCACAGTGTTGTTTGCAACATACATGGCTGGAATATTGAATGTTTCAAAAATGATTTGTGCCATTTCCTTTCAGTTAACCATGGGGTTAAATAGTGCCTCATTCAACAGCACGAGATTCTCCTTGGGGGAAACACGAAGTTCATTGTAAAATGTGTGATGCCAGAGTTTCTCCATATCATCCCAGTTTCTTACTAAGCCATGTTCAATGGGATATTTCAGAGTTAAAACACCTTTTTTAGACTAAGCTTCATCACCAACATAGGCACCTCTTTTTCCCATTCCAACCATGACACCATTTTGACGAGAACGGCCAACAATACTTTTGAAAACAGCCCTTGGAGAATCATCCCCAGCAAAGCCAACCTAGAGAAACAAACAACAATAATTATTATTATTATTATTTATTACTAAATGACCATGAATGGAGCTGAAATTACAATGAGTTAATTTCAACCTTGGTTATTCCAGTTCTGTTGAAATAGCTATCATAAACTCATACACTCGTATAGAGCTGCCATTATAGTAGCTACTGAGTTTAGAGAGAAGAAAAGAAGAGGAGAGAAAGATTGGCTAAGATGGGAATTGTATGTATCAAAAGTTAGTTAAAATATGAGGTGGTCTCTTTTATTTATAGAATCACTCACATGCTCAACACATGAGCATCTTGAAGCTTCCTGACAGCTCACTAACTAACTATACACTCAGCTAACAACTTCGACTAACAAACCAACAAATCAATGTAACAGTGTCAATGCTAACTAACTGCTTATAACAGAAAAATGTGATAACCAACTAATATGAACCTACTAACTTTATAATAAGTTTCAACACTCCCCCTCAAGCTGCAGGGTGCAAAATGTTAAGCACACCAAGCTTGCTTTATAAATGTGAGTATTGATCATGGCTCAAACTCTTGGTGAGAATGTCTACAATCTGTTGACCACTCTACAAATACATGGGTTGAATCAACCCCTCATTGATCTTGTCTCTAATAAAGTGACAGTCCACTTCAATATGTTTGGTCCTCTCATGAAATATAGAATTTGCAGCCAGTTGGAAAGCTGATTTGCTATCACTATAGATGGTAATAGGCTTAGGAATAGGAACCCCCAGTTCTGCAAATAGTCCTTCCAACCATGTTACTTCTGCCAAAGCTGAGGCCATGCTTTTGTATTCAGCGTCAGCTGAGCTTCTTGATATAGTGTGTTGTTTTTTAGACTTCCAAGATATCAAAGATCCACCAAATTGCACTATATAACCTGTTATAGATCTCCTAGTATTTGGATATGCAGCCCAGTCTAAGTCACACCAGCAAACCAGTTCTGTAGTAGGTTATGCATTGAGCCATTTACCTTGTCCTTCAATACATTTTAGATACCTTATCACCCTTTTTATAGCTTCCAGATGTGACTTTTTAGGATGTTGCATAAACTAAGTATTTGTACTGCATAACTGATATCAGGTCTTGTTATGATTGCATACACAGCTTTCCAACTAGTCTTTGGTATGATGTCATATCCCTTAAAACTACATCCCCTTTAACAGCTGTAGCCTCATCCACTTCAACAGAAGTTAACTTGATATTAGTATCTAATGGAGTGAGAGCTGGCTTAGCACCAGCTAGTCCTGTGTCAGATATAATCTCCAATATATACTTCCTTTGATTCAATATAACTCTACTTACAGCCCTCAACACTTTAATGCCTAAGAAGTACTTAAGATCTCCTAGATCCTTGAGTTTGAACTGCTGATAGAGAGTGTATTTTTCTACATTTATCATGTCTGTATTGTCACCTGCTATCAGAATATCATCTACATAAACCAGAACTATCACCATTCCTTATGAATTCTTTAAGATAAAGAGTGAATAGTCATATCTTCTTTGAATAAATCCTACCTTAAGCAATGCTTCAGTAAGCTTTATATTCCACTGCCTTCATGCTTGCTTAAGTCCATATAGTGACTTAATCAGTCTACAAACTTTGTGTTTTCTTTCCTCCTTAAAACCATCTGGCATCTCTATATATACTTTCTCCTCTAGCTCACCTTTTAGAAATGCATTGTAAATATCCATCTGGTACATGCACCGTCCTCTTGATACTGCCAAAGAAATGACACATCTCACTGTGACCATTTTTTCCACTAGAAAAAAAGTGTCATGGTAGTCTAGTCCCTCTTTTTGGCTATAACCTTTGGCCACTAACCTCGCCTTAAACGTTTCTATCTCTCCATTGGTTGTGTACTTGATCTTGTACACCATTTTGATCTAATTATATTCTTTTCTAGATGAATATCAACTACTTCCCAAGGGTGATTGTCTTCAAGGGCTCTAACTTTTTGTTCCATAGCTTCAATCCATCTCTTGTCTCTACTAGCCTCATTGTAAGATTGTGGTTCAACTTCTATTGACAATCTAGACACAAAACTCTGGTATTTTGAACTAGTATTTGCATAAGAGAGATAGTTTGCCATAAGATATCTAGTTCCCCTTCTTTTCTCTGGTGATGCATAGTCCAGCAACCAAGCAGGTTGTTTGATGACTCTTAATGATCTTCTTAGAGCAATTGCAGGTGATGAGGATGACTTATTTGTACTGGATAAGTTGTGAATGTCTTCATCATGATTATTATCAGGATGCTATGAAAGTATACCTTCCTCTTATGGTTCATATGATTGATTATCTGCATCTGTGTAAGCTACTTTTTCTGCCTTAACATGAATGGGTAAATTCATCTTAAAGAAATCTGCAGATGATTCTAAGGTGGGCTCCTCTACAAAAGAGAATGAATCTTCTTTGAACACCACATCTCTTGTGGTAAAAAACTTATTAGTACACCAATCCAGTAAGATGTAAACCTTCTGAGTAGTAGAATAATCCATTAAGACTACAACCTTAGCTCTTTCTGAGAGCTTATCAGTTTTTGGTAGTACTGAGGCATAGCACTTGCAACCAATAACTCTCAGGTGTGTCAATGATGGGACCTTGCAAATCAACACTTCATAAGATCTTTTACCCTCAATAGCTGAAAATGGTAACCTGTTAATATGATACACAACAGCCTTAATATTCAAACCCTAAAACCTAATAGGCATCTATGATTAAAACCTGATGGCTATTGCAACATTCAATATCTGCCTATGTTTTCTCTCGACCACACCATTCTGTTGTGGAGTGTATGGGAAGCTACTTTGATGTATTATACCAAAAGATTAAAACAACTCTTTACACTTAGAATTAATAAACTCTATACCATTATCTGACCTCAATACTTTCACTTGACCACCAAACTAATTCTGAATTAGAGTAAAAAAATTTTATGGCTACAACACATTCAGACTTTAATTGTATCAAATGCAACCATGTATATCTGCAATGATTATCAACAATATTAAAGAAGTAGTATTTCTTGTCAAAAGTAGGTGTCTTATATGGCCCCCATAGATCCATATGCACAATATCAAAACACTTTGTAACTCTAGATGTACTAACAGGAAAGATTTGTCTAGTTTGTTTAGATAATGGACAAACATTACACTTATTCAGAATATCTACATCAATATTATGTCCTAACAAATTGAGTTTTCTTAATACCTGGGAAGAGGGATATCCCAGCCTTATATACCACAAACTGCACTCATACATCTCTACTTTTGCAACCTGATTTTGATGAGCCACATTATTAAGTAGTCCATTCATTTTACTTACACTCTTGAGGATATACAATCCTCTCTTTTCCTTACCAATCCCCTTCACTTTGCCACTGTGAAGGTCCTAAAACACACAGAAGTCAGGATAGAATGACATAAAACAAGAGAGTTGTTTAGTCATCTTAGATACTGACAACAAGTTCACATTGAAATCAGGTACATACAACACATCCCTTGCAACCTCATTCTTTAGCACCTATGCTTCTCCTATATGTGATATATTCACCTTATCTCCAGTAGGCAGGTTTACTTTATCACATACTATGTTGCTCATTTTGTGATAATGTGATAGTACATCCTTGTGCTCTGTCACATAGTGTGTGACTCCACAATCCACTATCCATTCATGTGGAACAACTTGACTAGAAAGACAGTTAACAGTACCTATCATATTAGTCAACTCAGAGTCATGTGTTTCTTTGTTGATCAATGCTATGATCTGTTCGTATTCATCTTCTAAAAATTCTTGTCCCTTTGCCAGACCAGCATTGTTGTTGTCCTTTCTTCCCTGGTTACTTAGTTGATCATCCACACATGTTTTCTCTGACTGAGGTCCAATAAAATTGTGAGCTGATAACTGGCTATTGCCTTGACTAGCAGCTGGTTGTCCATAGCCATATCCACCACCTCTACCTACACCATTTTAGAAAGCTTGGTTTGACACTCCCTTTGGATTATTATAATTGCTCTTCTTATTGTTTCTCCAATAACTTGGATATCCATGTAGCTTGTAATATTTTTCTCTTGTATGCCCATTAAAGTTGCAATAATCACACCTTTTACCTTTATACCCTTGTCCTCCATAACTGGTTGATGCCTGATTTCGGCTTCTATGTCCAGAGTCTACATAATTTCTATGTACTTACATAGCAATAGGCTCAGTTTTGTCACTAATAGTTGCAGTACAAGCAAGTTGCTGGATCTTATCCTCAATGATCATTGCATATGCTTGGTTAAGTGTAGGTGATGTTCCCTTCATCAGTATCTGCCTCTTTGCTTGATCATAAGTTTCATTTAGTCCACTTAGGAATTGTATCAACCTCAACTAATACAAGTATTTTGAATACTTCTTAGACTTAGGACAATTGCATGAGGGAGCTGGTATCACAACATCATGTTCACTCCATAGGTTCTTCAGCTTAGTGAAGTAGGTTGAAACTGAATCAGTGCCTTGGTGTAAGTTGTTAATTTCCCTGTGTAACTGATATAATCTCATATGTTTCACTTTTTCAAATCTCTCCTTAAGATCTTCCCACACCTCACAGGCATTTGTTGCATACAGAATACCATTAAGTAACTCTGGACTGACTGAGCTCATCAGCTATGACAAAACCACTGCATTACATGTCTACTGATCATGTAACTCTTCTCTATATGTATCCTTGCTGCAAGTAGCAGTTACAAAACCATATTTCCTCTTTTCCAAAAGGGCAATTTTCATAGATCTATAGCAAATTCCATAATTCTCTGAACTAGTCAACTTAATGGGAATCAGTGCAGCTCTTGCTACATCTGATGCTCCTAGAAACAGAGGATCACTAGGATCAATTTTAGGTGCCATGTATACTTTACAAGTAACGACTAAGTAAAAATCATAAACGATCAAAAAATCTCAAACTTTACAACTTGTAATAAAATATTTATGACTCACAAATAAAGATCTATCTCTTCTTAGCTTATTAGCTCACAACCAGAAATCACAGACAAAAAATTCACTGTATTAATGATGTATTCACACTCGATTGTTGTTTCTCCACTTCCATGATCTTCATGGATCTGATACCATGTTGAAATAGCTATAATAAACTCACACACTCATATAGAGCTGCCATTATAGCAGCTACTAAGTTCAAAGAGAAGAAGAGAAGAAGAGAAGAAGAGAAGAGTAGAGAAAGATTAGCTAAGATGGGAATTGTATGTATCAAAAGTTAGTTTCAATGTGAGGTGATCTCTTCTATTTATATACTCACTCACATGCTCGGTACATGAGCATCTAGAAGCTTCCTGATAGCTCACTAACTAACTCTACACTCAGCTAGCAACTTCAACTAACAAACCAACAAATCAATGTAACAGTGTCAATGCTAACTAACTTCTTATAACAGAAAAATGTGATAACCAACTAATATGAACCTACTAACTTTATAATTAGTTTCAACAAGTTTCATCGTCAATAACATACAAAAATACATTTCTCTTTGAAAAGCTCTTTGAGAAGATATTCAAAATTATATTTAAACCTTTAACTTTACTAGAAAAATGACAAACTTTACCTTACCTCTGCGTCCTCAACTTGACAGAATATTTCAGGATACCCTAGATCACATTTCTATTTGGAGAACAATTTCAACCTGTATCTTCTAAACTATATGGCTTAAAAGGAACAAGGTCTTCATTTAAAAAAAACTTGAAAGGAACAAGGCTTTTTTTGAAGGAAAGAGGATCCATATTTCTCGAATTAAGAATGTTTGTTTACTTAATTCATATCTTTGGTGTAATGGCAACAGGATTGACAGTATGAATCAGAACATTGACTTCCCTAAGTTTGTTAGCCGGGGTTACTTGATAGTCTGATGGTGGGTTTTCTGTTGTTTATTGTAATTCCGGCACATTCCTGTACCTTTTTGGTACTTTATTACTAAAAGTTACAATAACCACCACCGCATACCCAGTATATTCCCATCAAGTAGGGTCTGGGGAGGGTAAGCGTACCCAGTCCATACCACTACTTCAGAGGTGAGATAGAGCAGTTATTTTCCATAGACCCCCGGCACAAAATAAAACAATCTAGACAAGGAATAGTAAAAAAGACAAGATACAATAGAAATCAACACATCCGATAATACCATATACAAGATAGACCAAGTAATACAACAAATGATACAACATCCTAAACTAATACTAACCTTCTACCCTAATCTACCTCCTCTACAACTTCCTATCTAGGGTCATGTACTCATGTCCTCGGTAAGCTGGAGCTGCTCCAATTTATATCTAATCACCTCTCTCCAATATTTCTTCAGTCTGCCTCTACCTCACTGGAAATCATCCCTATCCAACCTCTCACGCCTTTGTACGCATACCTCTGTACTGTAGCATCCGTGCCCCTTCTCATTACATGACCGAACTATCTCAACCTCGATTCCCTTATCTTGGCTTCCACCGAAGTCACTCCCACCTTATCTCAAGTAACCTCATTTCTAATCTTACCTTTCTTAGTACACCTACACATCCACCAAAGTATTCTTATCTCTGCCACCTTAATTTTCTTGATGTGGGCCTTCTTGACAGGACAACACTCTGCTTCATACAATAAAGCAGGTCTAACCACCACTCCGTATAACATACCTTTAAGTTTAGGAGGTATATTTTTATCATACAAGATTTTGGAGGCGAGCCTCCATTTCATCTACGCTACCCTAATTCGATGAGTGACAACTTCGTACTCTTTTTTTTTCCCCTGAATCACAGACCCCAGATACTTGAAACTATCTCTCTTATGAATGGAATTAGTATCAATCTTAACAACTACATTGGACTCATGAGACACCTTGCTGAACTTACAATCAAATATTCTGTCTTATACCTACTCAACCTAAACCCTTTAGAATCAAGGGTTTGCCTCCAAACCTCCAATTTAGCATTAGTTCCACCATGTGTCTCATCAATCAAGACTACATCATCCACAAAAATCAACCACTAAAGAACCTCACCTTGAATTTTCAACATCAAAACATCCATTGCAAAAAGAAACAGACTAAGCGTCGATCCTTTGTGTAAACCCATCAAGTCGGGAAATTGCTCTGAGCCCCCTCCCTCAATCCTAACATAAGTCTTGGCTCCATCTTACATATCCTTAATCGCCTTAACATACACCATAGGTACACCTCTATCCTCCAAACACCTATATAGTACCTCCTTGGGAACTCTATCACAGGTCTTCTCTAAGTCGATAAACACCATGTGCAAATCCTTCTTCCTTTTCTAATACTGCTCCACCAGTATCCTAACGAGATGGATGGCTTTAGTAGTCGAGCGTCCTGGTAAAAATCCAAACTAAATTTTAGAAATAGTAACAATCCTCTATAACCTCAACTTTACCACCCTCTTCCAAACCTTCATAGTGTGAATCAACAACTTGATACCTCTATAATTGTTACAATCCTAAATATCACCCTTGTTTTTATACAATGAATCATCGTACTTTATATCCAAGCTTCAGGCATCTTTTCCGTCTTGAAAATTACCACTCCATACCTGCCCCTTCTCTGTACTTTTAAAAATCCATCAGAATCTTATCTGACCTCATCGCTCTACCCCTATGCATCCTATGAATATCTCTCTTAACCTCCTCAACTTTAATGCGCCTACAATAACCATAGTCGCGAAATCTCTCAGAATGCTCCAAATCCCCTAACACAATGCTAGTATACATTCTTTTGTTCAAGAGCTTATAGAAGTAAGACAGTCATCTTTTTCTAATACAAACCTCCTCTACCAAAATATTGTCATCCACATTCTTAATACACTTCACCAGGTTAGGGTCCCGAGCCTTCCTCTCCCTAACCTTGGCTAGGCTGTACAAATTTTTTATTTGCACCTTTACTATCAAACGCATTGTATGAACTCTTGAATGCAGCATCCTTAGCCATCGTGACCGCCAACTTCGCCTCACGCCTAACAATTTTATACTCCTCCCTATTCTCTCATTTATCCTATTCATCTTTCCTCTCATCCAACTTTGCATATGCTCTCTTCTTAGCCTCCACATTTCCCTTCATCTCTTTGTTCCATGTAATAACCCAGGAAATTTTTCATTGAAATTTTATGCGTAAACGTGTTGAGTTCTATCTTCTAGAATAAATTATAAATTTTTCGTGTGGAATGTCTTAGATTATGACCCACCATTGCGTAGAGTATCGAATAATCTTTCCAACTATATGTGGATAATCAAAAACTGACACTTGAACGATGAGTTATGAACATTCCAATCGAATCGTGAATAGTAGTGAACAGTAAAACGTGTAGGAAAAAGTACTGAGGCCTGGCGTATTTTTTCTCCAACTTTAAATGATCATAACTCCTTATAAATAATGATCTGGGTGATATACTATAGATCAACGGAAAGCTCTACAAGTTCTTTTTCCAATGAAATTAGTTTCATCCAATTTGTATATCGGACCAAAACGTTATGGTCGATCTACTTCAGCCTATCAAAAGTGAATTTTTGGGTCAACTTCAAACGATCATAACTCCTCGTACACATTGATCTGGGTGAGATATTATATACCAACATAAATATATGAGAGTCCTCTTTCTAATGAAATTGGTTTCATCCAATTTGGATATCGGAGTAAAACGTTATAGTTGATCTACTTCAGACTATCAAAACAGTCCACAAAAGGATAGATTCAAGAATTATTTGATTTTTAGGGGCATTTTGGTCATTCCCCCTAACCCAAAAACCATCCAAACCCTATATTAAAGCCTATTATAAGCATTATATGTTACATTTCATCAAATTTTCTCAAAAAGAAACCCTAAGCTCCTACATCCAACTTCAAGAACCTCCAAAGTTCACCATTAATTCTGCAAATTTATTCAAGATTCCCAGTTCATAGTTCAAGAACTCCAAGAACCATCATTCAAAGGCACGATTAACATCTCAAAAATGAGTATCGATCTAAAGTTCATCATTCAAGGTATGTGGAGTTTTTCAACAAGAACTCTCTTTCGTTCTTGTGCCCAAAAGTAATTTTCTTTACAAAGGCATGAATTTTATTTGATTTTTATGAATTTGAAGCATGAACCTATATCTTATGATGATTATTATGAAATCTTGATATTTATGATTTTAAAAGATGAATTTACATGTGTGGAGATATAAAGCATGAATCTTGAACAATTTTTGTCATGATTTTGATATTTGGGTCATGAATTCCTATTAAAAATTATGTTTTTTTAGAAAGTGTGTGTTATAAGCACCTTGATGTTGAATATTTGAGATATTTTGAATGATTTGACCTTTTGGTCTTAATGTAGTTGTTTTGAACTTGAGTGTGAAAGAAATCCACTACGTGGTTGATTTTGATAGATGGGAAGCATGATGGCTCCAGATGTATATTTATATATTACTGAAATTTTTTTTACTGTGGATTGTCTTTGAAATGATTTGAGCTAAGTCCGGGAGAAATTTTTAGCATCGAGTGGGAGGTATAAAGAGACCTTACTTCCCTAGAACTATATGCCCCCGTAGGAGTGAGCTTGAGGCTGATTTATATAGTGATCACTAGTTTGTATGGATTTGATATTGATAGTCCTACTCCAATGGCAAGGATAAGATGGCTCTCTCCAACGTGGGTTGTACGTTGGACTCTATGTAGCTCACATAGTTTATATTGGTTATAGGATCTCCCAGTGTGTGTGTGTTTTCTTGTGTCTATGGTGAATGGTGAAGTGATTTGAAAGTAGAATTGTGAAAGTTATTCTTTCAAAAGATTGAAATGATATTTACATTATGAGAATTGATATTCTTGATGAAATGAAAGTGATTGACAAATTATATAATGACTCACATGTGTTATTGTACTTATTTCATCCTTTCATGATTATGATGATTTTTTTCGGGCTATGTGAGTCTTTCATACATCCTGCATATTTCTTATAAATATTTATGATGATGATGTTTATACAACTACATACACCCCTATATACTCGGTTCCTTTCCATGGTACTGACCCACATCTTTGGATGTGGGCTGTATTTTCTCAGAATGTAGGTTCAGGTGTTCAGTTCCAGGTTCGACAGTGATTTTTTAGGCACGCTATTCTACATCGTCTGTTGTGGTGAGTCCTCATGTTTCAAGGACATGATGTCTGAAGTTGGTTTCACAGAATTGTTTACATTTGATAACTGAGTATGAGTCGGTTGGGGCATGTCTCAATGGCTCACTAGTTTTATTGATTTTCTTAGAGGCTTGTTAGACTAGTATAGATGTTGGGAGTTGACTAATAAGTCATATTTTGTTATCTTTCTAAAAATTTTTTATTCTTGGATGATGATTACTCTGTTGATATTTGAGGGTTATTTATGGAAACCCCGTTAATTTGTGTTGAACTGAATGAAAATGGCTCAAAGAATTTGCTTGGGGCTACTCGTAGCCTCAAGCACCGTGTGACGCTTCGGGACCCATTTTCTGGGGTGTTACAAACTTGGTATCAGAGCCTAAGGTTTTAAGGCTTCCTAGGGAGTCTGACAAGCCGCGTTAAGTAGAGTCTTGATCATCGGTATGTAGAGCACCACATCTATGAGCAAGAGGCTACAAGATGTTTTAGAAAAAAGTGTGATTCTTTCTTTCAAAAGTCTATCGTGCTTAAAGTGTCTCTCTCTATTGTTGATTTATGCTATCTTCTTTCCGAAATATGCCTCCACATCGAGCGAGAAAAAATAATGATGGTCAGCAATCTCAACCCACTGACCCATTGAATGAAAACGTATCTCATGCTAAATTTTGGGCACCCTTTCAGGCACTGGCCCAAGATGTTACTACAAATGTTCAGGCCAACCCATCCCTAGCTCCACAGCAGCAGGGAGATAATTCAGCCGCTGCCAGGATCCGTGACTTCATGCGGATGAATCCGACGGAATTCTATGGGTCCGAGTCTGATGAGGATCCACGGTTATTTTAAGAGGAGGTGCAGAAGATTACTCAGGTGATGCATATATTTGAGGAACATAGTATGGAGTTGGCTACGTATAGATTAAAAGACCTTGCTTATGAATGGGTTATTGCTTGGAGGAAAGGTAGAGGTGAGGGAGCTGTCCCTATAACTTGGCAAGAGTTCCAGGATGTATTCCTAGATAAGTTTTTCCTTTTGGAGATGAGGGAGGCGAAGGTGGAAGAGTTTATGAAACTGCGATAGGGCTTTATGACTATTAGTGAGTACTGTCTAAAGTTCAATTAGTTGGCTAAGTATGCTCCTGACTTAGTGGATGATAATCGGGCTAGTATAAGTAAGTTTGTGACTGGAGTGTCTAGTTATGTGGTTAAGGAGTGTAGGTCTGCTATGCTGAATAGTGAGATGAATATTTCTAGGCTGATGACTCAAGCCCAACAGATTGAGGCAGACAAAATTAAAGAGAGAGATAGAATAAGAGGGAATAAGAGAGCTAGGTCCGAGCAGCACGGACAGGGTTAGACTAAACCACAGGGAGGGAGTTGCCCTCAGTATCAGGATCGTTCGCCTATGCCAGCATCGTCATCTGCTAGTGCTCCCATTCCTAGAGGTAGGCAGGAGCAAGGTAGCAGGTCATATGCATCTAGGTCCCAGTACAGTGCTGGCAGTAAGACAAATCGTCCCCTGTGTCCTAAGTGTGGTAGGGCTCATTTGGGTGAGTATTAGGGTGAGAAGAAGGGTTGTTTTTGGTTTGGTGACATGGGTCACAGAGTTAGAAATTGTCCACAAGATGGACAAGGGCTTCGTGACTATCTCCCTCAGACCCAGACTCAAGACTGTTAGTGCTCCAGTTCTAGCAATTCGCCCAGCCCCAGCTCAGGGCGCCTATTCTAGCAATGATGGAGGGCAGCGCCAGAATAGATTCTATGCTTTACTGTCCTGCCAGGAATAGAAGGACTCTCCCGATGTTGTTACTAATATGCTTCATAAATTTCAGTTTGATGTGTATGCTTTGTTAGATCCTGGATCCATTTTCTCATATGTTACACCTTTGATTGGTGTGAATTTTGAAATGAGTGCTGTGATTATTCCTGAGCCTATCCTAGTTTCTACCCCAGAGGGTGATTCGATTGTTGCCCAAAAAGTGTATAAAAAGTGTCCTATTACCGTTCTTCATAGAGTCTTGTTGGCTGATCTGATTGAGTTAGACATGATAGATTTTGATGTGATTCTGGGTATGGACTGGTTGTATTCTTCTTATGCCTCTATTGATTGTCGGACCCGAGTGGTCAAGTTTCAGTTTTTGGGTGCATCCGTGTTTGAGTGGTCTGGGAATTCTGTGTCACCTAAGAGTCATTTATCTCTTACCTCAAAGCTAGAAAGCTTATTTCCAAGGGGTGTATTTACCATTTAGTTAGGGTCAAAGACACTAAGTCTGAGACTCCAACTCTCCAGTTGGTTAACGTCATCAATGAGTTTTCTGATGTCTTTCTAGATGATCTCCCAGGGATACCTCCTGATAGAGAGATAGAGTTTGGGATTGATCTTCTTCCCGATACTCAGCCTATTTCTATTGCTCCTTATTGTATGGCCCCTGCAGAACTTAAGGATTTGAAATAGAAACTCAAAGATCTACTAGATAAGGGTTTCATAAAGCCCAGTGTTTCTCCTTGGGGTGCTCCTATGTTGTTTGTAAGAAAGAAAGATGGCTCTTTGTGTATGTGTATTGATTACCGCCAACTAAATAAAGTCACCGTAAAAAATAAGTACCCCCTTCCAAGAATAGATGATTTGTTTGACCAATTACAAGGTGCAAGTTATTTCTCAAAGATAGACCTTCATTCCGGCTATCATCAACTCAAAGTTAGGGAGTGTGACATCCCGAAAACTGTTTTCCGAACTCGTTATGGCCATTTTGAGTTTTTGTTATGTCTTTTGGGTTAACTAATTCCCCAGCAGCTTTTATGGACCTCATGAATCGAGTGTTTAGACCATATCTGGATATGTTTGTCATAGTGTTCATCGATGATATACTGGTGTACTCCTCACTA
>NC_061114.1:188596118-188658861 GCF_002878395.1 Capsicum annuum
GACCTTCATTCCGGCTATCATCAACTCAAAGTTAGGGAGTGTGACATCCCGAAAACTGTTTTCCGAACTCGTTATGGCCATTTTGAGTTTTTGTTATGTCTTTTGGGTTAACTAATTCCCCAGCAGCTTTTATGGACCTCATGAATCGAGTGTTTAGACCATATCTGGATATGTTTGTCATAGTGTTCATCGATGATATACTGGTGTACTCCTGTAGTGAGGATGAACATTCTGATCATCTCCGAACTGTCTTGCAAACCCTTAGAGATCACAAGTTGTTTGCCAAGTTTAGTAAGTGTGAGTTTTGGCTAACGCCAATTTCTTTTCTGTGTCATATCATTTCTTCCGAGGGTATTAGAGTTGATCCTCAAAAGACCGAAGCTGTTAAAAATTGTCCTAGACCTATTTCTCTGACTGATATCCAAAGTTTCTTGGGTTTAGCTGGATATTACCACCATTTTGTTGAAGGTTTCTCCTCTATAATGTCTCCTATGACTCGGTTGACCCAAAACAAAGTGAAGTTTTTATGGTTCGAATCTTGTGAGAAGAGTTTTCAGGAGTTGAAGACTCGACTCACTTCAGCCCCTTTTTTGACTTTGCCTGATGGTATTGATAGTTTTGTGGTGTACTGTGATGCTTCGAGAGTTGGGTTGGGTTGCATATTGATACAGAAGGGTAAGGTGGTAGCTTATGCTTCTAGACAGTTGAAACCCCATGAGAAAAATTACCCCACCCATGACCTTGAGTTGGCTGCTATTGTGTTTGCTTTGAAAATTTAGAGACATTATTTGTATGGTGTCCATGTTGATGTTTTCACTGATCATAAGAGTCTGCAGTATGTGTTTACCCAGAGAGAAGTGAATCTTAGGCAGGGACGATGGTTAGAATTGTTAAATGACTATGATATGAGTGTGTTGTACCATCCGGGCAAGGCCAATGTTATGGCGGATGCCCTAAGTAGAGTGTCCATGGGTAGTGTTTTGCATGTGGTAGAAGGTAATAAAGAGTTGGCTCGTGATGTACATCGTTTGGCTAGATTGGGGGTTAGGTTGTTTGACTCTACTGAAGGTAGTATAGGGGTTCAGAGTAGTTCCGAATCCTCCTTGATTTTGCAAGTGGAGGAAAAACAAAACTTAGATGCTAGTTTGGTTAGACTAAAGGAGTCAGTCAAGGACCAAAAAGTAGAGGTTTTCTCCCATGGGGGAGATGGTGTGTTGAGATTGCAGGGTAGATTGTGTGTCCCAAATGTTGATGATCTGAGATAGAGGATTATGGCTGAAGCACACGGGGCGCGATATTCTATTCATCCTGGTGCCACCAAGATGTACTAAAACTTACAGGAAATCTATTGGTGGAGTGGCATGAAGAAAGATATAGCAGCGTTTGTAGCTAAGTGTGCAACATGCCAACAGGTTAAGGTTGAACACCAAAGACCTGGTGGTATGATGCAAGAGTTTAGTATTCCCACCTGGAAGTGGGAAGAGATAAATATGGACTTTGTGATTGGTTTACCTCCTTCCCGATGCCATCATGATTCCATTTGGGTTGTGGTTGATAGGTTATCTAAGTCTTCTCATTTCTTGCCTATTCATACTTCATATACTGCTGAGGATTACGCTAGATTGTATATCCGAGAGCTAGTCAGATTACATAGAGTTCCCTTGTCTATTATTTCGGATAGGGGTACTCAGTTCACTTTGTAATTTTGAAAAGCTTTTCAGAGGGGTCTTGGTACCCAAGTGCTTTTGAGTTCTTCTTTTCATCCGCAGACTAATGTTCAGGTTGAGCGGACCATCCAGACCTTAGAGGATATGTTGGGATGATCACTTACCGTTGATAGAGTTTGCTTACCATAATAGTTTCCACTCTAGTATTGGCATGGCTCTGTTTGAAGCCTTATATGGGAGGAAGTGTAGATCACCCATAGGTTGGTTCGAGGAGGGTGAAGCGGCTGTGAGTGGTCCTAATTTGGTATTTGAGGCTATGGAAAAAGTTAAGTTGATTAGGGAAAGGTTGAAAACTGCACATAGTCGTCAGAAGTCATATGTGGATGTTAGAAAGAGAGACCTTGAGTTTGAAGTTGGTGACCTAGTCTATCTAAAAATTTCACCCATGAGAGGGGGTGAAGAGATTCAAAAAGAAGGGGAAGCTTAGTCCCCATTATGTTGGTCCTTACAAAATTCTTAGCCGTGTTGGTAAGGTAGCTTATAAGGTCGAGTTGCCTTCCGAGTTGTCCTCTGTTCATCCAAGATTCCATGTCTCCATGCTTAGAAAGCATATTAGCGATGTTGTGGTAGTGGATTCCTTTGTGAGTACTGACATTCAAGAAAATCTTTCTTTTGATGAGATTCCTGTTGAGATTCTTGATTTCAGTGTCCGAAGACTAAGGAACAAAGAAGTTCCCTTGGTCAAGGTGTTGTGGCGAAACCAATCTGTTGAGGGTGCAACTTGGTAAGATGAGGCGGATATGCGATCCAAGTAACCGCACCTATTTTCCGCAAACTCCGATCAAGCCGAAGGTACCTTTCTTTCCGAAATCATGCACTTTTGATAAAAGTTGCAGCAGTTCAGCTGTCATTTATTATGTGTTCAGCTGTAGTTTCTTGAATTTATGCATTCTATGTTGCATTCGGAGTGAGAAACGATGTGGTGATGAGTCTAATGAATGGTTTAAGTTGTATGCTCTATTTTCTATCTAATATTAGCATGTATAGCATCATTCGAGGATGAATTTTTCCAAGGAGGGATGATGTAATACCCCGGGAAATTTTTCGTTGAAATTTTGTGCGTAAACGTGTTGGGTTCTATCTTCTAGAATGAATTATAAATTTTACGTGAGTAATATCTTATATTATGACCTACCATTGTGTAGATTATCAAATAACCTTTCTAACTATATATGGATCATCCAAAATGGACACCCGAGCGATGAGTTATGAACATTCCGATCGAACCATGAATAGTAGTGAACAGTAAAACATGCAAGAAAAAGTACTGAGGCCTGGCGTATTTTTTCTCCAAATTTAAACGATCATAAATCCTTGTACATAATAATCTGGGTGATTTACTATATATAAACGGAAAGCTCTGTGAGTCCTCTTTCCAATGAAATTGTTTTCATCCAATTTGTCTATCGGAGCAAAAAGTTATGGTCGATCTACTTCAGCCTATCAAGAGCAAATTTTTAGGTCAAATTCAAACGATCATAACTCGTCGTACACAATGATCTGGGTGAGATACTATATATCAATGGAAAGATATGAGAGTCCTCTTTCTATTGAAATTGGTTTCATCCAATTTGGATGTCAGAGTAAAACGTTATGGTTGATCTACTTCAGACTATCAAAACAGTCCATCAAAGGATAGATTCGAGAATTATTTGATTTTTAGGGGCGTTTTGGTCATCCCCCCTCACCCAAAATCTGTCCAAACCCTATATTAAAGACTATTAGAAGTATTATATATTATATTTCATCAAATTCCCTCAAAAAGAAAACCCTAAGCTCCTACATCCAAGTTCAAGAACCTCCAAAGTTCACCACTAATTCTGCAAATTTATTCAAGATTCTAAGTTCCTAGTTCAAGAACTCCAAGAACCATCATTCAAAGGCACGATTAACATCTCAAAAATGAGTATCGATCTAAAGTTCATCATTCAAGGTATGTGGGGTTTTTCAACAAGAACTCTCTTTCGTTCTTGTGCCCAGAAGTAATTTTCTTTACAAATGCATGATTTTTATTTGATTTTTACGAATTTGAAGAATGAACCCATATCTTATGATGATTATTATGAAATCTTGATGTTTATAATTTTGAAAGATGAATTTACATGTGTGGAGATATAAAGCATGAATCTTGAACGATATTTATCATGATTTTGATATCTGGGTGGTGAGTCCTCATGAAGGAGTGACACTCTTGTTTACATTTGATAACTGAGTATGAGTCAGTTGGGGCATGTCTCAATGGCTTGCTGGTTTTATTGATTTTCTTAAAGAATTGTCAGACTAGTATAGATGTTGGGAGTTGACTAATAAGTTGTATTTTGTTATTTTTCTAAAATTCTTTTATTCTTGGATGATGATTACTCTGTTGATATTTGAGGGTTATTTATGAAAACCCCGTTGATTGGTGTTGAACTGAATGAAAATGGCTCAAAGGGTTAGCTTGGGGCTATTCATATCCTCAAGCACCGTGTGACGCCCCGGGATCCATTTTCTGGGGCGTTATATTCCACCACCGGTCCCCTTAGTTCTTGCCTAAGTGGCCTCTCAAGACATCCAATACCTCACTAGATATCTCTCTGATGCAACTGGCAGTCTTATCGTACGTACTATCAGCATCCCATGCACTCCCCCAAGTCTTTCCTGCCATCAACTTATCCCCTATATCCATTGCATTGGCCAAAGTCAGACTGCCCTATCTAATCCTAGATTGCCCTATCTAACCCTCAGTTGGTCCTTTATACCTCTCCTCTTCTGCTCCATTATGATCTCCAAGTCCATCACCAAAAGCCTATGTTGGATCAAAAGACTCTCACTAGGTAAGACCTTACAGTCCTTACAAATACCCCAATCACCTTTCCTAAGGAGCAAAAAATCAATCTAAGTCTTGGCCACCGAACTACGGAAGGTAACCAAGTGAACCTCCTTCTTAGAAAAGTTCGAATTAACTACAACTAATCCAAATGCCCAAGTAAAATACAAGAGTGTCACTCCTTCATCATTCCTAATACCAAACCCATAGCCTCCATGCACCTCATCAAAACCTCTCGAAGAAGACCCTATGTTCCCATTGAAATCCCCTCATTTGAAAAGCTTCTTATTTTTGGGGACGCCCCTCACTATCTCATCCAAAGACTCCCAAAAGCTTTTCTTCTCTTCCTCATCCAAGCCTACATGTAGGGGCATGCACGCTAATAATATTCCAAGAAGACCCTCAAATAACTAGTTTAATCAACATCATCCTGTTGTTGACCCTCTTAACCTTTACCACTTGCTTCCTAAGCTCATCATATACTATGATACCTACACCATTCTTACTCCTCATGCTTCATAAGTACCACAACTTATAACCATCTGCTACCCTCTCCTTAGTACCTACCTATTTAGTTTCTGGGAGACACGCTATATTAATTCTCCTTTTCCTAAGAATTTTCACCAGTTCTATTGACTTCTCCGATAAACACCCTATGTTCTGCGACCCTACTCTCAACCTAAAGTATCCCTTATCCCCTTTACCCTTCCATCCCCCTGTGCCTGCCTCTGCCCTAGCCCATGACCACAACCCATGCCCCACCCGAAGACAGACCCTAAACCAACACCATCCATGAGAGACCGCACAAGCCAATAACACTAAGATCACACTAACAATGCAAACCAAAACAGTTACTATCAAACCCACACTACAGTACTACTAAGAACAAAAAACTTGACAAACACAAGTAGAATTAACATCCCGAATTAACATCCCGCCAAATAGTAGCCACTACTATGAAATAGAGAAATAGAAATAAGTAGATCGTAACATCCAGACAAGATAATCAGCCAAGACATCAAAAAAAAAGATCGAAATAGGAATAACAAACAAGACAGACAGTAGCAGCTAGAATCAAGAAAGCTATACACACGACTAGAAGAGATGGAGCGAGTGCACCTGATCGAAACTGGGTTTGTTTATTCATAAAAGTTGAGCTTAGAAAAAAAAATATAACATTTTCTATTTGATCAGTTCTTTATTTTGATCATTACACATTTTCTATTGGGTCGGTAAAGTAGAACAACAATAACAACAACAAACCAAGTGTATTCCTACAAAGTGTGGTCTAGGGAGGGTAAGATGTACGCAGTCCATACCACTACCTCCGAAGTAGAGAGGCTATTTCCGATAGGCCCTCAGCTGGGTCGATAAAGTAGAAGTTTTGGATAATGTCCATCATAAACTCCAGTTTTGGGAATTACAAACCAAAAAGCCCTCAACTTTTACAACTAAAGGTGCTCAAGAATGCTGAAGTAGTGGAATCCTACATGACAAATCCACAGTAAAATATATCACTATACATTTGATGTCTATATTTCAAACTTGGTTCAAGTTTTAACTTTGAAGAAAAGAAAAAGGTAAAGTTACATTAAGAATACCACAAAGAGTATAAAAAATGAAGATGGTGCGAAATGAACTATATAAGTGGCACGAAATCTCTTTATCCTTCTCTATTTCTTGAGACGATGGAAATCAGTTCGTAGTCTCATGACCTTTCAACAACAAAAAAGACAGGTTTATCAAAATAAATTGAGCAGATTAAATATATCATCATTTAGAAGTAGCCAATCTTTACCTGAAAATTGATGTTAATATTGATATGTTTACATCTTCCGTCATTGTCATCAAATAGAACTCTGTAAAACCGCTTTCTCTCTTCTGGATCAAATATACCACCTAGATCTCCTCCTTCCTTATATTGTTCTGAAGTTTCATCCCTTTGGTTCCTCCTTTTCTCTGGCTTTGGCATTATCATGCCTCTATTTCTCTTCTTTTCCAAATTTAATAGATAATGTCTGTGACTATATTCATGGAATACCTCTTGCATTAATTTTCTAAACTTCTCCTTGAAAACAACTAGAGGATCTTGTTCTATCAGTTCAGACCCATTATACGATTCCCTCAAGAGAACTGTATAAATATGGTATCTGTTAGAAACATAGAATATTCCAGGATGTTTGAGCAGAAAAACATTCAATTTATCTGGGAAACAAAATTCCCTTCTAAAATGTCCCAATTTGAAAATTGATGCTTTTTTCCACAACGTCAATGACAGTAATTCATGAACCAGCCCCACTGTTCTCTTGTCCATTCCCTTTGAACCCTCTACCAGACCATCAAGTCCTACATAAGGCGAAATATATGGAGTAGAATTAAAATCTTCAAACCTTTCCAATGATTTGACCCATGTTTGAGGTAACGAGCACGGAAAACATGGCTCTCAGCCATCTGTTTTAGCCATTCTTTCAATTGCAGAAATACCTAAATTAGGATTCCAGTCTGTAAGCTCAATCTCCATTGAACTTTGTCTTACAGTATGGTTAACAACTCTAAATATTTCTGAGTACTTAGGTACAATCCTAAGCAAAAAATTATCAGGAAATCCAAAAATTTTCCGCAATTCATTAAGTTTCACAACATTAAGCCTATTATCATGACACATCATCAACAACTTAGCTAGTCGATCCGCACATAAACCTTCTGGCATATCCTTTACATCCTTTTCCTCTTGAGTCAAAAACACCATTCTTTTCGTTAATCCACAATAATACTCATCATTCTCAAGGTAAACTTCAAAGCAACAAGGATACTTTTTAATCTAATTTAGTGCTTTTCTTTGAATATCAAGATTCTTGAACTTCTTCTGTAAATACTTTACCGGAGCAACCTGATTGGGACAGTGCATAATAATGTTCTTAATCTGATTATTAACTATCCATCGACGATTTTGATGTAATGTAGCTTCAAGATCAGGATCTTTCTTCATTGACTAGAGTGAAAAACTTCACTCCAAATGAAAATTAAAGAAATTCAAGTAACCATTTCTTTGGCTTTTCAAATAAATTTGAGCTGTCATTTGTTGATCACAAGTTAAGCATATAATCAAAATAGTTGGTGGGTTCAGTAGTCTATAGTCAAAATATCAGCCAAATAATCTGCATAAACAACGTATGAAAATGAATTTAGATTAACTTGAAGCCTATGAATAATATTGAAAAATCCAATTAGTAGAATCAGTAAAAAATAAAACAAAGATAGGCCGATATACGAAACTCCCGTTGTGCGCAGGTCCAGTTGCTTAAGTTTGTAGAATAAAATAAAGTAAAGGGAAAATGCATCATTTCCACCCCAAATTATACAAGAAAAGTCGAAGCCGCATTTAAACTATACTAGTGACCTATTACACACCTAAACTATAAAAAAAGTAGAACTATTTACCCCTCCAAACTGATCTGGCAAAGAACGTGATATCACATTCCTACACGTGCGTGAAAAGCAGAAAAGGAAATTAAAAACTTATTAAAACGTACATGTGTCATTATTCAATCGTATTTTATCAATCAATTATATTTAATTAGTTTTTTATTTATATTTATATAATTTTTATCTTCTTTCTTTTCCTTTTAATTTGTTTTTCCTTTTCCTTTTTTCCTCTTCATCTCTGTCTTCTTTCATGTTTTCTTATTTCTTCCTTAACTGCATTTCTTATTCCTTACCTCCTCTCAACCTCCATCAATTCATCAATAAATTCACAAATATACTTACCCTTTTATTTTTTTTCTTTATTATTACAAGTAGGAAGAAGTTTGTTATTATTGTTATGTCCTTTTGGTTTTGTTAGAAAAAAGCAGTACGAATATAATTTGATATTAATGTGTTCTGTCGAATTTATAATTGATATTTCTATGTGAATCTAGGTATTATTTAGACGAAATTTACTCAATTTTAATTTAAATTAAATTGTGGGTTTTTCAAATTTTACAAAATTGGATTATGGGTATCTTGAATTTCACAAGTTGGATTGTGGGTTGTTCGAATTTTACAAAATTGAAATCTAGGTATCTTGAATTTCTCGAGTTGGATTTTATGTTTCTTGCATTTTACTGAATTGTGTTGTGGATTTCTCGAATTTTGCAAATTGGATTCTAAATTTATCATATTTTATGAAGTTGAGTTATGGGTTTCTTGCATTTACAAATTGAATTGTAAATTAGTTGAATTTTATTGAATCGAGTTGTGGGTTTCTTGAATTTTCAAGAATTGAGTTCTGTGTTTGCATTTTACAGTTTGGATTATTATTTACTTGAATTTTATCGAATTGGGTTGTGGGTTTCTAGAATTTCACAAAAAATGGCGGAAGATTGTGAAACAGTGAAAGAATTGAAGTGATTTTGTTTGTCGGATTTGGATTGCTTTAATCCGATCAAATCTGTTTGTTTATCAGTAAATGGGTTTCTTCCAGATTTTAACTTAAAGAAGAAGGATTAATGAAGATGATATTTTGGAGTCTTATATATATCTATATCTATATCTATATATATATATATATATATATATATATATATATATATATATATATGGAAAGGGGGTGTGTGCTGGTGATTAATTTAGGGGAAAAAAAGGTGAAAAAAAATATGTGTTTGACATGTGTCAGCGCGTGTATATACATTCAAGATAAAATCTGGTTATAACATTTCAAGGGGTAAATAGTTCCACTTTTTTATAGTTTAGGTGTGTAATAGGTCACTAGTATAGTTTAGGTGTGGCTTCGACTTTTCTTGTATAGTTTGAGGTGGAAACGATGTCTTTTTCCTAAAGTAAAACAAGTTATCCAGAATAATTAATTTTGGTATAGTTAATACGGATTAATTATTCATCATATATCATATATATATATATATGGGATAATTTATCTCATTATTAAGGCTTAAGTCTTCATCAACAGACACTTTAAATTGTCTAAAAAATTCACTTGGACTCCTGAACTAAGGTTTGTACCTATCAGGGATCTTAAGTGCTTAAAACTGATATCTATCAAGCACAAAAAAATAATTTAGCAAGAAAAGTGTGTTACACTTTCCTTGGACGCGTGAATCGAAGAAGACTTTTTTTAATTAAAAATTTTATATTTAATTTATTTTAATATAATGTTTAATTATTATAATTTCTTAATTTTAAAAAATAAAAGAAAAGCAACCCCCCTCATCGTCACCCTCACCTCTACCCCCAAGTTCGCCATCAACCCCCAACCCCCAACCCAATTCATAGTCATCCTCATCCCTACCCCACAAGTTCATCATTAACCCCCACTATCACGATCCCAAGACGAGGCCCTATCCACGATGGACATCTTGAACCATCAAGGCCCGAGAGACCCTGTCTCTGCCCAACCCACTAGTGATATTATCCGCTCCGGGCCAGGCCCGCACGACTTTAAAATGCGTCGCTAGGGAGTAAGACTTTATTACTTATATACCCAGTATCCCTCCTGTGTTTTACTGATGTGGGGCTCCTTCCTAAGTTGGGGTGTTACATTCACCCCTCCCCCCTTATGGACTCAGAGTCCTCGCTGAGGTTTACCCTATTGAATGGAATTTGCCTACACTCAGGACTGAGGTTTGCCCCGCCTTATCGGGATTTGCCTACACTCAGTTTGAACTCTGGCTCATATTCACAGGGATGACATAAGAGCGGCTCTGATACCATTCTGCCACGACTCCAAATCGAGGCCCTGTCCACGACGGGCATCTCGAACCATCAAGGCTCAAGAGACCCTATCTCTGCCTAACCCGCTAGTGATATTGTCCGCTTTGGGACCAGGTCTGCACGACTTTAAAATGTGTCAGTAGGAAATAAGGCTTTCTTACTTATATACCCAGAATCCTTCCTGTGTTTTGCCGATATGGGACTCCTTCCTAAGTTGGGGTGTTACACCCACTCCCACCCTTTTCGTCATCGTCGTTTTCCCAGCAAAGGCAAAAAATAACATTATTCTTTAAAATCAGAATCCAAATTTTAAATTTTAAGAAAAGAACAATTCAAAAAAAAATCTATTTCATACATCTAAATCAAGAACAACAAATGAGGAAAATGTTCCGCAAAAAATAGCTTCGCATTTGAAATCAAAAGCGTCAAAGTTAAGGCAATTGCAAAAACTATAAGTTCGATTGAGAAAAATTATATTGAGTTTGAGTTATTTAAGCTCATAAACATGTAAATTTGAACAATCTTAAGATTTTGGAGTTGATTTTTTGGCGAGTCTCATTGGAAAATGCATTTCTCAGAAATTTTTAATGAAAAAAGGAGACAACTAACTTGGATGGAATAATAATCTTTCTGATGTTTTTGTTTTAAATGTATGAAATGTATTTTTTTTAATTGTTCTTTTTTTAGTATTTAAAATTTTGATTCTGATTTTGGAGAAGCTTGTTCCTTCATGATTAGATTCTTGAATTGGAATTATAACACATTTTATGGTCTAAAAATTTTATATATTAATTGTCATTATCGGCATCCGCTAGAACTGAAATCAAGCATCATTATCGACATTCGCTAGAACTGAAAGCTTGCAGAAAATGGAGAAGAAGATGGAGGGGGGGGGGCAGTTTTAATTTTTTTTAAAAAAAATTTATAATTATTTTTTAATAATTATTTGGACCATGAATACCACATGACACCTTTTAATTGGTTGTTTTTGCCATGTCATTACAAATGTGTTTCACACACTTTATAATTTTTATTAAATATTCGAAAGTGGCTAATAGGAATAATTTTCTACACAGTATAAGTGTTCAACAGGTACAGACTTTAGTTCAGTGGTCCAAGTGAATTTTCGGGATAACTTAAAGTGGTTGTCGATGACTTAAGCCCATTATTAAAGCATTAATAGTGGATAAACAATCTTTTGACTAACTAATACCTCCAACCAAACATGGGATAAAATAATCTTACATATTATTTCGAAATTATTATAGCTTACACCTCACACCAAACGACCCTTTAGTATATTAATCTTCCGCTATGCACGACTCCAGAGAAAGACGAACACAAAGATGTATTATATGTAATCTTACTGATGATTGCTTATTCATAGGATATTGTGAGTCCAAGCCGTTGTGGTGAAATTGGTCGACACTAACTTTCTTGTGCCAGAGCTTTAACTCAAAAACACAAAAAAAATATTACACGAACTCTTTTGTAAAGATCGAGCTTGAAATTATTAAAACTTTTTAGTGTCAAAGAGTAAGTTTCTTCTTTGACCTTCCCAAGAAAAAAATCCTTTCAACAAATTTTACATCATATGAAAAGAGGATGCCCAATAGAATATAGATTTATTTGGGTAAATTACATAAATGGCAGTGACTTTACCTTTTTGCCCCAGTAAAAAGAGTTAGTACAAAATTAGCATCTCTTCCTTCTTTTTGATGTATAGAACTTACACTTCTCTATACCTCAAATAACTTTTAAAGAATTCTTCTTCTTTTTTTTTCTTTAACTTTTTTTTTTTTTTTCTGTTTTTTTAGGAAAAAAATCTCTATCTTTATTTTTTTTTCCTCACTTTTTCTTTTTTTTCCTCATTTTTTCTTTTTTTTCAACTTTTTTCTTTTAATTTTTTTATCTTTCTCCTCTTAACTTCTATTTTTTTCTTTGATTTTTCTTTTATTTATTTTTTGAAAAAGAAATTATTATTTTTTTCTTTTTCCTCAACTTTTTTTTATTTTAATGTTTCTTATTTTTTCTTTTTCATCAAGCTCTTTGATTTTAACTTTTTCTTCTTTTTTTTCTCAACTTTTATTTTTTTTCTTTTCTTTTCTTCGATTATTTTCAAAAAACAAGTTACACCCCATGCGAAATAGTTGATATTACCACATTGTGTCTTGATTTATGAGATGCTTTATAAATCTTGTCTTAGAGGCAGGACTTAACCCATAGATTTTCAAACAACAATTAATGTCTAATGGACAAGTGTCGACATCATCACATTGTGTTTTAATTTATGAGATGTTCTATAACTATTATTTTAGAGGTAAGTTAGGTCAATGACTTCCAACAAGTTATGCCCCACGGGCATGAGTTTACACTAAAACATAGTGTTTTGATTTATGAGATGATCTAGAACTCCTATCTTAGAGACAAGATTTAGCCCACGAACCATAAAACAGTAAGTTATGTCCCAAAGGTAAGAGTTTGCACTATAATATTGAGTATTGATTTATGAGATTTTTTATATTTCTTGTCTTAGAGGCAAAACTTTGACAAAGGATTTTCAAACAATAAGTTACACCCCATGGGCAAGAGTTGACACTATCACATTGTGTTTTGATTTGTAAGATGCTCTATAACTCTTTCCTTAGAAGCAAGATTTAACCCAAGGACCATCAAATAGCAAGTTATGCCCCATGGGCAAGAGTTAGCACTATCATATCATATATTCATTTGTCAGATGTTCTATAACTATTGTCTTAGAGGCAAAACTTAACTCAAGGACTTTTAAATACAAGTTACATCCCATGGGTAAGAGTTGTCATTATTACATTGTGTTTTGATTTCTAAGATATTTATAAGGATTATCTTCGAGACAAGACTTATCCCAATGACTTTCAAACAACAAGTTACGCCATGGGCAAGAGTCGACACTGTCATATTGTGTTTTGATTTATGAGATGCTCCATAACTCTTGCCTTAGAGGAAAAAGTTAGCCCAAGGATCATCAAACAGCAAGGTATGCCCCATGGACAAGAGTTGGCACTATCATGAGATGTTCTATAACTCTTGCCTTAAAGACAAAACTTAAATCAAGGGCTTTCAAAGAATAAATTATGCCTCATGGGCAGGAGTTAACACTACCAAATTGTACTTTAATTTATGAGATGTTCTATAACTTTTGTCTTAGAGGCAAGATTTAGTCCAAAGACCATCAAACAGCAAGTTATGTCAAATGGGCAAGAGTTGACACTATCATATTGTGTATTGATTTATTAGATATTACATAACTCTTGCCTTAGAGGCAAGACTTAGACCAAGGGCTTTCAAACAACAAGTTATGATCCATACGCAAGAACTAACACCACCACATTGTGTTTTGATTTTCGAGATGCTCTATAACTCTTGCCTTAGAGGCAAGACTTAACCAAAGGATTTTCAAACAATAAGTTGTGCCCCATGGGCAAGAGTTGACATTATCACATTGTGCCTTCATTTATGAAATATTTTATAAGTATTTCCTCTAAGGCAAGATTTAATTCAAGGACTTTCAAATAGCAAGTTATGCCCCACGGGCAAGAGTTAAAACTATCACATTATGTTTTGATTTATCAGATCTTCTATAACTCTTGCCTTAGAGACAAGGCTTAGCTCAAGAAATTTTAAACAACAAGTTATGCTCCATGGGCAAGACTTGACACTACCATATTGTGTCTTGATTTATGAGATACTCTATAACTCTTACTTTCGAGGTAAGACTTATCCCAAAGGACTTTCAAACAATAACTAACACCCTTAATTTACTTTGACATCAAAAAAGAAAAATCCACTTTGTAGGTTATCCAACTTCTGTTCATTAGGAAAATATGATAGAAAAAAATAAAGATTGAGAAAAAAGAAAAGAAAATTAAGGTTAAGAAAGAGAGAAAAAGGAGAATATAAAAACAAAAACAAAAAAATAAAGATTGAGAAAAACAAAAATGAGAACAAAAAAAATAAAGTTTGAGAAAATGAAAAAAGAAAAAGAAAAAAGAAAGGAAGTGATAAAAATAAAAAATAAAAGAAAAATAAGATTAAGACAAATAAATTTAAAAAAAAAAAAGAGAAATAAAAAATAAATGATGTTTGAGGAAAAAAAGGAAAAAGAGAAAAATAAAAGAGAAAAAAATAAAGATTGAGACAAATGAATTAAAATAAGAAAAAAAAAAAGAGAAGAAGAAAAAATAAAAAAAACAATAAAAAAAATAAAAAAGAGAAGAAAAAATAAAAAATAAAAATAGAAGTTGAGAGATAAATAAAATATTTGAGATGTAGAGGAGCAAAAAAGTCTTGTTCTATACATAAAATGAAGACTAGTCTTTAAAAACTATTCTCATGGGGGACAAAAAAACAAAGTCATTCACTATGAAACTATGAAGGTCATCTCATATAATTTTTACGTAGTCATCTCATATAATTTTTACTTAGTATGAAGGTCATATCATGTAATTTTTTGGATTTATTTTCATTTGTAATGTCTTTCTTATTTGGACTTTAGACGAGTGAACTATTTAAGAGATAGTCGGTTTCTTAAAAATTATTTAATTTTTGGCCAATTTGGAGCAAGCAAGTTACGCCATATATCTAAGGAGACATTTTAGTTACTTGTATTTATATATTTCAAAACTTAATTTACGAAAGATATATGAGCATAAATCTTTTCATTTGGTTAAACCTTAATTTTGGTGAATCTATGTCTTATTTTGAAGGAAAAGAATGACTGATCTAGTCAAACATAATTAAATAGCATAAAAAGTAGAGAAATATTATTCTCAAAAATTAGACACGTCTAAATCAAATAACAGAATGTCTTTGTTCTTTCACTTAGATACTACTATTTAATGAAAGAAGTGTAGCTTATGCATATGAAATTTTAGAAGCAAATCTTACTCGATTGGTAGCTTTGTCCAGAGAAAATATTCTTTGTTGAATAATTCTTTCGATTTTGTTATTTTCTTGTCCTTGACATGATAATGTCTTGCTCTCCTTGAATTTGTTATTTTTCATTCTTCCTTTTGTTCATATACATCAAATCTAATTGCCCTTTCCTTTTAAAAAAACTCAAACCAAAGGAAAACTCTCCCAGACATAGGAGATGTAATAAAAATTCTTTCGTTTACTTTTTGGTTATGTCTTCAATATAATCGTATTAGTTAGCACTCATTTGAACACATTTTTTAAAGTGTATTTTTTCAAATAACTCTTTGATTATATATTCAATTGAAATTTTCAAGATTTTTTTCCTTAAAAATTTGGTAAATCATAAAACTTTTCAACAATGCTTATCTAGGTAAAATACATGTTGAAAAATAACCAATTGCACACACATTAACTCACTTCTGAAAAGGCACAACATACAAATAACAGCAGAAAAAATAGAGGAAATAAAATCTCTTGTTCTTTTACAAATTAAATAGAAAAAAAATATGGTCGTTTCAATTCAAATTGGATTTCAACTATTCTTTTCAGGAAATAAAAGATATCACTAAACTAATAAGTGGGCAGTTCACAACAAGATTACTGAAAGCGAAAGGAATGCAACATAATGCATAGACTCTTGCATAAGCCATACTTATGCCGGAAAACGTCCACTGTTCAATATATTAAGAACTAGGAAAAGATGGTTGTGCGGCTTAACGATCAATAAAATAATAAAAACACCATGAAAGACCAATATTTAAATTCCAATAAAAGTAGAAAAATATGCCAAGTGATTTCCCTATCAAGCATTCAACGAAGTACTCTCAAGTGTGTATAAATTGATTACTCTTAGTTTGACATTAACTTTGAAGGATTTTAGTTTATATTGGTGATTCAAACATAAATAACCAGGTAGCTAATCATAGTATAACTGAACCCAAAATTACATGCATATTCTAAAATAGAGAGTCACTAGACTAAGAAATTGGATATGCTTCAAACCATAATGTATGTCTATATCAAATCGTATGTCCAACACAGAAAGACGCTTTCATGAAAATCTTCAACAATAGAACCATTTCTTGAAGAGGCTTTTTCCCACAAGTTTAGCTTGTAAAGAGCCTCAATCTAATGTCCAACACGGAAAGTTCATTTTGAGCCTCTAACCACACACTGAGAAGGACGACTTTCTGTGTTTTCTGCATCTCTGTCGCTTCTCAGTACCATTGCCATATGCCCATATCCTTCTGATAAAAACTATCAACGATGACAAGAATATGAAATTAAGCCATAATTCTGAAAAGCTTGACACAAGTTACTGGTAGACACTATAAAAAAAGTCAAAACTCAATCCACATCTACCCACGGGTGCACAGTTAAAAGAAGAAAAAAACTAAAGAGAGTCTGATTTGGTACTATGACAATGATTTAAAAGAGGGGTCGTTAACATGATTAAGAAATTTCCAATATGTTCGAAAGAGGGATTCCAACAAAGGTACAGCTAGGCCATTTGTATTACAAATTTGTGCCTCAAATGGAAAAAGGTATAATACACGATGCACAAACTGAAGAGGTCAATTTACTCTTGCTTCACCACCTTTTGAGACATAAAATGATGTTTATACATAATAGAAATGTAAAGATCTAACCATCCTCTTGTTGTACACATCTTTGCAGAAGAAGGAATGTTCTTGTGTTCCTATATCTTATTTTCCCCTTGCACAAGAAGAAACAGTACCATTTCCTTGAAAATCTATTTCAAAACTCATAAAAGGTATAGACTGTTATGTTAGTTCCACAATATATTCGGGTATGCAGAATTTGTATAGCAGAATAACAACTTCATCTAGTTCAAGTTTATAAACAAGAACACAACGAAGTATATGAATGCCCTCAACACAAGATCAAAATGATCTTTCCAAGAGGTGTATTTGTTTTTCAGAAATAATAGATGAAGTAGAAATGAATAAGGCCAAGTCGTCTGAATTCACGGAGTTTGCTTAAGGAAATAATTCCCCTCACTGTACCTGAGATCGTGGAATTTTTTCTCCCAGGATAAAATGGCCTTCAATCGGACTATAGCGGTACCTCAAATAGGCGGATTCTACGAACGCACTGAACGATTTAATGATCACACAGAGTATTTGAAAACAATAAGAATGTTTTGTAATCTGAAAATTTTTGTACCAAAACCTATGGATGAAACAAGGTTTATTTAGCCACAAGATGCCTCTTCAGAAAGGTGGCATTGGTTCAATTTAAAGGTGTGTGTCTTTTCTAAAAGTACATCTTTGTTTACTTAAAACAGTGCATCATTTTGCTAAAACAGTACATACCAGTTCGTGTGAAACATTGTGTCCTTTCATCGAAACATTGCATCAGTTTGCTAAAACAGTGCATCAGTTCACTGAAACAATGCATCTGTTTACGAAAATAGTGCATCTGTTCATCAAAAATAGTGCATTTATTTGCGAAACAGTGCAACAATTCATTGAAACAATGTATCTGTTCATGGAACAATTGCATAAGTTCAGTTCGAAGTTACTGTTATTGTGTGCATGTTAATAAAATGGAGTATCGAACATAGAAAAAATATTTACTGTGTTCTTCATTTTACCCTTTGGCATTTTTAGAATTTCAAATAAATTTTGTCCAAAAAGATAGATATCATCGATCGATTTCCAAATCCAAATCCAAATGCAAATCTGAAGCCGAAGCCGAAGCCGAGCCGAGCGAGCGACGACAACGACGGCACGAGGCATCTCTATTTTCTTGCCTCACTTATCATGTGGAGTAAGTGTCCATTAATATAAATACTACAAATTTCTCTTCTTCCACCAATGTGGTGGAAAGAGTAAACTTTCCAATTTGGAGTACACTTTCTAAATTGAGTGTCTCCTTTCCTCCACCTTTTTCCACTCCATTTTCCATTCACACTTTCTTCATTTGCTATGAACCCAACAATCCTCCACATGAATGGGGAATTACTATTTTTTCATAAAGGTTTTGCGAACAAGTATGTGATCATCAAACAAAGACTGATTGCATCTGGATAAGTGGGTTTCCCTTTGAACTTTTCGTAGTAAACATGCATCGGATACACTCGGTCAATCGGTAGATTTGATATCTTTGAACCGTCGAGCTTTAATGTACACCTAGATATTACATGTCACACAACCAGGCCTTTTACCATTTTATGGTTCTCACGGTTTTGTTCTTTTCAGCCATGAACACATCCCGATTTCATAAGATCTTAGAGAATAGACCTTTACTAACATTCTCTTTGAAGCGGCTTCTACTTCGCCCTCATATAGGTGATTTCTAAACGTTCAATCCTGTAGATTAAATTGTTTGTTCAAATCTGTCAAATTTAGATAATCATTAAAAGACTTTTCACCTTAAATCTTATCATTGCTTACTATACATTGTCTACATCATGAGAATGGGTTGGGTATTTGACAATGTTGAACCTGTCAGACACAACTTTGTTTGATCTCCTTGAACCTAGATCTTGGAATCTCCAGTCTGCTAGGTAGAGTTACCACCATGCTGACTCGTCCTAGGCCTTAAACCCATTCCCTTGGATGTTCTTTCCACTCCTTCTCTAGATAGGCCTTTTGTAAGTGGATCTAACACATTATCCTTTGACTTTACATAATCAATAGTGATAATTCCACTAAAGAGAAGTTCCCTAACGGTATTATGTCTCCATCGCATGTGATGAGATTTACTATTGTATATCATGCTCCCTGCCCTACCTATTGCCGCTTGGCTGTCACAGTGTATACATACTAGTGCCACTGGCTTGGGCCAATACGAAATATCTTCCAAGAAATTCTGGAGCCATTCTGCTTCTTCACCGGCTTTATCTAATGCAATAAATTCAGATTTCATTGTAGAGCGAGCGATACAAGTATTTTTGGATGATTTTCAAGAAACTACTCCTTCACCGATAGTAAATACATATCCACTTGTAGATTTTACTTTGTTTGATCCGGTGATCCAATTTGCATCACTATATCCTTCAATTACCGCAGGATATTTATTATAATGCAAAGCATAGTTTTGAGTGTATTTAAGTTACCCCAAAACTCTTTTCATTGCCATCCAATGAGTTTTGTTGGGATTACTTGTGTACCGACTCAATTTACTAATAGTACAGGCTATGTCTAGTCATGTATAGTTTATTATATACATTAAACATCCCAATACTCTTGTGTACTCCAATTGTGAGTCACTTTCACAGTTCACATCCAATGGAGTCTTGGCAATACCAAATTCCATATACTTGAACTTGTCAAGTACTTTTTTGATATAATGAAACTGTGATCACATCTGCAACTCCAAGATCTTTCATATCAAACTTGCTCTCGAGCATTTATTTTATTGCATTTATGTCAGAAATATCTCTACTGATGATTAACATATCATCCACATTTAAATAAACAATGACTTAGTGATTTGGAGTGTCTTTAATGTAATCACATTTATCACATTCATTTATCTTGAATTTGTTTGCCAACATGGTTTGGTCAAACTTTGCATGTCATTACTTAGGTGCTTTTTTTAGTCCATAAAGTGACTTAACAAGTTTACACACCTTATTTTCTTTTCCTGAAATCACAAAACCCTCAGGTTGTTCCATGTATATTTCTTTCTCCAAGTCTCCATTTAGGAATGCGGTCTTCATATCCATTTGATGGATTTGAAGATCATATACTACTGCCAAGGCAATTAACATTCGAATCGAGGTTATTCTTGTTACTGATGAGTATGTATCAAAGTAATCAAGGCCTTCCTTCTGTTTAAAGCCTTTTACTATAAGTCTTTCCTTGTATTTGTCAATAGTACCATCCGCCTTCATTTTCCTTTAAAAGATCCATTTAGAACCTAAAGGTTTATTTTCGGGAGGAAGGTCAACTAATTCTCATGTATGGTTGCTTAAGATTGAATCTATCTCACTATTGACTGTCTCTTTCTAAAAGGATGAGTCTGATGACGACATCGCTTCTTTAAATATTTAAGGCTCATTTTCTAAGAGAAATGTTATAAAATCCGATCCAAATGAAGTTGATGTTCTTTGATGTGTACTACGTCTTGGATTTTCTTCATTATATACATTCTTACTTGGTTCATCTCGAGGTCATTTAGATCTTCCACTAGATTGTTCATGTCTAGTTTTATATGGGTAAATATTTTCAAAGAATTCAGCATTGTCTGATTCAATTACCGTATTTTCATTAATATCCGGATGTTCGGATTTATGAACCAAAAATCGACATGCTTTACTACTTTTTACATATCCTATGAACACGTGCCCACTGTTTTAGGTCCTATCTTAACCCTTTTAGGTATAGGAACTTGAACCGTTGCTAGACACCCCCACACTTTGAAATATTTCAAGTTGAGTTTCCTTCCTTTCCATTTTTCATAAGAAATTGATTGTGTCTTACAATGGGGAACTCTGTTGAATATATGATTAGCCGTAAGGGTAGCCCCCCTTCATAAGTTTTACGGTAAACCAGAACTTATAAGCAAGGCATTCATCATTTCCTTCAAAGCTCGGTCTTTTCTTTCTATATTTCCATTAGATTGAGGTGAATATGGGGCCGTAGTTTGATGGATTATTCCATTCTCTACACATATTTGCACAAAGGGAGATTCACATTCTCCGCCCCTATCACTTTTTATCATTTTGATCTTTTTTCTAACTGATTTTCAACTTCAGTTTTATATTGCCTAAACGCATCTATTGCTTCATCCTTACTGTTTAGCAAGTAGACATAACAATATCTAGTGCAATCGTCAATAAAAGTTATGAAATACTTTTTCCCCACCACGTGATGGTGTTGACTTCATATTACAAATGTCAGTGTGTATTAAGTCTAAGGGATTGGAATTCTTTTCAACGGACTGATAAGGATGCTTTGCATACTTCGATTCCACACACGTTTGACACTTTGATTTATTGCACTCAAAGTTTGGCAAAACTTCTAAGTTAATCAATTTTCATAATATTTTGTAATTAACATGGCCTAAACGTTCATGCCACAAATCATAAGACTCAAGCAAATAAGAAGAATTTGAAATTTTATTTATTTTAACAGTCATTACATTCATCTTATAAAGGTCTTCGGTTAGATAGCCTTTCCCTACATACATTTCTCCTTTGCTGATTACAATTTTTCCAGAAATGGTTACACATTTGAATCCATTCTTATCTAGGAGTGAAACAGAAATTAATTTCCTACGTAACTCCAGAACATATAATACATTGTTCAGTGTCAAGACCTTGCCGGAAGTCATCTTTAAACAAATTTTTCCTGTTCTCTCCACCTTAGCAGTAGTGGAGTTAGCCATGTAGATCATTTCTTCTACTTGAGCTGGAGCAAATGATGAAAACAACTCCTTGTTGGCACATACATGGCGGGTGGCACCAGAATTCATCCACTATTCACGAGGATTCCCCACCAAGTTGTATTTTGAGAACATAGCACACAAATCATCGCATTCTTTGTTGGATTCAATCATATTTGCTTGATCCTTTTTTTTGTCTTTCTTTGGGGCTCGACAATCTGTGGATTTGTGGCTAATTTTGCCATAATTGAAGCATTTTCCCTTGAACTTTTTCTTGGGTTGATTGCTTCCATGTTCAACTTTCTTTCTTTTCTTCGAATTATTTTGGTCATCTTCTACAATATGTTCTCCATTAATTGTAGAATTCCCTTTTGACCTTCTTTCGGTAGCTTTATTGTTCTCTTCAGTCATCTCCTTACGCTTATGCTTTAAGTAGTTTTTGAAGTCTTTCCACAAAGGTGGTAGCTTCTCAACTATCATTGCTACTTGGAAATCATCATTCACAATTAAACCTTCTGCTAAAAAATCATGTATGATGACTTGTAACTCCTGTACTTGAGAGACAACAAATTTGCTATCTATCATTTTGAAGTCCAGGAACTGTGCAACAAGGAATTTCTTAATTCCCACATCCTTCATCTTATATTTCCGTTCAAGTGCCCCCACAGTTCCTTTGATGTCTTGGTTCCACTATAAACATTGTAGAGGTCGTCTTGGAGACCACTCAGAATATAATTCCTGCAAAGGAAGTTTGAATGTTTCCAAGATTCTACAATAACGAAGCGGTCTTTGTACGAGGTTCCCTCGGGTACCTCAGGAGCGTCTTCGCTAGTGAACCATTGCAGACATAAAGTGGTAAGGTAAAAGAATATATTTTGATGCCACCGCTTGAAGTCAATGCCCGAAAATTTTCCGGGCTTCTCCGTCGGTGCCATTGTTGGTGGAGCATTTGTGCAGCTTGATGAAGCAATATTGTTTGCCCCCCCAGTCGTAGCCACATCATGCATTTGACTTTTAGTTGTCATTTCTCCTGTCACCACAAGACAGAAAACTTAGTATTTTTTCAGAATACTATTTATAAAGTTAAATAACTTGAAACTCTTCTTCTTGTTTCTAGTTAACGATGAAGTTTTTATTACTTCGAATCATCAACCGAGTGAGCCTTAACTTGTGATGAAGATTTTATGTCTTCTAATCACTAGTTAAATTCAAGCGGAGTAGAAAGCTTAAGCTTTAATCTCCAAAAACAAGCAATACAGATTCTGTAGGTAATTATTTCCTTAAGATTATTAGTTCTACAATAATTCGGGTATGCAGAATCTGTATAGCAGAACAACAACTTCATCTAGTTCAAGTTTATAAACAAGAACACAATAAAGTATATCAATACCCTCAACACAAGATCAAAATGATCTTTCCAAGAGGTGTATTTATTTTTCAGAAATAATAGATGAAGTAGAAATGAATAAGGCCAAGTCGTCCGAATTCACGGAGTTTCTTTAAGGAAATAATTCCCCTCACTATACCCGAGGTTGTGAAATTTTTCCTCCCAAGATAAAATGGCCTTCAATCTGACTATAGCGGTACCTCAAATAGGCGGATTCTACGAACGCACTGAACGATTTAATGATCACACAGAGTATTTGAAGACAAGAAGAATGT
Organism: Capsicum annuum; assembly: GCF_002878395.1. Lineage (NCBI taxonomy): Eukaryota > Viridiplantae > Streptophyta > Magnoliopsida > Solanales > Solanaceae > Capsicum > Capsicum annuum. The sequence goes on from NC_061114.1 coordinate 188,619,339, forward strand.
TTTGTAATCTGAAAATTTCTATACCAAAACCTATGGATGAAACCAGGTTTATATATCCACAAGATGCCTCTTCAGAAAGGTGGCATTGGTTCAATTTAAAGGTGTATGTTTTTTCTGAAAATGCATGTCTGTTTACTTAAAACAGTGCATCATTTTGCTGAAATAGTACATACCAGTTCGTGTGAAACATAGTGTCCTTTCATCAAAACATTGCATCAGTTTGCTGAAACAGTGCATCAGTTCACTGGAACAATGCATCTGTTTACGAAAACAGTGCATCTGTTCATCGGAAACAGTGCATCTGTTCGCGAAACAGTGCAGCGATTCATTGAAACAATGTATCTGCTCATGGAACGATTGCATCAGTTCAGTTCGAAGTTACTGTCACTGCGTGCATGTCTATAAAATGGAGTATCGAACAAAGAAAAAATATTTACTGTGTTCTTCATTTTACCCTTTGGCATTTTTAAGTTTGTCCAAAAAGATAGATCCAAATCTGAGCGAGCAACAATGATGACGGCACTAAACATCTCTATTTTCTTGCCTCACTTATCATGTGAAGTAAGTGTCCATTAATATAAACACTACAAGTTCTCTTCTTCCACCAATGTGGTAGAAAGAGTAAACTTTCCAATTTGGAGTACACTTTCTGAATTGAGTGTCTCCTTTTCTCCAACTTTTTCCACTCCATTTTCCATTCACACTTTCTTCATTTACTATGTACCCAACATGTTATACCCCTGCAAATGCTTTAAGAAACTGAAGGAGAATTCTTTAAAGTCTACAATGAGTATGAAAGGAAGATGGAAAGCAATAGCAGCTTCTATAGTTTGCTCGAGCTTGCCATTTTCAAATTCAAAAACAAGAGGTCCAAAAGATTTCATGCAAGCTCTACACCACTGTGACAAAATATATACATCTTTGTTTCATCTATGATTTAAAGTAAATACTTGGAATTATAACTTAATTTAATAAAGCAGAAATGTATAGTAATTCATTGTTTACATTGATCAAAATATGGCAACAAATGACCATTACTGCAATATACTCCATTGGGAACAAAGGATTAATCAATCCTTGCTTAGACATCATGTACCTGGAGTTACACAAAAAGAACATGATATTAACGGAGACGACAACTTGACATGTGGCTCCTGTACTCTTGATTAATGAAAATCACATCAAGAATATAAGAACCACACGTGTTAACAAAACCTTAAGAAACTACTAATTATCAATATAGCACCAAGAAAATCTTTGCGACTTTTCAATGGCTATATTTTGTGTTATTAGCTCTTTTTTTTTCTTCTTTTTTATTTTTATAATTTCATTGGTCATTACCAACATTCCACTTTTGGATTTATCGAGAACATGATATATGCACCTTCATCATCTTAAAGATCAAATCAAAAACTTGAAACTAAAACAATCCTAAATCAAGTGTGCATCTCCAATAATAACATTTGTTCTCAGGATTCATTTGGCCTGAATATACAAGGGGAAGGATCCTTTTATCTTCGACACAGACGACAAAAAGAAAGAACTCTAAGGATGTGAAAATAATAAGACCAAAGAAGAGTTAAAGAGTTTGAGATTTTGTGACCGTAGAAACCTCTTCGAATGTTGTATATATAGGTGGCGGACTTGTAAGTCATAAATCACCTTGATGTTACTCAAGTATAAGAAAGACAATGTCACATGTAGAACTGTCTACTACCTATTTCACAAGCACTTAGAATTGTAGGCAACATTTTTTTGGAAGAACAACAGCCGCTGCAGTTACTGATACTTGGTTGATTAAAACACACAGCTTTTTTAATCCCTTAGATAAGAAAGGACCCCAGAATCACACTTTAACTTAAACCTGTTATCTGGTGTCCTGCACAGCGAGTTTAATAAAGACATAAGAGAGCATAAAATGTGTGAATTTAGTGAGTCTCAACTCATGACTTTCATATTTTTTTTTTTAAGTATTCATGCAAAACCAATCAAATCAATTGAACTAATGGGACCATAAGAGCAAGAGGCGTGATGTATTTGCTGCTTCTTTCACATACTCCTCTAGGGCTTGTAAAAATAATGAAGGGGGATTGACTATAAATAAAATGCAAAAGGATAAGGGAGAGATATACAATGGCAGTCAAAACAATTGCATATATTTCCCAGAGAAGTTTTCTTACCTGCTCAATTTTAACAAATTTCTGGCTACGTCTTAAGTCAATACTGTTACATATCTCGTAAAACTCTGAAAGCGCCTCAGTCTAAAAAATAAATGGAAATGTATCAGGAAAGGTGTCTAAATTCTTAAAAGGAAAACAGTCTCTCAAACTTTTTAGATGCATTAGCTGGCTATGAAAATTATCTCGCAGGATGGTACCTGTTGACCAGCCCTGCGGTATATATCCAGAGACCTAAGAGTATCATTCCGTTGCATCTCAAAGAACTGTCAAATAATAAACTCAATTAACCTTTATTAGTTATTACTGAAGAGAAATTAGAATATCCATATTATAGACAAAGAAAATCCAACCATGTTACCTATATTACGTACAGTGCGTACCATTACTGATGGCGTCATAGATTATAATGCTCCCTGAGGATGTGAAGCAAACTATCCAAATTATAATAAGCAATCAGACACTGAGAAAATAAATATACGAGTCATTCCAGATGAATCGATGAACAATAGATTACTTACCATCGAAAGAGACAACTGAATCACAAAATTGTGAACAGATGTTCCTTGTGGCTGCGAGAAAGTTTCATAATCATAAATGTTAGAACAGCGGCATGTGCCATCGACAATTTGTTCAAGTAGCAACCACATTGACCTGATTATGAAGAGTAACATAACTGACAACCGATAATAAGATACAAAAGTTGGTGTAAGGTTGGTAAACGTTCAAGTAACTAACAACCTTACTTCCAGATATCAAGCAAATGGAGCCGCAGAGTCCAGTCAAAAGATCGGCCACATTTATGTTTCTATAAATCCTCCTCATAAAAACATTTGAGCCCAAATATCCAACGGCACTGAAGTTTAAATGACCAAAAGAACATATAAATGATAGTAATACATGAGCAAGACAAAATGCCCCGACATTTCAGACTAACTCATGCAAGCAATAGATTAAATATAGGAAAATGGTCAAATGGTTCTTGTAAACTCACAGCAAGGAAATCCTAAGTTGAGATAAAATTAAATATCAGGTAAAATCTGCCGTCAAAATTTCCTGGGAGAACCTTGACATCTTAGCCTTAGCACATATTAACATTTTACATGTAGACATAGACAACTGTAGAGGCTGCTGTGAAAAACGAAATCTACTGCCACAGATAATTCTCAGCATTTAGCAGGAGAAATGTTCCCATAATGGTCATATAGCTACAACAGTAAATGAGAATTAGGAAAGACCAAAAGCAGAAAACCCATAAGCATAATACAACTACACAACCTAAACTCAAGAATGAAAATTGTGGAAGAGCCAAAATTCTAAAACAAATTCATGTCGCAGGAATTTTACATTTTACAGAAGTGTTCAAATATTTCAGGGAAAGAAGAAAAGAAAACTTATGCCACATGAGTAGAGATAAAAACGATTTAGATATTAAACAGGGGCTTGGGGCCAAATGCTCACCATACTTAAAAATGATCATTTATCATTCCTGAAAATAACAACAGCAGAATTTCTCCAATAAAATTTGAAACAACAATAAGAACAGAGTCTCTTAGCAGGAAAAATGTGATAGACAGTTTCGGTGGTCATGAAACAAGTAAAAAAACGGACTCAAAAAATTTAACAAAAAAAATTAAAAGGACAATGCCATTGTTATACTAATTCCAACTGAAACAGGACACTCATAAAAACCAAAATATTTAATTCACAGCCTATACCTCACCTCTGCATAGAATCAAATAAATCAAGCAAGTGACTTTATTCACCTTACTACAGATCTGCACCTAGGTTGTGGCCAATAGTTTGTCCACGAGGAGGCAATATCATTTCTAATTTCTTCGTCAATTGGAACAGTTTTTGTAACTTTTCCTCCTCTCCTAGCTGTAAGAGAGACCTCTTCAACATCTGAAATGCTAGCTCGCTCATGTGCCTACCCCTCTTCAACATTTCCTCAGAGCACTCAAATGCTTCTTCAACTCTCCCATGGGAGCACAATCTTGTGACCAGAATTTCCAAAGAATGGCTGTTTGGACAATTTCCCTTTATCCATCAGGTAATTCCATAAACTCAACCCAGATCAACTCTGTGGTTTCCACAGAAGAATTTCATCAGAGTCACAATTGTACGTGCCTTAGGCAAGAAACTTTTGTCGACCATCCTTTCATAAAGATCAATGAAACCACCAACGTCATTCGTTCTTATCAATCCCCAGAACATAGTATGGTAAGTTAAATGGTCAAACTCAATAGGTTTCTCCTTCATCTCATCCATTAAGACTGCTGCAGATTTGACATCCCTAGATTTGATAAGAGAACTCAAGAGGGCATTATAGGCTCCAGTATCTGGTTGCAAATTTCTCTTGAAGATTTCATAGAAGAGTTCTTTGGCTTTAGGTATATTACGAGCAATCCCTGCTCCATGAACCAAAGTTGATATTGTTTCTATTGCAGGCAAGCAATTTACCCTATCCATTTCTTCAAAAAGCTTCAAAGCATCACCAAGACGACCTTTTTTGCAGTATGCGTTAATTCTTATACTGTATGTTACGGAATTAAACTTAAAACCTCTTTTAACCATCTCATGGTAAAATAACTCTACGGCGGTAATATCCCCTGATTCCTTGAACCCTAAAAGCAAGATAGTCATTGTCTTGGTATCAGGTGGGAACCTAGAATGGAGTTTGTTGAATACTGAACGAGCTTCTTTCATCTGCCTCTGCGTGCAAAATGCTCGAAGAGGAATATTGAACTCTTCAGTGCCAAATTTCTTCCGAGGGAATAAATGTTGCTCCATCTTCTCAAATGCTTCAAGGGTATCTTCATAGGACTGATATTTTACTATTCTTGATAGCATGATGCTCATTGACTTAAGGTGAGCAACGAGGTTTGTAGCTGTTGAATTTTCTCCATTAGTTCCCAACCTTTTGTTGGGTTCGACAAAAGTGCGTCACGCAGAAGCTTAAACTTTGCAAATTAAGACGGTGATAATTCAGATGACAAATAAAAATATACTAAAAACATATTATTGAATATAGTTTGGCCAATTGGCCTACATATTAAAAACTAATATTATTAAAAAATTAAAAACTATTGGAAGAAAATAAATAAATGTCTAAAACCTTTCCTCCAAGAAAGAGCTTAGCCAAATATGAAAAAGAATTATATTTTTTCTTTTAGAAAAAGTAAAAGTAATTATGGTAAAAGTAAAAGTAATTATGGTAACTTTTATTTTCGTTCTAAGAAAAAATAAAACTTAAATATAGTAAGAAAATCAGGTAAAAACCCTAACAAATCTCCCATTTTTGGCTTGATTTTCATCAAAATATTCTTGATCCTCCTTCTTCACACGATCTTCATATATCACTGCTGCTTATCATGATTAAAAATTGATATGGGTTAAAATTGGAGCCCTATGCATTAAAAATAAAAGCACGGGTTGATATTATTGGTGCCCTGTGTTATAAGTAAACAGGGTTAAAAGTGGAGTCTTGTATATTGAAAGTGAGCACAGGTTAAAAGTGGAGCTCATGCGTTAAAAATAAATGCACGAATTGAAAGGAGTTCAAGCGTTTAAGCAAATATGGGTTGAAAATTGGAGCTCATAAACATGGATTGAAAATTGATTTTGGTTTTAAAGATGGATAAGCAGCAGCATTGTTGAAATTTTGTTTGAAATTTTTTCTCCACATGTAGTTTGACAAAAATCTTCATTATCGTCCAAATTGTTGCAGTTTGATTTTGAAACCGCTTTGAACCTGTTTAATCTCGTCTCATCACACCATTGGACCATTGAACCGTAATGTCTGATACCACTTGTTGGGTTCGAAATCGAGAGGGCGTCATGCGGAAGCTTAAAATTTGCAAATCAAGACGGTGATAATTCATATGACAAATAAAAATATACTAAAAACATATTATTGGATATAGTTTGGTCAATTGGCCTACATATTAAAAACTAATATTATTAAAATTAAAAACTATTGGAAGAAATCTCCCTCTAAACAAAACTCTTTAAACGACTACATTGTACATTGTGGATGCTATTGTATTATGGTATGAGAAGGGGTGTTCTATTTTATAAATATTCAAAACCTTTCCTTCAAGAAAGAGGTTAGCCAAATAATGAAAAAAATTATATTTTTTTTTTTCAGAAAAAGTAAAAGTAATTATAGTAACTTTTATTTTCCTTCTAAGAAAAAATAAAACTTAAATATAGTAAGAAAATCAGGTAAAAATCCTAACACCTATATCAAAGTAACGCATTCTTGCTAGTACATGAAGTGTCTTCTCAAATGCATCAGAGGTTGGACTATACTCAGAATGTCGGAGGCAAAACTCAAAAAATTCATATGCTTTAAGACCATTAGCATGTGCTGCAAATAGGCGACCAAGGACATTTTCAACGAATGTGGTTGACAGGATACTTGGAGAGATATGACATTTAAGTGTTGGTTGCACAGGCTGAGTAGGAAAAGGGTGGTCATTGATGATTCTAGCAACTGTTTCAACTTCATCTTTTGTTTCTGAAAGAGAATGAAGCCAACTACTTGACCAAAAGTGATGCCCAACGACTCGCAAAACTTGACCAAATCTATCTATGCGTTTAGAAATCACGACCACCATTTCATGTAACAAGCCAGAGTTTTGTACTTCAATCAATACAAGCAAAGACTACAACCACGCCTTATCCTATCTGAGTGAGCTGACGGTTCTTTCACGAATATGAGAACTTGACATCTACATAGATTTTAGGAATCTATCAAAAAAAGGCAGTATCTAAAAGCTCATCAACTCAGAACTTGGTCACATTTATCTATTCGTTTAGAAACCACAGACCGCCATTTCAAATAACAAGTCAAATTTTGAGCTTCAATCAATACAAGCAAGATAACGACCAGAACCTACCCTGACAGTTGTTTCACCGTTATTAGAACTTGATATCTTCAACGATATTAGCAATATATCAGGAAAGGGAGCCATCAAAAAGTTCATCAACTCAAAGCAATTAAAGGTACCCTGTGACAACACAAAATCTATAGCATGTTGTAAGTGAAAAATACAGACAACAATGCACCCGAAAAAATAAGGATCCAACTTCAGTAGCACTAACGCAACACCTGTACTCTAAAGCTCTCTAGAAAGAAACCCCCCCCCCCCCCCCCCAAAAAAAAAAAAAAAAAAAAAATTAAAAAAACAAAAAAAAGCCGTCCAAGTTCGGTGAAGGAGTACGTACCTTTTTACCTTACTCTAGAGGTTGTTACTGCATTTTCGTTTTTCAATATGAAAATAAAATAAAAAAGTTGTTAATCCAAACCAACCAAAAAAAAATAAAAATAATTACACAAATACACAACTTATATTTCCAATATTATAAAAAATCCTATCTTCCTAAACATATTACAAAAATCTCAACATGTACACAGAATACTATGTATATGTCGGCTATGTTATGTATATTAATAGGGAGAGAGAGTAAAGTAATTAAAAAGTGGGAGAGAGTATAACTTCTTCTAAAAGGGTTGATATTTATGTTATTTATAAAAAAAAAAAAAAAACTAAAAAAAAAAAAGAGTAAGCTTGATGAAATAAATTGATTGAAATGCTTAACTTATGGTTGGAGCAACTTACAAATGTGAAAGGACTACAATCCGAACTTGGGAACTTGTTCAATCTTTTCCCACATAAAATTTGCAGAAACAGCCTATTGTATAATGCTATTTAACGTGTAGTCACTTTAAGAACTTTACATTTGTAGCCATTAAGGGGTCATTTGGTAGAGTGTATTGAAATGTTAATGCATGCATTAGTTTAATGTGTATTAGTAGTACCTTCTTTGGTATACCTTTTTACCCTATGTATAACTAATGCAAGCAATAGTTATACACTCTATTGTATATTAAGGTGTGTATTACTAATAACTCAAAATCCATGGCATTAGTAATGCAATGGATCTAATGCATGCATTAACATGCTTAAAGACCCTATTACCCCTCAAAAAATTTTCCGCATCCTTTCCAACATATATATAGAGGGTATTATGTAAAAAAAAAAAAATTCAGAAATTATGTAATTCATGTTTTTTTTAATACATCGAACCAAACACTGCATAAGAAAAATACAAGCATAACTAAGGCAAGCATAACTAACACAAGCATTACTAATACACCCTATTTTTTATTATTCTTATACACTCTACCAAACGACCTCTAAGGGTTGCAGTTTGCAATTTATATATTTCATTAAAATTTAATTATTAAACATTTCCTTAGTTGAATTATGCATCTAACATAGTGGACTAAATTTTTGTCTTAAATACATCGTTAATTCATTTATTTTTTCCTTATTTGAACTGTATTAAAAGTTCTAATATTTAACACTTTCAAATCAGTTACGATTTTACTAACTTATAACAATCCTATTTTTAATTGTTTTATTAATTTGGTAAAAAGAAAGAAACAAAAATCGTGCAGTTGACTCATATTAGATTTAGGAGTTAAATTTTCTTATAAAATTTGATATTTGGAGCAATAAACATATGTTTTATTAATTTACTACTACTACTAATAATAATGAAACAAGGCTCATATTAGATTCAGGAGTTAAAGTTGTTGTTTACCAAATTTTTCTTATAAAAATTGGTATTCTGGAGCAATTGTTGCAGCCAAGTACACACACAAATGTACGTGGCCTTACCAAGTAGTACAGTGGCCTTTTACAAAGCCGAATATCGATCCCACAGAGACTTGTGTTAACAACTATCTAATTCTAGTTAACTATTGAGATTAATTAGTGCAACGTAACCAAAAGAGTTTCAGAGATGTAAACAAAAAGTAAAGTAAATAATGCAGAAAAGTAAGAGCTTGGACAATCAATGGAGAAAATCCTAGGGTAAAGGCTCTACAAACAATCACGCTACACTATTGAACTTCATTTGTTAGATTACTTATCTTAGTTGTTGATTCGCAGGGTTTATCGTATGATCATGGTCTCCCGGCCTCTAATCTTCTACCTAACTAGACATAACAATTACATCGTTGAGCGGGGATGCAATAATCCATTTAGATGCATTAAGATGTCATCCTGTGGGTGAACCAAACAAGGCTTCTAGTTATATCCCTATCCTAGATGCTAATTCAAATTTCTTATTTTATAAAAGAATAAGAACCTTGCTCTATTTATCCCCATGTTCTATCCTCTTATTCCTGCTCCTGAATTCACAAAGACGACAATAGATGTATCCTAAGAGTCGCGAATCCTTAAAATAGTTATAACAAGGATAAATAAACAACCAAATATGATAAGCAATCAAATCAAAATCAATTCAAAGAAATAGTAATCATGTTCTTGGCCTTAATCTCGGAAAGGAGGCGTTTAGCCACTCATGGACATAACCGTAATCAAAATGAATGAATACATATTAAAATCCATAAATAAACTAAAGTAAAGAAAGAAAAATCCTAGTTGAAGTCTTTTCTAGCCCATCTCTAAGTTCTAAAGTCGTTTCCGGTGTTTTGCAATGTGTATAAGTGTCCTATTTATAGGAAGACGATTTTGACTACGTTGGGAATAAGGTGTACGCCGCCCTTTACATTAACTGGGAGTAGGAGGAGTGCCGCATACCTCACTACCATGGGAATTGGGTGTGTTCCGCGTGGTTCATTCCATGGGAGTTCGCCGCGGGGCTATTCCCATGCCCTCACTGGAATTCACCTTGACATCTAGACTTGTCTTGTGCATTTGGCCTTCCATCCCAAGCCTTTTGGTATTGTTTTCACTTGATTTCCAGCTTGTGAATCATCCAGCATCCTATAGCATCAAACACCACGGATTAGAGCTCAAAACAACAAAACGTTCAAGACAATGAACTAAAAACTTAAGTTAAGAACTAGTTTTGCCCAATTTGATCTTTAACTTTTGTTTGACTCTTGGCTTATTTCAATTGAACCTTGAACACTATAAACAATTTATTCCATACATAATTACACAATAATACTATTAGGAACTCATTAAACACATTAGAATTCATCGAGATCAATTAGAATAACACTTAGCTTAAGCTAGTAACACTAGTTTTCTCATTTGAACTCTAAGTGAACAAATTGAGTACAAATATAATGCCCCGAGTTTGTACCCCGGACGCTACATGGTGCTTACGACCCCGAAGGACCACAAGCTAAATCATGACTGATATCTACTGTGAGCACTGAATAATAATACTGAAATAAATACGGAATAATAGGCTGAAATGCCATAAGGTTCAAAACATCTGAAATACTGAATAAAATATCAAACTATAATAAAAATTTGTAAAACTGAACTGTCTGAAAAGCCTTTAAACTGAATTATCTGAATATGGAGTTGATGGGAAAATCCCTCAACTAACACCATCTACTGAAATACTAAGTCTATTGAAATAACAAAATAAAAGAATATCCTCGAATGATGAGGACTCATTGCTAATCTACTACTGCTGACTGAATCTGAATCTATCTATGCGCGGTCTCGAACCTGAGCGTTCGAACCTATGATATAAGACATTATAGCCCAAACAAGAGTATGCGTCAGTACGTGGAATATACTAGTATGCTAGATGGGGTAAGGCTAAATGTAAGGGTTCATATGCATGAACCATAACTGACTGTATGATATAGAGTAACTGAACATGAGAGTACATGGTTAACTGATACTACTGTAAATACTGAGTGTGCACTAATGTGCATATAGATAAATCCTATGACTAAGCTTATCTGAAGCTAAGTCCAGAATTCTGATATTGAGTAACTGATATCTGAAGTTATTGATAACTAATTTACTGATACTGATTGACTGTATCTGACAATCCTAATTTTGTAGAACTAAATTGAGTTCTATTTTGAAGACTAAAACTGAGACTGTGGGACGTAATCATCTAATCGACATGCCTCAAATAAGATAAGATAATTGAGTTGGGGTCCAACCTGTGACCCAAGTTGGAAGGGTGTCAGTACCATGCCACGGGTAAAGACAAGCTGAAGAGTTACCCTCATCTGGTGGGTACTCTAATAAGAACGGTGGAACCCTCATCTGTCAGGTTAAAACACCTCACAACCCTCAACTGTCAGGTTAAATATCTCAACCTACATTGGCTACGTAGTTTTGGAATGCAAGGATTGCTTCTAAGGATCACACCTTCTACTGGCAGGTGAACCCTCATCCTTGGGTTCACTCGGTGCTGAATCCTACTCCCAACTGAAAGACACTGAACTGATTGTACTGAACTGATATTGAGTTTACTGAATTTTTTTGAGTTCTATAACTAATTGAGTTTTACTGAGTTCTGTAACTAACTAAGAGTACTACTGATCGTGACATGACTGAGGTTCTGTAACTGACACTAGCTCTAGGAACACAGCTAAATTGTAAGGTATTAAATACCCCCAGGACTTGATAGCATAAAAAATAAAGCATAATATACTCTTAAAAATCATAATCATTCAAAGAGATATTTTCTCAAACACTGGTAGGGTATAAGCTTATACATATACTAACCTGCATGATTTCATTAATTCATTAACATGGACATTCTATCAAACACCTAGAAAGCACAACTTAATGCACATAACCATGGTTAATTCATAAGCATGGCAATTACAATACCCTAACTTACAAATTTATAGATTATGACATGGAAATTTCACAATTCAATGTACATGCTATTCAAACTTCATGGAATCTACAATTAATCATGAATTGGAACTCATTTAATATCAAGAACCCCAATATAATTAAATTTCAAGAATGTAAATCATGAATCATAGATCTTGAAGTTTTAAAAGTGGATTCGTGGATTCTATAGGTGAAAGGGACCTATAGATGGACATCTAACATGCCTTGGAATATTTGTTCTTGAAGATTCTTGGAGAAATTCTTGAGATTGATCTTGATTTCTTGGAGCTAGAGTTTGTTCTCTTAAGAGATAATGCTTTTAATTTGGGGGAAAATTGATTATGAATGACCTTTAAAACGTTTTTAGGGATTAAATCTCGTATTTGGGCAGGCAAAAATCATGGAAAAGGACCAATTTATCCCTGTACGTCACTTTTAATTTTTGAGAAATTTTTCTGACCTGGACCCCTATTGCAACGCAGCGCTATCGCGTCATGTCTCTGATAAATGAAAACTGGGAACTAAGGGCTTGGCGCGATGCGGTGGGATCGTGGCACCCCTTTGGTTTTAAAATTTGGACTCATCGCGACACGGTGGGATCGTGTTGATACAATGGAAAGTGAAAAATGTGAAAATGAGCCTTGGCGCGACGTGCCAATATCGCAGAGCAATACTGAAAACTGACAATTGTCATTTTACCATACTCCACGACATGCTAATTGACTTAATGACATATGTTTAACGTCTGAAACTTAAAATAGTCATAACTTCTTACTCGGTTATCAGATTTAGGTGAATTTTATATCATTGGAAAGCTAATTCAATTTTCTACGTAATGGCTGGCTCTAAACTGAAAAATAATTAGTATTTCAAAAATTTTATATTAGATAACTCATGAACTGAGGGTTAAGTTAAACTTAAGAAATACGGGGTATTACGATATCTCTCCCTTGGAAACATTCGGCCCCGAATGAAACTAATTAAGTTGAGACACTGATAGACTGAGTTTACACGCTGAACATAATTATCTGATGCATGACTACATCATTGAACTACTAACAAACTGCACTTTCATACTGAACATGCATATCTGATGTATGAGTACATGACTGAACCGATTCATGAATGCATCACTGAATATGCAAAGATAATGAATACCAAGTTTATAATTATATATTAACAAGGAACTGAGTAAAGCTAAGAAAGACTGTTATCTTAAGCTAGATCTGAGTTTGTGGAGAAGAGGTAAGAATACTTGGTCCGCATATTTACTTCTGCTTCCCAAGTAGCTCCCTCAACGGACTGATTCCGTCAAAGAACTTTGACTAAGAGAACTTCTTTGTTCCTCAGTCTATGAATTTGATGATGGAGGATCTAGACTGTAACCTCTTCAAAAGAAAGATTATTTTAAATATTTACACCCTCTAAAGAAACTATGACTGCTGGGTCACCAATATATTTTTTTAGCAAGGAGATGTGGAATACTGGATGCACTGAGGCTAGATCTGAAGGTAACTCAAGCTCATAAGCTACCTTTATGAAATAGCTGAGAATTCTGTAAGGACCGACATATCGGGGACCAAGCTTTCCCTTCTTGCCGAACCTCTTTACCCTCTTCATGGGAGATATTTTTAAGAACATATAATCACTGATCTTAAACTCGAGATCCTTTCTCCACACATCTGCGTACGATTTTGGTTGGTTTTGGGCAACCCTAAGTCTTTCTCTGATTAACTGAACCTTCTCTAAGGCATCGAATACTAGATCAGGCCCTACTCTATGGCCTCACCTACCTCGAACCAACCAATTGGAGATCTGCATCTCCTACAATAGAGAGCCTCAAACTGAGCCATTTGAATACTGGAATAATAGCTGTTATTGTATGTGAATTCAATCAAAGGCAAGTGGTCATCCCAACTACCCTTAAATCGACAATGCAGGCTCTTAGAATATTATCTATAGTCTGAATGGTCCTTTCCTCTTGACCATTTGTCTGAGTGTGGAAGACTGTATTGAGGTAAACTTGGGTACCAAGGCCCTTTTGGAATGCTTTCCAGAAATGAGAGATGAATTGGGTACCTCTATTTGAGATAATGGATACTAAAACTCTGTGTAACTTGACCAACTCTTTGATATAGAGTTTGATGTAGTCTTCGGATGAATAAAAAGTGTGGACTGGTAAGAAATGAGCTGATTTAGTTATCCTGTCTACGATAACCCATATAGAATCATGTTGATGACGAGTACGAGGCAAACTCATCACAAAGTCCATGTTCACTTCTTTTTATTTCCATATGGGAATACTGAACTCCTACATGAACCCACCAGGCTTCTGGTTCTCAATCTTAACTTGCTGACTTGTAGAGCACTTATCTATAAACTCTATAATATCTCTCTTCATCCCACTCTACTAATAGATCTCCTACAAATTGCGGTACATCTTAGTGGCCCCTGAATGAATAGAGTAACGCGCACCATGCCCTTCGGCAAGAATTCATTGCCTCAAGTCTTCTACACCCGAAACACATAGCCGACCCTGGCAATGCAATACACCATCTCCCCTTTGGGAGAAAACCTCTATTTTTTTATCTCTGACTAACTTTTTCAACTTAACAAGACTGGAATATCTATCCTACTTTTCCTTTACCTTGGATACTAGAGAGGATTTAGAACTGTTCTAAACCCACACATTGCCTTCTGGTGAATCGACTAAACGGACACCTAGTTGGGAAAGCTGATGAACTTTCTAAGATAAATTCTTCTTACTGTCCTCTACATGAGCAACACTATCCATAGACAGTCTACTGAGAGCATCAGCCACTACATTAGCCTTGCCCAGATACAGAACACTCATAGCATAATCTTTCAATAACTCTAACCACGTTCTCTGATACAAATTCAAATCTTTCAGAGAAAAGACCTACTAACGAATTTTGTGATCTATGAACACATCAATATGCACCCCATACAAGTAATGCCTCCAAATCTCTAAGGCAAACACTATAATTGCTAACTCGAGATAATGGGTCGGGTAATTCTTCTCATGGGGCTTAAGCGTCTGGAGGCATAGGCTACGACCTTATCTCTCTACATAAGGACACAACCCAAACCTACTCGGGATGCATCACAATATACAACAAACCCATCTGAACCATCTGGTAAAGTCAAAACTGAGGCTGAGGTGAGTCGAGTCTTCAAATCCTGAAAACTCTTCTCGTAAGAATCTGACCACTGAAATTGGACTTTCTTCTGAGTCAATCTAGACATGAGGGATGCAATAGACGAAACCCTTCAACAAACCAACGATAATAGCTAGCTAAACCCAAGAAACTCTTGATATCTGTTGGAGAGATGGGTCTAGGCAAGTTTCTCACCGCTTTGGTCTTTTGTTCCATCACTAGAAATAATATGACCATAGAACGCTACTGACCTTAGCCAAAATTCACACTTACTGAATTTGGTGAATAACTGATGAGTTCTGAGAGTCTGAAGTATGATTTGAGGTAATCTGCATGATCATTCACTCTATGAAAATAGACAAGAATGTCATCGATGAAGACTATAATGAACATGCCTAAGTACTGCTTGAACACTCGGTTAATTAAGTCCATGAAGGCTACTGGGGCATTGGTAAGACCAAAGAAAATAACTAGAAACTTAAATTGACTATAACGGGTTCTAAAAGTTGTTTTTAGAATGTCACATTCTCTGACCCTGAGCTGATGATAGCTTGATCTGAGGTCTATCGAAGAAAAGTAACTATCACCCTGAAGTTGGTCGAACAAGTCATCGATTCTGGGAAGTGGGTACTTATTCTTGATTGTGACTTTGTTCAACTGATGGTAGTCTATACATATTCTAAGAGAACCATCTTTATTTCTCACGAATAAGACTGGTGCACTCCACGGGGAAATTCTAAGTCTGATGAATGCCTTATCTAAGAAATCCTTTAACTATTTTTTTAACTCTTTAAGTTCTGTTAGTGCTATTCTATATGGAGAAATAGATATGGGCTGAGTATCTGGGAGAAGGTTTATTGCAAAGGCTATTTGCCTAATGAGAGGAACTCTAGAAAGATCTTCGAGAAACACATCTGAGAATTCATTTACTACTGGAACTTACTCAAGAGTTGGAGTTTCTGAGTTGGAGTCTTTGAATCGCACAAGATGATAAATACATCCCTTAGATATCATTTTTCTCGCTCTAAGGTATGAAATCAACTGAACCTTAAGAGCTGTAACACTACCCCTCCATTCAAGGACTGGTTTATTTGGGAACTGAAAATGAACTATTCTGTTTCTATAATCAGCTGAGGCATAACATGAGTGAAGCCAATCTATGCCGAGAATGACATTAAAATCTGCCATCTTTAGCTTTACAAGGTATGCTGAAGTAACTTTCTGAGATATTATAATCGGACAGTTTCTGTATACCCGTCGAGCTATGATAGATTTACCCAGTAGAGTAGAAATTGAGAAAGGCTCTGCTAAGATTTCTGGATTGACTCCAAAGTTAACGGCTATGTAGGCAGTTACGAAAGATAAAGAAGCTCTCGGATCTAGCAAGGCATAAACATATAAATGGAAGATCTATAATATACCAGTGATCACATCAGGAGAATTTTCCTGATCTTGTCTGGACAGAAATGTATAAAGCCTGTTTGGGTGTTGCCCACTGGTGGCACTAAAAGTGGTACCCTACTGATTCGGGCGACCTAACTGAGCTGAAGGATGATTATGCTGACCCTGAGAACCTGACTGAGGACAATCTCTTACTCTGTGGCCTGGGTTGCCACACCCAAAACAAATATCACTGCCAGCTCTGCAGACACCCTTGTGGTTCTTGCCACATTGCTGACATAGAGGATTTGTTTGAACATTGCTGATACTACCCTGAGACTTAGAGCCTGGCGCCCTATCATTGTTACTATTTCAAAACTTAGGGACTGGAGCACTGGCTGAGGATGGATCCAGAACTGAAGACTTCAGGCAAAACTAGGAACGATTACTGCCCTCTAACTTAGGCTGATTAAAATTAAAGCTACCTATTCTAGCTCTCTTATTCTGCCTCTCTCTCTATGATCTTAGCCTCTTCTATCTGCTGAGCATGGACCACGAGTTTGGACAATTCCATCTCCTTAACCAACATCGATGTTCTGCACTCCTTAACCACACTATCTGACACCCCAGATATGAACTTGCTTATTCTGGACCTATTGTCTGCTACTACATAGGGAGCACACCTGGATAACTGAGTAAACTTAAGAGAATATGCTTTCATGCTCATACTGCCTTGCCTGAGGTTGATGAACTCTAACACTTTGTCTTTTCTCAGCTCTAAGGGAAAGAATCTCTCTAGGAAAGCAGTATCAAACTCTTTCCACTCTATGGGCTCTACATCTGTGTCCCTGTCTACCTTTCACTACTTAAACCACGTATGAGCTACATCTTGTAGCTGATAGGCAGCTAAATTAGCACTCTCACTAGAAGTAGCTCCCATAATATCTGTGAATTTCTGAGCCTAATCGAGAAACTCATGTGGATCCTCTTTTGACTTAGATCATGAGAATAGGGGAGGATTCATTCAGGTGAAGTCCCGAATCTTGGATGCAGCAGCATTAGCCACTGGGTTGGCCTAAACATCGCTAGCCACTCATTCTATGCTACGATGGAATTGGCTAGAGTAGTGAATACAACTCTGAATTCTACATGGGAGACGTGCTCGTCCAGGGAATCTGCCTGAACGGGCTGACGTGCTAACTAATTTTGGTTCTCTTTTCATTAGTATTTTTGGGAGGCATGTTCTATAAATAAAAAGGAGGAAATGGATAAACTAAGAGCTTAACTTAAGTTCATGCTCACTCCCACGATATAGATAATGAAAGAAGGGAAACTATTTCCTAAAACATCTCATAGTCTCTTGTCCATAAGTGTGGCGCGCTACACACCCATGCACAAGACTCTACTAGATATGGCTTTTAGACTACCTAGGACATTGTTGAACCTTAGGCTCTCATACCAAGTTTGTAACACCCCGAGTCTGTACCCCGGATGCTACACGGTGCTTATGACCCTAAAGGACCACAAGCTAACCCATGACCGATATCTGTTGTGAGCACTGAATAATAATACTGAATTAAATATGGAATAATAGGCTGAAATGCCATATGGTTCAAAACATTTGAAATACTAATAAAATATCAATCTATAATAAAAATCTGTAAAACTAAATACTGTCCAAAAACTAGTCTGAAAAGCCACTAAACTGAACTGTCTAAATGTGGAGTTGATGGGACAATCTCCCAACTAACTCCATCTACTGAAATACTGAGTCTACTGAAATAATGAAACAATATCCTTGAATAATGAGGAATCACTGCTAATCTACCACTGGTGGCTGAATCTGAATCTATCTATGTGCGGTCGGGAACCTTAGTGTCCGAACCTATGATATAAGACATTATAAGGCAAAGAAAAGTATGTGTCAGTACGTGGAATGTACTGGTATGCTAGATGGGGTAAGGCTGAATGCGAGGGTTCATATGCATGAACAATAACTGACTGCATGACATAGAGTAACTGAACATGAGAGTACATAGATAACTGATACTACTGTAAATACTGAGTGTGCATTAATGTGCATATTGATAAATACTGTGACTAAGCTTATCTGAAGCTAAGTCCTGAATTCTGATACCAAGTAACTAATATCTGAAGTTACTAATAACTGATTTACTGATACTGGTTGATTGTATCTTACAGTCCTAATTCTGTAGAACTAAACTGAGTTCTATTCTGAAGATTAAAATTGAGACTGTGGGAGGTAATTATCTAACTGACATACCCCAAATAAGATAAGATAACTGAGTTGGGGTCCAACCTGTGACCCCAGTTGGATGGGTGTCAGTACTATGCCACGGGTAAAGACAAGCTAAAGAGTTACCCTCATCTGGTAGGTACTCTAATGAGAATGGTGAAACCCTCATTTGTCAGGTTAAAACACCTCATCAACCCTCAACTTTCAGGTTAGATGTGTCAACCTACACTGGCTACATAGTTCTAGAATGCAAGGATTACTTCTAAGGATCAAACCCTCTACTGGCAGGTCATTGCTCATCCTTAGGTTCACTCGGTGCTGAATCCTACTCCCAACTGAAAGACACTGAACTGATTGTATTGAATTGATACTGAGTTTACTGAATTTTCCTGAGTTCTATAACTGACTGAGTTCTACTGAGTTCTGTAACTAATTGAGAGTACTACTGATCGTGACATGACTGAGGTTCTGTAACTGACACTGGCTCTTGGCGCACAACTAAATTTTCAGGTATTAAATACTCCCAGGACTCAATAGCATGAAAAATAAAGCATAATATACCCTTAAAAATCATAATCATTCATAGAGACATTTTCTCAAACACTTATAGGGCATAAGCTTATACAAATACTAACCTGCAATGATTTCATTAATTTATTCACGTGGACATTCTATCAAACACATAGAGAGCACAAATTAATGCACATAATCATGGTTAACACATAAGCATGGCAATTACAATGCCCTAACTTGAAAATTCATGGATTATGACATGGAAATTTCACAATTCAATGTACATGTTATCCAAACTTCATGGAATCTATAATTAATCATGAATTAAAACTCATTTAATATCAAGAACACCAATACAATCAAATTTCAAGCATGAAAATCATGAATCATAGATCTTGAAGTTTAAAAACTGGATTTGTGGACTCTATGGGCTAAAGGGACCTATAGACGAACACCTAACATACCTTGGAATATTTGTTCTTGAAGATTCTTAGGGAAATTCTTGAGATTAATCTTTTTTTCTTGGAGCTAGGGTTTGTTTTCTTGAGAAAGAATGCTTTTAATTTGGGGGAAAATTGATTAAGAATTACCTTTAAAACAATTTTAGGGATTAAATCCTGTATCTGAGCATGCAAAAATTATGGGAAAAAATCAATTTATCCCTGTACGTCACTTTTAATTTTTGAGAAATTTTTCCGACCTGGACCCCTGGGTTGACACGTCGCTATCGCGCCATGTCTCTAGAAAATGACAACTGGGAGCTGAGGTCTTGGAGCGGTGCGGTGGGATCACGGCGCCCCTTTGGTTCAGAAATCTGGACTCATCGCGACACAGTGGGATCGCATTGATACACTGAAAAGTAACAAACATGAAAATGAGCCTTAGTGCAACGCGCCAATATCGCAGAGCAATACTGGAAACTAACAATTGCTATTTTGACATACTCCGCGATGCGCTACTGGCCTGTATGACGGTGTTTAACGAATGAAACTTAAAATAATCATAACTTCTTATCCCGTTTTTGGATTTAGGAAAATTTTATATCGTTGGAAAGCTAATTCAATTTTCTATGCAATGGCAGGCTCTAAACTAAAAACTACTGAGTATTTCAAAAATTTATATTCGATAACTCATGAACTGAGGGTTAAGTTAAGCTTCAGAAATACGGGTTATTACAACAAACTTGTTTGGAAAACACCTTAACATTGTAATCAAATACTTCAACACTTAGATTCTCAATTATATCATTATTAACACGTTACGCACACAAGTTGTCCTCAAAACAAGACTAAATAAGCTCGGATAACAACACTGAGGTGCTTAAATCCACCTCAGATCATTACCCCACACTTAAAGCCTTGTTCTTCCTCGAACAACTCTTCACTATAAGTATCATAGGCTGAGGAGACTCTACACTTCTACTACAAGTAAGAAACTCAAGCTAGTACTACAATGACAACACATAATACAAGTTCCTACACTAAGCCTATTATACACAATTGAAAGTTCAAGAATACTACTCCAAAACATCCTAGCCTCAAGAATTGTCTCACCTAGTTGGAAAACTCATACTTATTGTTCAATCAACGACATCATACAAATCACCCAACTATCACAAAAAATGTGGCTTCACAATAAGAGAATTACCCATAATCACTCACATAGATGCAATTTATAACAAAATGGGTACAAGAATCAAATTAAAATTACTCTCCTAAAGAATTAACAAGTTACACAAGATGAACCATATGATTTCCCGTAGTGCAGTATTCCACTAATATCAGAATGTTAAATCTTAGGATCAGGTAGGTCTTTAAGGATTGCAATGCAGGCTAATGGATGGGTATGAACTATTTGGCTAGTAATAGTGACTATCTTTTCTAAGCTCTTTAATACAACACACTTTTCATTCAATTCACCTCTAGTAACCAATTTACACCACTACTATCTACCCATATCTTTTGTTTATCCCCATCTCATTAAGCTCATTCACATATACTATGGTGGGAGTGTTTTCTATTCACATCTTATTCAATTTGAACAATCTTTATTCTTTTCATTGCATAATTTCAAACCACAACACATATTAATTTTCAACACCAAAAGCTATTTCTTGGGGATTCAATTTCTTTCTTCCCTACTTGAATTTCCAACTCCTTAACTCAATTAATTTTACACTAAAGCACTTAGGAAATTTGGATCAAATTGAGGTCAATCGGCGAAGGGATTAGGCTACATATTAGGCTTCCAAAGAAAATAAGCTAAAGGCTTAATGGGGTTAACTACACGATTATGTACAAGGGTAGGCCAAAAAAAGGTATAAACATGGCTATCAAAGAAATGATATATTATCTCCTAAAGCCACACTCTTTATTTTGCTTTTCATACACACCAGATAAGTTCTAGACATCACATACAATAAGGAATACACAATAACCTCGCACACACATGGCACATGCTCAACTTAAGTAGGATCATCATAGACTCTTAACCAAACAACAACATGCATTCAATATCAAGCCAACAAATACAAGAGTCATAAACATGAGACTAAGAGTCTCAAAAGTAGTAGTTCACACAATCAACATGCTCTTTACAACAAACCATTTTCAACATGCATTCAAATATAGGGCAAATAAGAATATCTCACTTATTTCTAACACAATTTTTTTTAAAATTACTCCTAAAAATGGGAATTTTCCCACCCCGAACTTAAAAATCTACTTTGTTCCCAAAGTATACTATAAAAGTAAAGATAGAAATACTCCTCGAGTCCTCTAGGCCTAGCTAGTAGCATCTTCTATCATTAAGAGGGTCCGGGGGACCCCACACTCAATCTTCGCCATGCTCTTTAACTCAGGTTTTCAGTACTTAGACTTACCATCAACCTGTGACTCGACAAAAACAAAAACTAATAAATTAAAAACTAAAAATACTGAAAACAAACCTACCTTAACTTGGGTTGTCTCCCAAGCAGCGCTTGATTTAGTGTCGTGGCACGATCCAGTCTTCGACTTATTCATTTTCCTTCATCCTCATCCTCTTACTTGGAGGCCATATTCTTATTCGTTTTTTACCTCTTAAGTATGAAATCTCAAGGTCAACAGCTCTCTCAATAATAGCCTTGTGCATCATTTTGGGTTGGGGTGGTTGTGTCTTGGACAACTCAATGAGAAAGTATGAAGGGGTCTTTGGTGGGCTAAACTCCACCACCTCACACTTATCTCCTTTAATCACTATTATTATGCACAAATCTTTATAATGAATAGTGTGTTGAGTGGTTTGTAAACTTAAAAAATTGTATTTTCGTCATCCAGTCTCATTATGAGCGTGCACTCTCTCACATCTATCAATGCTCCTCATGTTGCCAAGAATGGATGTTCCAAGATGACAGGTACTCTTTTATCTACCTAAAAATATAAAACAATAAAATCAGCAGGATAATAAACTTACCAACCTTGATGAGAAAATCCTCTATGATTCCTTCAGGATGGGCTAGGGTCCTATCTGCCAATTGGAGTATCACAGAGCTCGGCCTCAGCTTCCCCAAGCCCAAGGTATTGAACAAGGAAAGTGGCATCAAATTGATGCTTGCCCCTAAATCACTAAGTGCAAAGACTACCTCATTATTTCCAATTTAAATGGGAAGCGTGAAACTCCTAAGGTCTTTGAGCATTTTTGGCATCTTCTGTATTACCACAGAGCTAAACTCATTTGTGAGTGATACTGTCTCAACATCCTACAACTTAACTTTGTTAGTGGCCACATCCTACAAGTACTTAGCTTACTTGGGCATTCCCTGCAAAATATCTAAAAGAGGGAGGTTACTGTGAATTTCTTTGGATATGTCAAAGAACTTCTTTGAAATACCCGAGAATGTGACCTTGAAAAATTTTTGGTTGGATAGCAATGATCATGATATGTGTGTTATGTTGTGCCCTTATTGGGTGTTGTTTACAACTTGTTTAAAGATTTATTAGGTGTATATTGGGGTTTTAATTTGTATCTATACTTACCTATCAAAGTGGAAGAGAGTTGAAGCACTTAGACTTGAACCCTTGAAGAAGACAGCAACCTCTTTGATGTCTCTGGAGTGGATATAGTTGGGGGTACTTGAGTCGTACCTTAGGTTACTAATCGCACCCACCATGACCTCTTTTTTCATATCCTAGGCAATAATTTAGGTTAATATACTTTCCTCCATATGACATGGTCATCCCTTGGTCATAACCATGCTTATAAGTCATAAACTGCTCAACCATATAGAGGGAAACCTAACCTAGAAGTAGACAGTTTTGGTCACGAGTTGAGATTACGACTTAGGGGGTGAGTCGTACCCCTTGGTTATAACTTAAAGGTCCCTTTTCATACCCACAACAATGTGTTTTACCTAGGATAAAGCTAGGGTATGATTTGGGTACCACTCGTACCCTAGGTTACGATTGCCAAGTGAACCGTGAGGGGGAGTCGTACCCCTGTACGTGTGTTTTTTGCAGATTTTAACCAAGGAACTTTTGGTTATTCTCCTTGCCTAAAACCCTAAGTCTTTCACCTATATAAGTCTTGGTAGCCTCCCAAGTCTTTATTTGCAAGAATTAAATATCCTAAACACTCTAAAGGCTCTTGGAAGCAAGATTGGAGGAAGTCAAGATTGGAGGTGTGTCATCTTTTTTAAGGCATGCATATCTTCCCCTTTTTAAATAACTCTAAACCCATGTATTTTAAACTAAAATTAGTAAGTGTACATAGTGGTTTTGAATCAAATGAAAAAGGTTTTGACACCTAATAATAAATAATGATATTGCTTGTATATTTGTGTTGATACATGTATTTGATGATAGATTGAAAATGTGGGTGCTCTTTGTATGTCGTTTAATATGAGGGTCTTTAGTAACCCTATATTTGATGATTTCTACCATGAAAATGACCTTGTCATAAGTATGCACAAAAGGTGTTTGTGAAAATGTCTAAGTGAATTTTCTAGTCAATTATTGATGATGTGTTGAACTAGGGCAATGGACCAATGAGTATGAATATTTGATAAATTTTATTTTAAGATTATTGTGAGCCATATAATGTGTAATTGATAATCTTGTTGAGCTAGTGGCTAATAAGAGGGTGAAGTCCCTTAATATAATATGGAGATGAACTTGAATGATGTATTGAACTAAAGTGTGGCATGAGAATGCTATTGAAATGTGAATGTCTTGTGAAGGTCTTGAGGACCATAAAATAAATTGTGTGATGAATTGAATGAAGGCATTGGCTTATTAAAGTGGTTAACCAATGATGGCTCCCATGATGACCATGAGGTCTTGTATAGTGTTAAAATTAGCTAAATGACTAAAGTCCCTAAATGTTATATTGAATATGTGTTGATGCATAAACAAGAGGGTAAAGTCCCAAATGTCAAAAAATAATGATTGTGATGGCTTGAGGGTAAATTACCTTGCCCATGATATGGCTTGGAGTTAAAGTCCCTCGCCGAATGAAAATGCAAGGTAAAGCCCGTTGGTTAAAAAGAGCTCTTGAGGTCAAAGCACCTCGCCTCACAAAGAGGCTTATGGTAACTTCCACCTAAGGATTATAGTAAAGTCCACTTATAGCTTGTGGTAAAGTCCATCTATGGCTTGTGGTAAAGTCCACCTATGTGTGTGGGTAAAGTCCCTTGTTTGAATGGCCTAAGTGTTTAGGTAAGGTCCCATGTTGAGTGATGGCATGAAAGTCCTTAGTATATTGAACATGTGTACATTGGGGAAGTTCCCAGTCTAATGATAATGTGAATGTGGATAAAGTCCTTGGTGTATTAAGCATGATGAATCTATAAGCGTGGGAGGTAGTAAACCTCTACTTTACATATAATGAATGAATATTTGAGAATATTGATGAACATTGATATCTTGGTTGATATATGGTATATGTATATGTATATGTATATGTATATGTATGGATAGGTGTATGAATATGATAAAATGTGATATACTAATTTGTTGTTGAATGATGATATTATGTTATCACTTATCCTTGAGTTACATGTTAGTGTTCCAACCGCTCGCTGTCTCTAAATGCTACATCTGCGCATGATATAGGCGTCAGAGCATCTTCTTCTTTTCTGTGTAGTGATTAGACGATCAAGCGATTCATGCATTGACTTAAAGGGGTAGGCTTTCTTACGTCTGGAAGACCTTTATCTCTTAGTCCTTATCTTTAGGCTTAGTCTCTTTAAGATTTGGTTTGGCTATAGGCGGGGGCTTGTCTCAACACATACATTTATTGACTTCGGTTTTATATAGAGGTATTGTGAACAACTTTGAACTTGGGAGTAGTTATTATTATTATTATGAATCTAATATTGACTTATGATATTAATTCTGCTATGTGAGGTGGAGTTTCTTTGACTCCTATAGTATGATGAGATGTTTGGAATGGGTTATAGGGAAACCTCCAGTTCATGTGAGCTTGAGGTGCCCATACGATATGGCCTGGGGTTCGGGTCGTGTCATTATTGAAGCGTGCATCCTTCTTTGATTTTATAAGCTTTTGTGGGAAAGGTGGTCGTGGTCTATCCTTCACCTGTTCAACAACTTTTGTTTCAGAGTACTCATACTTCCTTGAATTTTTAACAACTTTGTCTGCAATTGGTTGGGGAGAACTCTGCATCTACCTCTTTAGTTAACTTTGGAGGTTTTTTATTCAGCTTTTTACCATTCCTCAAGTGATTGTCATTACTTATTTAGGAGGTTCGGTGTTACTTGGGAAACCACCTGGAGACCTAGCATTTTGTGCCTGCTGTAGCTGCCTCAACTGATTCTTCAATTGTTTTGTAATAATCTACTAACTCTTTATATTTGTGGCCAACTATGCTTAAGAAGCTATAATTTGTTTCAACATCTCTTCTATATTGCTATTTTGAGTTGTTTCCCGATTCCCTTTAACCTGCTGTTGCTGCTAAAACTGCTATTGTTGGTAGTTCTATGATGGAATGGGTGGATGAGTCTGCCATATTTGATTGTAGGCATTCCCATAATTCAACCTTTGAGCATTGCCCACAAACATCACTGACTCAGTATTTGCATC
The DNA here is from genome assembly GCF_002878395.1 of Capsicum annuum. Taxonomy (NCBI): domain Eukaryota; kingdom Viridiplantae; phylum Streptophyta; class Magnoliopsida; order Solanales; family Solanaceae; genus Capsicum; species Capsicum annuum. Next base: position 188,645,566 of record NC_061114.1, read on the forward strand.
ACAAATGGGTGCAACATGACCACTATTACCATAAATCTTGCACCAAGTACTTGTCTGATGAATTACATTAGTTGTTGCTACAGGCTATGTAACCCCCAACTTCATTCTGCTGAGCTGAGTAGTTATCTGATTTTGTAGAGCAGCAAGCTAAGCGGATAAGGCAGTAAATTGGTCCACCTCCAACACACCTGCCACCTTCTTTGTAGAACTTCTTGAGTCAGCATGCCACTCAGGATTCCCTTGTGCAATTCGGTTCAACAAGGTGTATAGCTCATTATACATCAATTCCAACTCTTGACAACCTGCAACTGAATCTAGCAAAATTTTTGTGTTGTTATCAAGTGCTTCAACAAAAGTGTGAGCTAGTACCTCATTAGACTACTGATGATATGGACAGTCCCGAAGAAGATCTTTGAACCTCTCCCACGCATAATATAAGTTCTCATCTTACTTTTATTTGAAGCTTACAATCTCACAGTCTCGCAGTCTTTCCAGATGGAAAGATTAATCGGATGAGGAATTTCTGGGCTAATTCATCCCAGGTTGTGATTGAAATTTCCAGCTCAACATTCAACCACTTCTTCGCTTCCCTCAATAGTGAAAAGGGAAAAGGTGTCAACGTAACATAGTCAATTGATACATCCGTAGGGATGAATATGTCATTGATCTCTAAGAAGTTTCGCAAGAAGACTTGTGGATCTTCATATGAAAGCCCCATGAAATGTCTAGTGCTAATCAAAAGCTGCACCACGTTCTGTATTAACTCAAAGTTACCTCCAGCAACCGGTTTTTAAAAAGGGGAGGTCAGATTAGTCAGAAGGGGAATTGTCACTTCATGAACTATCTTGCAGGCTGGTGGATCTTTAGCTATGAGAGCAGGATTTTCTTGATCATATTGAATTTGCCGGATACAGTAGAGAAGGATTGTATCTCTCCTTCATTAGTGAAAGCATTGCTTGGGTTTGGGGCTTGGTTCAACTAATTCCCTATCCTTTGCCAACTTACAAGTCTGCAAACCTGTTTCCTACAAATTCAATACCAAGACCAAGTGTAAAGCACCAAAGAATTCTAAAAATAAAACTAAAACTAAAATAGTTGCCAATTTACAAGTTCCCAGTAATGACGCTAAAAACTTATTGCACCCAAGCACACACGCAAGTGTACGTGGTCTCACCAAGTAATACAGTAGCCTTTTACAAAGCTGAATATCGATCCCACGAGTACTTGTGTTAACAACAATCTAATTCTAGTTAAATATTGAGATTAATTAGTGCAACATAACCAAAAGAGTTTCCGGTTGTAAACTAAAAGTAAAGTAACTAATGCAGAAAAGTAAGAGCTTGGACAATCAATGGAGAAAATCCCAGGGTAAAGGCTCTACAAACAATCACGCTACACTATTGAACTTCATTTGTTAGATCACTTATCTTAGTTGTTGATTCACAGGGTTTATTGTGGGTTTATTGTATGATCATTGTCTCCCGACCTCTAATCTTCTACCTAACTAGACATTACGACTACATCATTGAGCGGCGATGCAATAATCCATTTAGATGCTTTAAGATGTCATCCAGCAAGTGAACCAAAAAAGTCTTCTAGGTATATCTATATCCTAGACGCTAATTCAAATTCTTTAGTTTATAAAAAATAAGAACCTTGCTCTATTTATCCCCACGTTCTATCTTCTTATTCTCCCTCCCAGATTTATAAAGACGACAATAGATGATCCTAAGGGGCACGAATCCTTAAAATATTTATCACAAGTATAAATAAACAACCAAATATGATAAGCAATCAAAACAAAATCAATTCAAAGGAATAGTAATCATGTTATTGGCCTTAACTTCGATAATGGAGAGTTTAGCCACTCATGGACATAACTGTAATCAAGATGGATGAATACACATTAAAATCCATAAATAAACTAAATTAACAAAATAAAAACCCTATTTGAAGTGTTTTCTATCCCCTCTCCAATTTTCAAAGTCGTCCCTGGTGTTTTGTAATGTGCTTAAGTGTCCTATTTATAGGAGGATGATTTTGGCCATGTTGGGAATAAGGTGTGCACCATCCCTTCTATTTCCTAGGAGTAGGGGTCATACCGCAGACCTTACTACCATAGGAATAGGTTTTGTGTCAAGTGTATCAGTCTATGGGAGTAGAGGTCGTGCAGCGGGGCTATTCCCATACCCTCACTGGAATTCACCTTGACGTTTAGACTTGTCTTGTACATTTGGACTTCCATCTCAAACCTTTTTGGTGTTGTTTTAACTTTATTTCAAGATTTTGAATCATCAATATATCATCGTAATCAACTTATCAAGCATACTATAACATCAAATACCATGGATTAGAGCTCAAAACAACAGAATGTTCAAGACAATGAACTAGAAACTTAAGCTAAGAACTAGTTTTGCCCATTTTGATCTTTAACTTTTGTTTGACTCTTGGATTATTTCAATTGAAACTTGAAAACTATAAATAAGTTGTTCCATAAATAATTACACAATAATACCATTAGTAACTCATTAAACAAATTAGAATTCATTAAGATCAACTAGAACAACACCTAGCTCAAGCTAGTAACACTAGTTTTCTCATTTGAACTCCAAGTAACCAAATTGAGTGTAAACTTGTTTGGAAAACACCTTTACATTGTAATCAAATACTTAAACACTTACATACTCAATTATATCATTGTTAACACATTAAGCACACAAGTTGTCCTCAAAACAAGACTAAATAAGCCCGGATAACAACACTGAGGTGCCTAAATCCACCTCAGATCAACAATTAAACAACATACTATTCTTCTTCTTCTTCTTCTTCTTCTTATTCTTCAATACAATGGAGAATTTGAATCAAGTAACAAAATTTTAGATATGAAGATAAGGATATCCAGTATTAGGATACAAAGTTAGTAGATATATTTTTTGTGTGTGCTAGAGGGTGTGGGCTAGCCTCCACTTCTCCTCTTGTCCTCTTAGTTGTAGTTCTATTCAAATGTCGCGCTATTTTATATTTTTTCAGGTGTATTACTATTTTTTCTAAATTATATTTTGCTATTTTGCAATCTCTATTATTACAATCATGTGTTGCACACTTCATTTTTGAGGTGGGAATCTATCGAAATTAACTTTTCTACCACACTTCACTTTGAGTCAAGGGTCTATCAATAATAACTTTTCTATCTCACGAATATAAGAATATGGTATATGTACACTTAATTCATCCCTCAAGATTTAGTATTATTTCGTGCTTCACAGAATAATGATTTAACGAGCGGAGTTCTTGATATGTTATTTTGCAAAGCATACTTTTTTTAAATCTTGCTCTCTATATTTTGCTTCTGTCATGAAGACGGTGCAAACATATGTCTTTAGGAGAAAACATATGCCTTCATCTTGGTAGTCACCATTTTGGTATAGGTTCATTGTCTTGTGGATTTGTTACATGGTTGGCACGACAGATGGTTTTTTATTGACATAATTGCAGTGATAAGGTATAAAGTGATTTCTTTTGGTTATGATTCAAGTTTTCTCCCTACATTTATTATGATCATTCTTTCTGTTTTTATTTATTTCTTTTAGTTCGTGTATTTAAAGATTGGATATGAATTATAAATAATTAACAACTGACAATAAATTTTCTCTTTCAATTATTGTCCCTTATTTGCATGGTAATTTAGATGCAGAAATACAAGTACTTCTTTGTTGTTAATTTTTAGAAAATATATTGCAACAACAAATGTCAATTTAAAATGAAATTTTACACTAAGCATTTTGAGATAAACGTACAACTCACGTTTTCTTAGACTACTACATTTAAAACACTTATAATACATATATAGTACATGCATAATTTACTTTTAGTACATAATATAATACATTTATTTATATTGCATGCCTAATTTCTTTTTAATACATAATGCATTTTTTTGCCAAAACAATTATAAGTTATTTTAATACACTTTTAATACATCTATATTGCATACATAATTTGCTTTTAATACATAGTATAGTTTTTATAGATGATAAATATTTTTTAAATATGATATATCTAGGTAATAAACAAAAATATATTTAAAAGTAGTAAATATTTTATATAAAAGGTACTAAATACGTAAGTTTTTCTTGAATTTAGGTTCATCGTTGAGATCTATGTTTGTGTGGAGTGACCTTTAATTAGTGTTTAGTTACCATTTGAAATGTAATCCACGTTTAACAGTGATTTTGAATGTCTTCCTTGTTTAGTATATTTTTCATGTATGTGGTCAGAATACATCATATGATTTGTTTCGCTCGAATCAAATAATGTGTAGAATACAAATCACATCGATTTGTATCATGATAGTGATATCAATAAAAGTGTCTAAAGATAAAAATGCCTCTAAGTAACAATATTTTGGCTTTGCTTAATTTTGAAAAAAATTATGCATAAATTTTACTAAAGAAAATTGTAATGCTGTGATTATCACTACTAAAAAAAGGGAAAAACCGACTATAAAAACTGACCATAAGTGATCGATTTTCTCCAATTTCCGACCACAAAACCGACCAAAGTGTGTGGTCGGTAAAGTAGTGGTCGGTTTTCCGCAAAAAAAATTTTTGAAAGTGGTCGGTTTTTCTGGGAATTTTTTTTAAAAAAATAAAATTAACAAGTGGTCCAACATGCAATACAACAACAACAAACCAAATGTAAATACTTTCAAATGTGTACAACACATACAAAGTATCCAACAAAAGTGAAAGTGTAAAAACTACAACAATAGTTTCAAAAGTGTGCAAACTACAACAAAATGTCTAAATTCAAGGTAGAACACATACAAAAGTCAAAAAACTAAAAGTCATCTTCATCGAATTCATCCTCGTCTTCCATATCCTTATCTGTGCTGATATCATCCAGGGGGCGTATACCTTTTGCAACCCAAACTGTATCACCACGAAAGGGAGGAATAATCCCTGCAGTCTGAATGAAAGATCTAAACTGCCCCTGCAGCATCCTGATTTATGATGATGTTTCCTCCTCCTTCTTTTGCGTCCTCTCTCTCTGTTCAGCAAGCTCTTTAGTGAGTTTAGAAATCGAATTTTCTAGTCTTTCAATGGTTTCTCTATCAATTGAAGAGCTATAGTATGCAGGGCTGGATGAACACCTAATATTCTCGCCAATTTTTTTTGTGGTATCCGTAGTAATGGCCTCTAACTGCAGGACCCGCAACTTTTTTCCATAACTCCTCCTCAACATGTTGGGGTAGTGGGTCACCCTGACTTTTAGGAGGCTGAGTACTACGATACTCACTAACGAGCTATGTATATTTGTCCTATATTCAAAGTAAAGTTAAAACAAAAAGTCAAAAAATATTAAAGTAATTATAATTGAATAATGTCAACTTTGAAAAAAAGATTTATAAATTCAATATTTGTTTCTTATATGGGCATCTTTTTCACGAGGTTCAACCCAGACATCTTCATCAGTCGGGTTCTTTTTCTTTTTTTAAATGAGTTTCCTCGAATAGCTCATCGTGTGGTATGCTCCTATCCTTTTCTTTTTCTTGCATATGAAAAAATTATCAATGTTCAAATAATAAAAATTTTAAATAGAAATAAGCAATTAAAACTTTAAAAGTTACATACCATTTTTTCCTACACAACAATATACTTTTGGCACCTGCAGTATGTAGGGATCCACCCTTGGATGATGCCCGGGCTTTCTTTCCTTTTTTCCTCAACAATTGGTAGTCTTCACTATTCTAATGACGAATATACTGTTACCATAAGGGTTCACTAATCCAGTTAGGTCGTACCAAGTTGGTTCGGGCATAATCCAACAGACCATTAAAACTGGATCTACATCTTCTAAAAAAGTTCCTCTTTATAAGATATACATTCGCATCATCCCACCAGTAAAATTTCTACAATAAAAATAAAAATATAATATTCAATCTTTTGTTCTAACAAAGTGTTAAATAGTCAATAAGTTAAATTCTTACATTAAATTCTTGAAACATTTTTTCCCTGTCAATTTCTGGAACCTTTTGCCAACTGGTCCAGTAGTCGTTGAAGTTCCGACAAATGCATTTTCTCACAACTTGTCCAACTCCGACATCCGGCCTAAACCTACAACACAAAATAAAATAGTAATTTCATAGAGCATAATAATATAGTAATGAAAAATGAATAATGTTTTTATATTTAGAAATCTTACCCTCTCGCATATGGAACAAGATAACGCCTCCCAGAATTATCTCTATCTCCTGGTTGCGGATCAAATGATGGTGGATGCACTATCATGGGCGGATCTGAAGCACCCGATGGAGCACCTTCAAGCTGAAGATCCGACAACCTAATAGATCTAACAGAATTACTGTTCGAAGCTGCGTGACTGCTACAGGAGGGTATCGATGATGGTAGATGTTCGGATATGCCAACGACCATCCGCTAGTACTATGATGTTCGTGGCATGGTGATAGAAATAGATTGGGTTGGTGTAAACCCATGAAGTGGCCCCACATGCGTAGGATTAGAAACCAAAGGCTAAGACGACCTAGAATATGAGGGTCATGCTGTCCCGTCAGCAAATCGATCCTCAGATATATGAATATCTGCCGGTCGTCTATAAGGCGGAAGTTGTCTTTTCTTTTTTGGTTTCATAAGATCAAATTTTGCCTTACCTTTTTCACCTCTGTCTGACATCCAAATTATGTAAAGTTAACAAGTAGTTAGTTCCTACAAAATGAATATATAAGAAAACATTCCTAGTAACTAATTTCAAGTTACTAATTCACATTTCAAATCGCTCCAACAACACAAGATAGACAAGAATATTTTTGATTCTATATAAATTATGAAAAAGTGAAAACAACAATCTTAAACAATATATTACATATCAATCTTAAACAAGAAACATAAATGTAAATATATAGTACAAAGCATAAAGACATCAATACATAATAAATACAACTTACACAACTAATCCTCCTCTTCTAAAGACTCTCCACTAAACCATTCACCCTCTTCGAAACTTTCTTTATCTTCTACCCACTCAGCCTCTTCTTCCGTAATATTAACTTCTTCAAATATATTTTTCGGGTGATTCAAACTATCCACTAAGTCAACGTCCACTAGCTGGTGATTAATCTGTATTTCATTTTGATACGCAGTCTCCAGCACATTCTCAACTTTCACCCGTCCTATAGGCTTTATTTTGATTACAGCCCACCTATCAGACTTATCACTGCACAACAGATAAGGAGCATAATACACGTATTTAGCATTTTGTGCTACAATAAATGGATCGTAAACAGGATACGACCTATTATGCTTCACTTTAACGATGTTATGCTCCTTATGTACTCTTGTGCCTCTTGTGCTAGGATCAAATCACTTACATCGAAAGAGGATAATTTTTTTATTTGGAAAACTAGCATACTCCAGTTTTAAGATCTCATGTATGATGCCAAAGTAATGAACATCATCATCACCCTTAACCCAAACACCACTATTGTTTGTTTTTCTAGTTCTGTAGTGTTGTTCGGTGGAAAATTTAAACCCATTTACTGTGTAATGAGACATTGCATAAGCTTCAACTGGACCTAAATAAAAATCCTCAAGAGTTGATTGTATGCGGCTGCATTTGGTGATTGGTGTACCTTAAAATATTATACATATATATATATATATATATGTTGGTTTAGGAATGTGTAAATGTTTAAAATTAGTAGAAATATTAATACACTTACAAACCTTATATGTAAATCATGTTGCAAAGGATGAATACACTTGATTTTCGTAGAACTGAGTCTTAAATGAACTGAAGATCCAACATCCGAAACACAATTAGTTTATGTAAGGGAATGAGTAAACAAATAAGATATGTTAGAATTTTAATCTCCTTACTTCAAAAAGAGCTCAACTTTCGGACAATTCAGCAAGACATACAAAGTTGTTGATTTGCGCTCCATGGGAGTGAGCCAGTGACGTATGGTCTTTTTAGCTTTACAACCAGATTGATTAAAAATTGATATCGGTTGTAAATGAGGCTTATTCACATTGTCCTGATGACGATTCGGTTGGTTTCTTGAATAAGCAACTTCATCACGAAAGTAGTATGAATAAAATTGAGACGTTTCTATCGCAAGATATGCCTCAACTATAGAGCCTTCCACCCTATGTTTGTTTTTGGGACCTATATTAATTTTTTTAATTGCCTTGCACAATCTTAAGATTAGATGTTTACTATATTTAAAAAAGATATGTATGAATTTAAATATGTTGTAATTACTTACCGTTCGACTGAATACATCCACCCAGTTTAAACTGGATCGCCCGACCGAGCTTCGTGCATAAGGTGAATGGGAAGATGTTCCATCACATCAAAGAACAATGGCAGAAAAATCTTCTCCATCTTGTTGGTGATAACAACAATATTACTTTCTATTCACGCCAGATTTTCTTCTTTTAATGTGGTGGCACATAAGTCTTTAAAGAATAAACTGATCTCTGCTATTGTTCTCCATATGTTTTTAGGTAAATCAATAAAAAAATTAGAAGTAATTGTTCCATAAAAAGATGACAATCATGGCTTTTCATTCCATGCAAGATTCCTTATGTCATATCAACCCTCTTTCCCAAATTTGAAGCACATCCATCGGGCATCTTCAAACTTTGGACTCACTTACATATTTGACGTTTTTGGTCCAAATTAAATGTAAAACTAGCCTTGGGCTTAAGAACATTGTCATTAGGCCCCTCCTGTAAGTGTAATTCTCTGTATTTGCAATATTCTGGTAAGTCAAGTCTAGCCTTAGGATTAACCTTTGTTTTGCCCTTAACATACATAATTGTGTTGAACAAGTAGTCAAAATAGTTCTTATCAATATCCATGATATCAAAATTATTTATAAGTAAATTATCTGGTCAATATTATAACTCCCAAAATATACTCTTCTTAGTCCAGTTATGCGAAATGCCATATCCATCAAGCTTATACAATGGTTCTTCGCTGGCTTTAGGTAAATCCTGAACTATCTCCCAGATGTCATGACCAGACAGCCTTGGAGGTGGACCATCATATTCCGTTCTATTCCTTCTAAATGCATTCTTGAATCTCCTAAATTCATGATCAGGTGGCAAGAAACAACGATGGCAATTAAACCATGAATTTTTAGGCCATGTCTCAATGTGAAAGATTTTGTTTTTTCCATGCAGTATGGACAAGCAAACTTTTCAGCTGTCATCCACCCAGACAATATTCCATAAGCAGAAAAATCATTAACAGTCCATATTAGATACGCACGCAGATTAAAATTCTGTTTAAGTGAGATGCCCCAAGTTTCAACCCCCTCATGCCATAAAATTTGAAGTTCATCGATCAAAGATTGCAAGTAGACATCCATTCTGCTTTTTGGATTACGCGGGCTAGGAACAACACAATTCAGAAATATATAGGGACTAGTCATCAATATTTCAGGAGAAAGATTATAAGGGGTGATAAATACAGGACAACATGAATATGGCGCAGCACCAACTGAAAAAGGAGAGAACCCATCCGCACATAATCCCAAATGAATATTTTGTGGCTCAGTTGCAAAATCTGGATAAGTTGCATCAAAATACTTCCAAGTCTCTCCATTAGATGGATGACACATAACACCAGTTGGCCTTCTATTTTTACTGTGCCATCTCATATGAGGATCTAAGCTATTTGAAGCATACAACCCCTTCAACCTTAGTATTAGAGGTAAATAATGCATCGCCTTAATAGCAATTTGATTTCCACTAGAACCAAGCTTATATCGAGGGTGCTGACAAAACTTACAGGACTCTAGATTAGCATCTTTCTTAAAGTATAATATGCATCCATTTTCACAATAATCAATTCAAATCGAGGAGAGATCTAACTTTGACATCAATCTTTTTGCCTTATAGAAAGAATCAGGAACCTCCAAGGTGGGGTCAACTAACTTTTTAATAAGGTCTATCATTGAGTCCATTCCTTCTTCAGCAATATTTCAGTCAGATTTAATACTTAATAATCTAACAGCAACAAACAAACGAGAGTGCGAAAGCCCATCAAACAAAGGATGACTAGCAACATAGAATTTGTCTTCACTATTAGGAACATCTTTGACATTTTTCCTAAAGTCGCCCCCGTGTTGCAACCCAAAAGCATCGTGCATCAATTCTGTCATCCTAGTAACTTGATATTCATTATGCCCTGCAAACCTACTGCTTTCTCTAACAACAAAGTTATTTTACGCAACATCACCATGAATACGACACAATCTTAAAAAGTCCTCGTGAAACCCCCTTGTATAAAGATGTTCCTTTACATCTTCTTCATTTACAAGATTTATATCATCACATCTAACACAAGGACAACGAATAGTCCAAAAATGTGTCCAAACATCAAGTGTCTTAGCATGTTCAATAAATCTTTTGACACCTTTAACAAATTCCTCCCTAATACCCATTCTATTATCATTGTTCCGTTGATATATTCAGCTATAATCAGGTTTCATCTACACAATCAATCAGATTCAACTAATTAGATCAAGTCGCAAAAATTCAATTATCACCAAACATAACCACATTAAAAAAAACACCTTTAAAATCCCCACACTTAATTGTTTTCAACCTACCAAGTCACCAAACAGAACTATATTCAACCTACCAAGTCACCTTTAAAGTCCCCACACTTAATTATTTTTAACCTACCAAGTCACCTTTAAAGTCCCTACACTTAACCATTTTCAAGTGACTAAGTCACCAAACAAACCATATTCAAAATAAAAAAATTCCTTTAAAGTCCCTACACCTAACCATTTTCAAGTAACTAAGTCACCAATCAAACCACATTCAAAACAAAAAATCTCTTTAAAGTCCATAAACTTAACCATTTTCAAGTAACTAAGTCACCAACTAAACCACATTCAAAACAAAAAAAATCCACTTTAAAGTCCCTACACTTAACCATTTTCAAGTGACTAAGTCACCAACCAAACCACATTCAAAACAAAAAATCTCCTTTAAAGTCCCTACACTTAACCATTTTTGAGTAACTAAGTCACCAAACAAACCACATTCAAAACAAAAAAATCTCCTTTAAAGTCCCAACACTTAACCATTTTCAAGTAACTAAGTCACCAACCAAACGACATTCAGAACAAAATATCTCCTTTAAAGTCCCTACACTTAACCATTTTCAAGTGACTAAGTCACCAAACAAACTATATTCAAAACAAAAAATTTCCTTTAAAGTCCCTACACTTAACCATTTTCATGTAACTAAGTCACCAACCAAACCACATTCAAAGCAAAAAATTCCCTTTAAAGTCCCTACACTTAACCATTATCAAGTGACTAAGTCATCATACAAACCACATTCAAAATAAAAAATCTCCTTTAAAGTCCCTACACTTAACCATTTTCAAGTGACTAAGTCACCATACAAACCACATTCAAAAAAAAAATTTCCTTTAAAGTCCGTACACTTAACCATTTTCAAGTAACTAAGTCACCAAACAAACCACATTCAAAATAAAAAAATTTCCTTTAAAGTCCCTACACTTAACCATTTTCAAGTCACTAAGTCACCAACCAAACCACATTCAAAATAAAAAAATCCCCTTTAAAGTCCCTACACTTAACCACTTTCAAGTGACTAAGTCACCAACCAAACCACATTCAAAACAAAAAAATTCCCCTTAAAGTCCCTACACTTAACCATTTTCAAGTAACTAAGTCACCAATCAAACCACATTCAAAACAAAAAAAATCTCCTTTACAGTCCCTACACTTGACCATTTTCAAATGACTAAGTCACCAACCAAACCACATTCAAAAGAAAAAATCTCCTTTAAAGTTCCTACACTTAACTATTTTCAAGTAACTAAGCCACCAAACAAACCACATTCAAAATAAGAAACAATAAGACCAACAAGATTTCAACAACAATTCTAGTGAATTGAACAAGGCCACACACGGCTTCACTAGACTTCAATCTGAACAATAATAAGAAGATAACAACAATACTAGTGAAACAAACAAGCCACACACGGCTTTACTAGACTTCAATATGAACAATAACAAGAAGATAACAACTTATCTTTGCTTGGCCTAAATTAAAGTAAAAGAGATAAGCGGTCACCGAAAAAAATAGCAAAGCAATTCTTATACTGGATTCGAAATCTGTCAAATAGTAAAATTATTAAAAAGAATAATATTTCGCTTAAATTATTACAACAATTTAGTAAAGGACTCCCCCCACCCCACCCCCCAAAAAAAATTAAAAAATTAATGAGTAAAATGGAGAAATAAGTTTCAAGACTAACCAAAATTTAGGTAATTCAAAATCAAATTAATGTACGAACAAGCCTAAAATTAGCTAATTCAATCTCAAATTCCAAAAATTAGCTAAAATCTAGCTAAATAGAATAAATATCCAAACCTTAGAACTCAAACCACAATCAATTGACGAAATTAACACCAACATATTTGTATGTAGACCATTAACATTTCTAGATATTAAAAAACGAGTTTGTGGATATTAAAATAAGCTAAATTTAGTTAATAAGTTGTAGTTAATTGTTAACTTGCCCAAAATTGAAAGTTAAGATGGAATAGTTCCTTAAAAATTTGATTAAAGCCAAAAAGAATTCAAGAAGTTGAGAATAAACTTCCTTGAAAGAGAAAGAACAATGGAGATTGGAGGGTTCAATGTTAAAGTGTGAGATTTATAGGGTTTTAGCATATTCTTGTTGTTTTGAACGGGTGAAATAAGGGATTTTGGGTGTGTTTTTGTGTTATTATTATGTATTTTGGGTCGGGTTATTCAAAAATATATTTTTTTAAATATTACGAAAACCGACCACATGTGGTCGGTTTTCATAATATTTTTTTTTAAAAATATTTTTGCAATTAAACTTTAACAAATTACAATAAAAATAATAAATTACAAATATAAGTTAATAAATTAAAATTATTGTTTAACAAATTAAAATTTTAATAAATCCTAAATATTTATAACAATATTTAATTAATTTAGTACAATTCGTATATATATATATATATAAATACACAGTACATACACTGTGTATGGGACCGGGATAACATCCAATTAATTTGATACAATTTGCATATATATAAATTAGATAAGTAGTTATTTTATCATCACATTAACACGGGTTGTATATTTCCTCAATCGTATAATAATATCAATGAATTTTGTAAATTACGATAAAGTTTTGGTTAATTAGCTTTTAAATACAATATTATATATATATATATATATATATAT
>NC_061114.1:188658961-188773383 GCF_002878395.1 Capsicum annuum
ATATATATATATATATATATATATATATATACACACACCTCGTAATATTACTCTTACGTTACTACAACTTCAACAACATGCGCGGGTCCACATTGACCCAAAATAGTATATCTACTTCCTCAATAGTATGATATATATCAACGTATCATTCAAACTATTTTTATATATAGATTCAATTATCTAGCTTTCAATTACTACATACGTCACTACACGAGATATACGTGTATATACATATATTTAATTGTCTATCAACTTTCACATACGTACTATAAACATCACATACACGATTTTACTACCCCATAATAATATACAACGCATTTCATATATACTCAGATGAATTATAGATTATATTATCTTATATCATTAATATACCTTCACTGTATAATATGTATGTATATATATATATATATATATATATATACACACATACATACACACACTATCAACTATATCAAATTCTAAATACGTACTATATATATCACATACGTACACAAGTATATTATCCAATAAAATAAAGTGATGTGTTTCTTACATATGCTCAGATGAGTGATCGATTAATTATATTTGATTAGCTTAATATACTACCTTACAATAGAACACGTTCATTATATTCTGATGAATTATCGGTTATATATTACATTATTATGGCTGAAATTGTAACATAATATCATTATCTCAACGGTATGATATATATACACACATATTCATTATACAAAGATTATGCATGTTTAACGTCATTTAACGTATATACGAAGGAAAATATTTATTTTATATATTGAAACATAAGTAAAAGATAATGATTATGTTTAACGTAATTTGTTTATTTTATATTATATATTTTTAAGTGTAATTTTTTCACAAAATTTAAGAATGATTGATTTTTATTATTATTGTACTGGTTATCAACTACGTGTGATCAGTGTAATTTCAAAAAATTATATATATATTACATTATATATAATTATTTTTAATGAAACTAATATATATATTTGATTACATATATATAATTATTGGTTACTAAAAATTATTTACTTTTAAATTTCTTTTAGCTAAAAATCCGACCACTAGTGGTCGATTTTTTTTAAATTATTTATTTATTTTAATTAAAAAACTGACCACAATTGGTTGGTTTTTTTTAAAGTATTTTCTTTTTTTTTTAATTAAAAACGACCACTAGTGGTCAGTTTTGTTATTTTTTTTATTTTTATTTGTAAAATAAATAATAATTAATAGAAAAATTATTTTAATAAGTATTTTAATTTTTAAAAATATATAAGCAACCACATGTGGTCGCTTTTTAAAAAAAAATTAAAAAAAAAATTAAAAACCAACCACTTATGGTCGGTTTTTTCTGACCACAATGTGTGATCGGTTTTTTGTGGTTGTTTTTTCAGTTTTTTTTAGTAGTGTATAGTGGAGAGAGATTTTGGTGTATACTAAAAATGAAGTGGAGAGAGATTAGCTTTTATAGGACGTTTGCTTTGCATTTTGTACTAAAAATGATTTATATATGGTAAAATATATAACATGAGTTTATTTTTACAAGGATGTGTTGCATGTTTGGTTGTGGCATTAACAAAAACTTTAGCTTACTAAAGCTGTTCTGGTAAAATTTTGAATTTTGATTGACCTACTTTATAAGTTTCACTTTAGACAATGAAATGATGAATATAGGAGTTAGTTGTTCTTTCTTCAATTCTATATCAGGTTGTGAAATATATTTGAAAGGTTAGAAAAGAAGAAAAATAGTATCTTATTTATGTATTACCAATCATAGAACTATTATTTTATCTTGAATTAGGCATAAAATTAACTAAAATTACGGTATAAGTTAACTAATACGAAGTTGAAAAAAAGCTTATGAAACATGAGACAAAGTAATATTATATACCTATGAAACATGAAACGAACCCATATTATTATTCCATACTAAATTAAGGATAAAATAACATACAAATTGGTGTATCAAATAATACATGAATAATTTATGCAAAGTTTAAAATACAAACTAAACAATAGATAAAGTCATACCAAATTATATACCATTATATTGTTACTATTATCAAAAACAATTCCTACATTATGGTTCTTGCATAACGGTTTTGTGAACTTAATTACTATTATTGTTATATATTTGTAATTTTTTAAGTTATTTACTCATGAACTTCAACTCTGAATTCGTCTGAAAAAGAAAATCATAATTATAACTTTTATAGGTTGAATATTAGAAGACATGAGACTAGAAAACAAGGCTTATAAATCAATATTAAACTTTTTCTATACCTAATATTCCTCTTAGGAACAATTTTTTTTTTTATTTTTTTTTTGGGAATTAGGAACAAATTTGTTATCCCAAAACAAGCGAAGGTTTGTTAAACTAGTAGTAATTCATTAAGTTTCGCATGCAGTACATGTCCACAACTACGATGAATTAATCTATGTACAACGATTTCATTGACTTTGTTATGTCCCTCAGATTTAATTTCTCTATTTTGTTTTCATTTTTAGTCAGCATAAGAATGTGTTTTACTAATTTAATAATTTTTTAGTTTTAACATTTCCGGTGACAAGTTTAAGAACTCAAAATAAAAAGATATTGTGATAAATTACGTGTATATTTAATTTAAAATTATAATATAAAAAATGTTTCTCATATTTTTTTTAATTCAGTGTCCTGTAAACTATAACAAACAAATTGAATAGGAGGAATTATTAAATTTCAATATTTTAAGAATCAGACCCATCAACAAGATAAGCAAAAAGAAGTAATCTTAAGAAAAAGTTCTCTGAATTAGGAGCCTCCTAATAGGAGATCACTTAATTAAACAGCTTAAATACAGCATTTTCAAAGCTGTTCCTTGCATCAACAAACACCAAAAAAGTTACGAAGTTTGAATAACAGTATGCCCAATATCTGTTCACCAGCATCTGCAAATGATCAATTGTCTTACAACGAAGGACTTTTGACAAAACCACCAGAGTTGGCATAGTGGTTCAGCGCTATGTCCTTTAAGCAAGAGGTCGGGGGTTCGATCCCCACCTCTGGCGAATGGAGTAAACTCTGTGGCCAGTTTCCTTACCGCAAAATGCACTGACCGAAGAATGAAGGATTAGTCTCACGGATGCTGGTTGTGGGGATACCTTGGAAAACCAAAAAAAAAAATGACTTTTGACAAAAATCTTCCTCCACCTCCCTGCAAAATCGTTTATTCGATGAAATTGCGTCTCAAAACAATGACATTTTATAATCACTAGTCCTCACTTTACTCGCCTTAGAAACCCACGATTCAACCCTACCCGTGGCCTCTTCTTGCACTGCTCTTCTGACGTGATCAATGTTCACCAATTTGTACCCTTCACCCTCGAAAATCCAATTTCAGCACCAGTCCACAAGCTCAGTTTCATAGATGATCCTACTAGAGTTAGGATTCTCCAATCTTGCAATGGACTTTTACTCTGTTGCAGCTTTCGTGTTCTCGAACCTAACAAAAACTACTATGTATACAACACAACTACCCAACAATTCGTCACACTTCCGAGGCCAGGATGGAAATCAATGATTACCAAGGATGTTCTTGGGAGGGAACTAGCGTTTGATCCATGCAAATCGTCTTATTATAATGTGATTTGCACCCAAAGGTCTGAATTGGATCCTGAGCACTATCAGATCGAGTTTTATTCATCTGAAACAAAGAAATGGAGATTCTCAGGTCCATCATTCCTGTTAAGAATTCGTGCCCTACTGATTATGTTATTTTCGCGTAACTGTTGCTTAGCGATGGAACGGGTTGCCTGACGTGTCCCACTGACATATTCCAAGGAAGTACTAAAACAGAAAGTAAAGAACACAATGATTTTTACGTGGAAAACACCCGACTCGAAAAGGTGTAAAAAAATACGACCTGTACCTCTACAGGATTTAACCCCAACTTCACTAAATAACTCTGAGCCTCAACAACGATTGATTACAAAACTCTTGTAACTAACAAATAGAAATTATAAACTCTAATCCCTATAACTCAACAACTAGGAATTATAAACTCTAATTCCTTTGACTCAACAACTAGGAATTATAAACTCTAATTCCTAACTACACACACACCTCCCAAGGTATGCTTTCCCAAAGTCTCTGAGTTTTTTCCAACTCAAAGACAAGCTCCTAATTCAGTTTATAACACACTGAAACTAATATTACATCAATAGTTCAAACACAATGAACAACTTTAAAACTCAACGCTAAAACTCTTAGCTGGATTCTATACTTAGGACCAGGTTCTTCAATGTGTTTCTTCAGTGAGTAGCACTTCGTGAAGTCAATCTGTCGATTGTGCTTTTCTACTTTGTAAGTGCATGAATTATTATGAATAATGCATCTTCTATTTAAGCACAGCTCTCCAAAGAGTTATTCTTTATTTTAAACTCCTCCTTTAATCAAAACTCTCATTACATAGAGTTCTACTTCAAGTGAGACTCCTTCTTCAATTTCAACTCTTATCTCCTTAGTGTTGTAGTCAAACTTCAACTCTTTAAATCAACTTATCTTTAAGTATTTTACTCAACCACAACTTCTTCAATTTCTCACGTGATCAGTAGCTTGAGTATATCAAAATTAGGCTTGCTCATTTGTTCCTGACTTTCAGCAATCTTTGTCTGCATCTATCAGTAAAACCTGAAATCTGCCTTTCGATGCTTGGACCAGGTCAAGTAACGTATTCCATTCATGTGTTAGTCATCAAAAACTTCATTGATCTAACAAAGAGTCCTTCAATTTATATGTTTACTGTCTTGCGTAGACATCTTCAATCAGCAGAATCTTTATCCTTCTACACATAGGACTCTTCAGGATATGCTCAGAAGTGAAACTCCTTCTTTACATAGGACTCCTTTTTCAACTCAACTTGCTTTCCCTTATTATCAAGTGTTTGAATCAAATTCAACTTGTTATATTCCCCATGTGATCAGTAAGTTGAAGTTTTCAGTTGCACTGAATTAACTCATATCAACTTGTTTCATTTATATTATCATTTATCAAAACTTCAAGGTTCCAACAAATTCCCCCTTTGATGATGACAAACCTCTTATCTTTGTGCATTCAAATATATTCACCTGTAGGAACTAAAGTATAAAACACTAGAATGAAATAAGTTAGTCAATGGGTCATAAACATTACACAACCCTCTTATCTTCCCATTTTTGGCATCATCAAAAAACCATTCCAATGCAATAATATACTAGCCAAAGTGATTTGTTATGCTATTCATGGTCACTGGGGCTATCACCAAAACAATCAGACAAAGACTTTAGCCAACCTAGTAATGTATTAAAGAGAGCAAAAATATAAGTCAATTTAGCAAAGATAACCATTTCATTTAACTAACAGAGCATGTTCCACATTAAACCTAAACTAGTACTGAACAAAGAAAAATAATTGAGCATTAAAAAATAATGGTATAAAAGTGGGACATGGCTAAGGATACAAATAGTGAGGATCTAATGAGGAAGGTGGAACAGGTGATATCAATTGTGTCAATTAATGAATGACTTCAATATTTTCATCCCTCTATCAATCAAGGTCAAGCTTCAAAGTCATGATCCTAGCCTTAAGGACCTCTTATTCCACTTCATGACTGTCTTATGCAGCGTCTAGTTTAGATTTTTTTCAAATGAGTGTTAGCCCTCCTTTTTGAAATAGGTAGAGCAACATGACTCATCTTTTCAAGAACATCTATTTTTTATATAAGTCAAACCTAATTTAGGACTGAGAAGTCTAAAAAAAAATAACCAATTAGGAACTAAAAGGGAAAGCATGTGCCTTTTCATTCTTCAGAAACATATGTTGCATATGATTGATGATCAAGCTTGGAAAATTCATAGTACAAAACTGATATTTTGGTTGAGAAAGAAGAAGGATTTTCTGGTGTAGGATTAACACATTTATGCACACCCATTTGGAGAGAATCAAAGAAAGTTTGGTCAACCAATTCATCAGCTTTATTAGACAATAAGAGGATGAAGTGTGTGGAATTAAACAGGTGTGCTCAATTGTTTCAAATTAGATAGCCTATGCTTATGTCAGTATACAACATACTTGATAAGAAGAACTTTATGGACACAATTGCTTGTTTGTACCTATTTTTCTGCACAATTTAATACAAAATTAGGTTAGAAAAGTCAAAAATATGGAATTGGGACACACAACTAAATATGCAAAACTGAATAGAATAACATTTTAGCTAATAAGATTAAGAAGAAAAATAATTATTCTAGTCAATCATTGAGGGGATTTCATGCAATTTTAATCATCCCCAGTCTAACCTATTCCTTTCAAAATGCTCTCTACTTAGTGCCTATGGTGCTTCTCCAGTCAATTAAGTAACCCACATAGTCAACATTTTTATTGCCCTCTATAGTGAAATTACTTTCATTTGAATACCATATGTCAAGCCATTAATTCCCATGAGATATCTCAAGATTCTTGGGACAACACTAATTCTTATGAATTACCAACAAAATTATCATTAGCTTGTGTTGGTGTTATTGATGTATCAATTTCTTGATTTGTTGTTCTCCCTGTCAATATGCCCTCTATCTGTACAACAGTTGAAACAGGTGGTATAATATGTTCCTGTGCATGCTCATCGGTTTCACAGTCATTCTCTTTTTTTATTTTTTTTTTAAATCTCCCTTGCTTTCCCCTTACACGAGCACTACAAATCTGGCCATCTTTCAAATGATCTATTTTCTCTTTAAATGTGGTGAGTGAAAGAAACTTTATTTTCTTCTAGTCTTATTCCTTTAGCAAGCTTTATCCAAGTACAAATTTTGCTTGCCTCCTTTCACTCTCACATGCAAAACAAATTAGAGGTTAACTTTAGGCACCCAGACGAGCTTGGGTCCTTTCTTATGAGAGAAAGGATGTATGAGGTTTCTTCTATCCCATCGAGGCAACAGGTTATGTGACCTGTTTCTCTGACCAGATTTGACCTTCTTATTAGCTTGTGCTAATATGGAATCAGATTTTTTTGCTAGGCTTATACTTCTTGATTTTCTTTTTACTGTAACTGGACATTCAGTAGCTGGATGCCTCTAGTTACCAGAAATATAACACAGATCTTTAATAGCATTAGAACTTTTATAAAAGCCCAACCCAGTTTTTTTATTGTGAGTTCTTTGACCTAGCTTCTGAATAATTCTTGAAGAATGTGTCCATCTATTAGCTCTTTCAAGATCAAGTTTCAATTTAGAAACTTTTTGACTCAATTGACTAACCTTTTTTTTCACAAAAGTATTCATTTTTAATCTTAGTCAATTCTAACTCAATTTTTTCTTGTTCCTTACTTTTGACCTTTTTTCCCTTTTTAGAAAGAGTCAATTTCAAGATTTTAGATTTGAGGGTTAGGTTTGATGAATCAAGTCTGCGAACCTGTTCCTTAAGAGTGCAGTTTTCCTTTTCAACAATGTTTTTACAAGTTTCTAGATCAACAAAATCAAATTTGAGACTTGCAAGATTGTTGAATAACTCATCTCTATCAGAAGTTAATTCTTGGTAATCATCAATTAGAGCACTTATTAAGAAAATAAGTTTTGTTTTAGAAAACAAATGCAACTTTTCTTTAAGTTCAAGTATACTTACCTCAGAAATATCATTTTCTTCCTCCAAGTCTGAATCTCCAAGAGTCATGAGTGTTGTTTCATCAACTTCATCATCATCTGAGTTAGATCCCCATATTGCTACCATTACATATTCTTCCCTCTTTTTGATTTTTTCTATCAATTTCTTTTTAGCTCTTTCCTTTCTCTATTCTATTTCCCAGACAGGACAATCCCTGATCTGATGATCAGTCTTACCATACTTGTAATATCCATTTGGATTGTCATTGGACTATTTCTTGCTACTTGTTCCCTTCTTCTTTTTGAAGAATTTACTGAAGTTCTTAGCTATAAAGGAAACTTGTTTTTCATCAAGTTCAATTTCTTCATTACTGTCAGATGCCTTCAGAGCTAAGGTATCCTCAAGGGTTGCTAGCTCTTTAGTTCCATCAATTTCCGTTTCATAAGTTTTCAGATTCCCTACTAGTTCATCTAGTGTCATGCCTGTTAGATCATTATTTTTCTCCCTAATAGCAGTCACTTTAACATTCTATTTTGATTTTGGTAGCACCCTCAACACCATTTCAACTTGTTCTTCAACAGTGATGACTTTTCCTAAAGAAGTCAACTCATTTGTTAAGGCAGTAAGCCTTGTCATTATTCCATGCAAGGTTTCATTCTCCTTCATCTTAAAAGCTTCGTATTCAGTAAAGAAAAGAGCAATCCTGTATTTTCTTACCTGAGAGGTACCCTTATGTGCATTGACCAGTCCATCCCAGATTTGCTTAGCAGTGGTACAGGTTGACACTCTGTTGTATTCAGCCGGTCCTAGTCCACAGACTAAGATGTTCTTTGCCTTAGCATTTTTATTTAATGCCACTAAGTTATTAGCCGTAAACTCACTTCTTACCTTCTTGGCCTATTTACTATCTTTTAACTTCATTGGAATAATAGGACCATCAGTGATCCTGTCCCATAACTCATAGTCTTCCCCTTGAATGAATGTTTCCATCCTATATTTCCAAAAAAATAAAGTGAGAACCATCAAAGAGTAGAGGTCTAATAGTGGATTGACCTTCACTATGAACAGTAGGTGGTGCAGAATTCATCATATTGATCTTTGTCTTAGGTGCTAGCCCTTTTTAAGACAACCTCTCTCTGATACCACTTGTTAAGAATTCGTGCCCTAGTAATTATCTTATTTTCATCTAACTATTGCTTATCGATGGAACGGGTTGCCTGACGTGTTTCAAGGAAGCAGTAAAACAGAAAGTAAAGAACATAATGGTTTTTATGTGGAAAACACTCGACTCAAAAAAGAGTAAAAAACCATGACCTGTACCTCTACAGGATTTAACCCCAACTTTACTAAATAACTCGGAGCCTCAACAACGACTGATTACAAAACTCTTGTAACCAACAAATAAAAATTATAAACTCTAATCCCTATAACTCAACAATTAAGAATTATAAACTCTAATTTCTTTGACTCAACAACTAGGAATTATAAACTCTAATTTCTAACTACACACACACCTCCCAAGGTATGCTTTCCCAAAGTCTCTGAGTTTTCCCCAACTCGAAGACTAGCTCCTAATTTAGTTTATAACACACTGAAACTAATATTACATCAATAGTTCAAACATAATGAACAACTCTAAAAATCAACGCTAAAACTCTTAGCTGGATTCTATACTTAGGACCAGGTTCTTCAATGTGTTTCTTCAGTGATTGAGTAGCACTTCTTGAAGTCAATCTGTCGATTGTGCTTTTCTTCTTTGTAAGTGCGTGAATTACTCTGAATGATGCATCTTCTATTTAAGCACAACTCTCCAAAGAGTCATTCTTTATTTTAAACTCCTCCTTTAATCAAAACTCTCATTACATAGAGTTCTACTTCAAGTGAGACTCCTTCTTCAATTCCAACTCTTGTCTCCTTAGTGTTGTAGTCAAACTTCAACTCTTTAAATCAACTTATCTTCAAGTATTTTACTCAACCACAACTTCTTCAATTTCTCACGTGATCAGTAGCTTGAGTCTATCAGAATTAGGCTTGCTCATTCGTTCCTAACTTTCAGCAATCTTTATCTGTATCTATCAGTAAAACCTGAAATCTGTCTTCCTATGCTTGGACCAGGTCAAGTAACATGTTCCATTCATGTGTCAGTCATCAAAAACTTCATTGATCTAATAAAGAGTCCTTCAATTTATATGTTTCCTATCTTGCATAGACATCTTCAATCTGCAGAATCTTTCTCCTTCTACACATAGGACTCTTCAGGATATGCTCGAAAGTGAAACTCCTTCTTTACGTAGGACTCCTTTTTCAACTCAACTTGTTTCCCCTTATCATCAAGTGTTTGAATCAAATTCAACTTGTTTTATTTCCCACGTGATCAGTAAGTTGAAGTTTTCAGTTGCACTGAATTAACTCATATCAACTTGTTTCATTCATATTGTCATTCATCAAAACTTCAAAGTTTTAACAGTTCCCTGCTCATTACATTATAGGATTCGTGTAAACCGAAGTTTACTGGAACAATGCCATTTATTGGGGATGTGGAGACAAGTACTTGCATTTCAGCGTGGAACAAGAAAAACTGAAAAAGTTTCTTATGCCTTGTATTGGTCAAAGTCAGGATGATGATGAGGTAAGCAGAGTTGCTTATTACGGAGAGTCCTGTGGATATTTGCATCTAGTCCAAGTGTATAGCTGACAAAAGCTCACTTTTTACAACATTTATGAGATGAAAAGTGATGGCATGGAGTGGTTCTTGAAATATCAGGTGAATGTTGAAGATGTTGTTAATGCATTCCCTCATACAATTCTCCATTACCTTGAGCCAACAGACTGGCATTACTTCGTGATAGTTGTGCTTTTGGTTGTCAGAGGAGAGAAAGAAGAGGACGCTTTCATGGTGTTGCATATTCCCGGAATGATCATACGTTACAACTTAAAGGATTACATATTTTACAAGCTAGGTGAATTTGGAAATACTAGTACTAATGACGAAGACAACTATCAATTTGGAGAGAAAGATGAGGATTGTAAGGTTCCAGTAACCCTTGTATCCCTTGAACTTGACAAGTCCAAGTGCTTTCCAATATATTGAATCTTTGTAATCCTTGTGAATACATTATGAGAAGTTAACATCTAGTTTGAAATACAATTGAAAAAACAAGTTTCTTGATTTACAATGTCAAAGAGATTGTACATTCGAGGATGTGGACTTGATTAATTCAAGAAATTAATCTTGACTAACTTTAATTTCAGGAAATGAATCTGGTTAATTTGGGAGAATACAAACTTTAATTCCAGAGAATGAACGTAGTTAATTAGAGAGAAAAAATCTTGAGAGAAGTATGCATTACCCCTGAACTTGTCGAGTTTTATACATGGTATACCTAAACTTTGACTTGTCCTAAGTACCCCGAACTTGTTGTTTTAGTAAGTCGTGAGGCCCTTTTTTGCTGACTGTCCAGTGCGTGTATATCATGTGCGTACATGTGGAAAAAAGTGTTGATGTGGCTGTCAATGTGGATAAATACCATCCACTTCCCTTATATTTATCCTATATTAAAAAATAACTCACTTCTACCCTTAATTATCCGATTTCTCTCCAAAAAAATTATATTTTTCAGTTTTTCTCTACTCCAAAATAGTGAAAGGTTGAATTTTCGTCGATCAAGTTAGCTATTATCTAAAAATTTATATTTTTTGGTGTGTTAAAAATATGAAATTATTTTTTTCCAATTAGTGTTTCATAGTAGTTTCCGATTAGTTTTTCGATTAGGATTTTGAGGAGAATCACATGCACAAATATGTTTCTTATTATAATTAACTGGGTAAGAAATTTCAATTTAAGTTAGGGACGTACAAAAATCAAATCGATAAAAATGTTATTGATTTATCGTTATAGGATTAACGATTTTTTAATGATTTTATATAAAAAAAAATTATTAGGTCATTGATTCGATTTCAATTTTTTTATTGGGTTATTGGATAAACCGATAACCCAATAAGTTTATGCTAAATTATTATTTTACACCCCATATATATATATATATATATATATATATATATATATATTACACCCAATAAGTAGGATTTTGATTGCGACTAAGATTCAGTTTCTTTTCATGTTAGTTACTACTTTTTCTATTTTCTATTTTATGAGTATTTTTTTATCAGTTAAATTAAAAATCAAATTGTTAGCGACTAAAAATCGATAATCAATATAACTACATTCTCTTTATTGTAAGAATGTGTCTTAATTTCTTTAGTATTTATTTTGTTATTATTTTTTAAAATATCTGCTTCGATATTTAGTACATTTTTTTAGTTACAATAGCTCATATGATATGCATAATTAAGATTACAAAATTGAAAGAGTTTCATAGGAATGGAAACTGAAGTTTTAGATTGGATTAATAAATGGATGAATTTTTCTTTTAGATTAATAAACAAAATTTTTACAAAATTAATAAACTGATGAAATTTTTATTTCATAAACTAATTAATAAACTGGAGTTTTACAAAATTAATAAATGAATTAATTTTATTATAGATTGAAAGTAATGGAGGATGAGGGATAATAAATAGGAGAGGGGTCATTAAGATTTTTGAAAAAATTAAAGAAAAATAGATTTTTTTTATTTTTAATCATAAAAAATGTTGATTTGACCCAAAAAAAATACTCCATCACGCGCGTGATGGAGTGTGACTATAAACATTTTGCCACATCAATAAAAAAGGGTCACGCGACTTACTAAAAGCAATAAGTTTGAGGATATGTAAGACAAGTCAAAATTCAGATGTACCATGAGTAAAATCGACAAGTTCAGGGATAATAGATACTTCTCTCTTAAAAATCTTTGACTTTGCATTAACTCCCCTTCACAATTTTGGTCAAGGGAGCATAAGTTTATGGTTGGTTCTCGAGCTGGTAAACTCAAGTTCCTAGCTGGCATCTTGTAGATAACTGACAATGGGTTGACTTGAGGCCAAATAGCGCACGCAAGGGATCAAATCCAACAATCAAAGTAAATTAATGCTACTTTATGCTTAGTTTAAAGTAAATTAACTGGCAAATGAGTTGACTTGAGAGCCAAATTGCATGTGAGCAATCAATTATCCAACAAACAAAGTAAACAATGCTGATCAGTTTAAGCAAATAATATGTTCGTTTGGCTTTGACTTAATTATTGGGAGAAAGATTAATTAATACTCCTTCCGTTTAAAAAAAAATGACCTATTTTGATTTGACACAAGGTTTATAAGAAAATAAAGAAACTTTTGAATCTTGTGGCCTTAAATTAAAGTTGTGTTAAATGTACCAAGATGTCCTTTAATCTTGTGGTCCTAAACATGTCATATGGAAAGTTGAAATTAAAGTATTGCAAAAAAAAAAAAAAAGGAAAGAAATCATATTTTTTAAACAAACTAAAAAGAAAAGTAGGTCATTTTTTTTTTAAACGAAAGAAGTACAACACTTGTAGTTGAGAGGAAACGTTCTCCGCAAGCTAAATCTTCGGCGAACTATATAATAGTACATGCATATGTTACTATTCTTCACAAAATCGATCCGACAAATTAAAACCAGATTAAAGATGATTAAAACAAGTTGTTTATCAGCGTTTTCTACAAATCAAGTGTTTTCTAATGAAGAGATGTTGATAGAGATCTTCCTCCGTCTTCCAGGAAAATCACTCGTGCGTTGCAAATGCGTCTCAAAAAAATGGAATTATCTAATCACTAGCCCCGAATTCACCAGCCTCAGAGTCCCCCATTTCAACCCTGCCATTGGCCTCTTGCTGCACTGTTCTTCTTTCTTGATAAACCCTTTTCATGAATTCGTATCCTTCAGCCCCGAAAATCCAATTCAATCACCATTCCACAAACTCACTTTCGTAGACGACCCTTTTGGAATTAGAATCTTGCAATCTTGCAATGGACTTTTGCTCTGTTGTAGCTTTCGCGTTCATGGTCAACATAACCAAAACTACTATGTGTACAACCCAACTACCCAACAATTCACCACACTTCCAAGACCGGAAGGGCAAAGAAATACATCCAGGGCGGTTATTGGGATGAAATTAGCATTTGATCCATGGAAATCGCAAAATTACAAAGTGGTTTGCATCCGATTGTCTGATGAAGTGTTTCCTGATTATCAACACTATCAAATCGAGATTTATTCATCTGATACTAAGAAATGGAGAGTTTTGGGTCCACCTTTTCTTGCTCGTTATGATATAGGATTCACGCATACTGGAGTTTATTGGAATGGTGCAATTTATTGGATATATGGTGACAACCCGTTACGTTTCAATGTGGAACAAGAAAAGCTCGAAAAGTTTCCCATGCCTTGCATTGGTCGAAGTTGGGATGATGATCAGGAGGTCAGAGTTGCTTATTACGGAGAGTCTTGTGGATATTAGCATCTAGTCCAAGTGCATAGCCGTCAGAAGCTCACTTTTTATAACATTTACGAGATGAAAAGTGATGGCACAGAGTGGTACTTGAAATACCAAGTGAATGTTGAAGATGTTATTAACACGTTCGCTCATATGATTCGCCATTATCTTGAACCAACAGACTGGAATTACTTCGCGATGGTTGTGCTTTGTGTTGTTAGAGGAGAGAAAGAGGAAGACACTTTCATGATTTTGCACATCCCCAAAATGATCATACGTTACAACTTGAGGGATTACACATTTTATAAGCTATGTGAATCTGGCAACACTAGTATTGAAGAAACTCGATTTGATGATGAAGATGAGGATTATGAGCCCCCTATCACCCTGGCATTCGATAAGTTTAGTGCTTTCCAATATATAGAAACTTTATTTTGTCTGTGAGCTAAACTAGATTTGTTTTTTGAAATGTCATTGGAAAAAAAATAAGACTTGTCTTCTTGGGTCGTGTTAATAAATTTACAATGTCCAACTTCTTGTCCCCTCATTACCAGATTTTTGTTAATTAGGAGGAAGTAAAATTAAGGAGTACCATTCTTACACACACATGTCCTTTTTCTAAAGATTCCTTCTTGATCTAACAAATTGAAGTTAGAAAATCTAGTTGTTTTCGATCAAGAAGCTCCAAATTAAAGATGGCACAAAAAGCAAATCTTTTTGCTCTAAGCAATAGAGAAACTCCGAAGATAACACAAAAGACAATTCTTCTCAAAGCCCCGCAAAGTTATGTTGAAAAGAATTGTACAGCCGTCAAAGAATAAAAAACACGTGATGGATGTTGATAATTAGTTCATAGGTTCAATTACAAGAGGAAATAATTATGGAGATCCTCAGTAGATTATCAGTGCGATCTCTTCTTCAATTCAGACGTGTTTCAAACTTTTAGAGACATTAATCTTTGATCCTTTCTTTAAAACAAAATATCTTGTTAAGTCCTTAGTTTTGATGATTGACAAATCCATAGTTCGGGACCTGTTTCATAGAGCCCTTGTTGTGATGACAAAGGCCTTTTTCGTATTAGGGAACAGGTTGGGCTCACTGGTTGCTTTCACAGTCAACTTTCCAGCTGACACATAGTACAAAAGTTGTGAAAAGTTGCTGTCACCTTTTTGCCTCAACCAAAGAGATTGCTTCTAGGTTTTTCTTGTGTCTCAATATATAATGCTCATCTTCCACAACAAGAAAACCAACACCCATATACTCATAATTAAAGATCCTTCTGAAGTATTCCACACTACAAATCAAAGGCTGGAACCGTAACAGGGAACCTGTCGTTCATCGAGTTTATCTTTATGTCCTTGTTATAGTTGAGTCTTTGTAATATGTACTTAAAGGCTTGCCAACATTTTCTTATGATTGTAGTAGGTGTTGTGGTGTAATCAGCTCGTTGTAATCATCTAGAGTTAAGTGATTGTCCAAGCTAGAGTTAGCTTGAGGAGTTCAGTTAGAGTTAGCTTGAGGTGTTATCAGCTAGAGTTAGCTGAGATGAGAAGTAGTAGAGTTACTTGAATATAGTGAACCTTGAAATCCTGGAGGCAGGTCGTGGTTTTTCTCTCTTGATCAAAGAGTTTCCACGTAAAAATCTCGTGTCTTTACTTTTCTGCACTCCTGAACTTATTATTTTATTTATCTCCTAGTTTTTGTTGCTTATGTGATTCTAGGAACAGTTTCCTGAGTTGAGGAGTAACCCACCCCAAACCCTTCATTTGGTATCAGAGTGTGTCTTCTTTAATAAGGCTAATACCTTGGAAGGATCTTGAGAAATAGAGGCCTCACAAGCTACTTACATCTCAGAAGTCAGTGAAATAGCTCGCATTACCAAGAGGATTCTCGAAGCTTTGGATAGATCTGAAGATTAGTTCAAAGGAGGGAAGAAGAGGGTCACCAAGAAGTGTAGATGGAAAATTGAGACTGATAAAATTTCCAGTCAGGTGATTGCAGCTTGGTGGAATGATTCATCAGCGACTCAAATGAGGCAGAGCAAGAATAAGAAATTCCTTGTATGGCAATATAAGGAAAAAGGCAAGCCTCAGATGCATTCCTTGCCTTGATGGAAGACTTACATGAAAATGATAGTAGACCTATAACACTCTTGGATATCAAAGAGAATCTGAAAAATTACTCCCTTAACAAGATGAAAGCTCTTTCCTTTATACTAATTGACTCCTTAAATAAGATAGGTGAGGACAAAACAAATTTAAAGAAAGCCCTCGAGAAGTGTGAGGAAGAAGTTATTGATTTGAGTGTCCAAGTGATAGAACTCACAAGTGAAAAAGGAAAAATAAAGGATGATCTAATCACATACAAAGAAGAGTTGGTTGAACTAAGTATGTAGGTGGCTGAGTATTAAGAAACTTATAAGAATATCTCATGTGAGAATGATCTCCTGAGTAAACAACTAACTGATATTAGCAAGTCAGTGTCCAAAGGGAAGACAGAAGAAAGTAGTAGACAATTTCAGTTGGAAGAGGAATTAACCGAAGCTAAAGTTAACATGGTTGCTACTCTTAAGAGATATTCCATTCTAGAAAAGGACCTGGCTAGAATAAAACTAAACTTACAAAGGAACTTACATGGACTTTCTTACCATAAGCTCTTGTAACTTTCACCAGTAAAGATCCAAAAAACTGGAGTGGTTCTGAGTTCTACTATCAAGGTGGAGGTTCTAACTATACTGTCAGGCACACAAGAGGTGAGGATAATCAGTCAAGCTCATAATGTGGAAAGGACGATCACTCATGAAGAATATGTTCCTTCAAAGAAAAAAATCACAGAGAGATGGGAAAACTCTTCACTCCAAAAAAAGGGAAGAGAAGGTTACTTAGCTGGACCAAGAAGAAGTTGATCCATCCATTATCCTCCTATTGGGAACTCAAACTGAAATGGGTTCCCAAGACTAGTAACTAATTTGTGATGAAGGGCAATGCAAAGGGGGAAACTAATGTAGGGGTTATTAGAAATGTCTTCCTAGAACATATGTCTAATAGGTTAAAAGAGTACCTCTTACATCGGGACCTTGGAGGAGGCAAAGTCTCTCATGTATATACTTATGTTCCTTAAGAATGATTATAGGGAACTGGTTAAAAGATGACTGAGGATATAAAGCCTATGTGATCCAATTGGAGAGTGAACATTTTTAAAAACTTCTTCTTGGTGGCTATGAAATGGTGAGTAGGTATCTGGGTTAGAGAATGCCTTAAATGTCTAATTCAGTCTCATATTCTTGCAATATACACCCATGGCAAGAAAAAAAGGCAATAGGAAAGAGTTGTGAGACAACACAGAGTCATTAAAATATTGTCCTTACTAAAAGAACAATGTTCCTAATCAGGTTAGTACCACTCACCATTCTTAAATAATGATTGTTTATATATTTAATGATTGTGCCATCTCATTTTCCTGCCACTCTCAGAAAAAGGGCCACCTGTCCTCTAAGCTCGTCATTCTCATCCATTTATCTGGACACGTGTCCTCAGACTCATCGTGGTCTTTAATCTCAGCCATTCTCTCATGTTGTAAAGCCCAAAATCTGAGTTAATTTCTCATGTTGTTTAAAAAAAACTCTCTCATCAAATCTCATCAGATCCCCAACTGCTCAGAGATACTGATTCTCTTGCAACTCTTCAATACTTCTTCTACAAAAGGGGAATTCTTTTTCAGTCATGCATAAAAAGGTAGGAGCTACTAGCCAGACTGACTCTAGTACCAAACCTTTACTTCCACCCAAACTCTATTTATCAGGAAATAAATGAGGTAATCTGGAAATTACTAAAGAAAGAGAAGCGCGAGAGTAAAAAGATACTGTTAAAGTTAATTTGGCCGCCAAAAGAAATATTGACATTGAAGAAGCAAAAGACGATGCTGAGAGCACGTTCAATGGTGGCAAGGGTAGTAAGTCTGAATGCTTGTTTGTAAATTTGAGTGACTATGAGGGTGAGGGTTTTGACTCTGATAATGAGAAGTATATTACTGGTGTTAAGAAAAACCAAAAAAAAGAGGAATGATCTATGAAGAATGAAAAAAAAGAAAGGGTTGTGTTATGGTACTAACAAAGAATCTAGTAGCAACTCAAGTATGTCAAAGAGGGCAAGTGAAGAGGAAGAGACCCTTAAGTGTCAGGATGTTTTAGGGAAACTAATTTTTTACCCAGTAGTTCTAGAAACGAAAGAGTTGGTCAGTATGTTAAAATTTAAAAATAGGGACCACTTGCTCAAATTTGATGTATCCTATCTATGTGAGGATGAGTTAAAGATATTTTATCAAAACCTGGAGATTTCTACTAATGGTCTGTATCTAACCACCCTAGTGAATGAAATAAAAATAGGTTTGGATGAAGAGATTCTCTCCAAAATTCTTTGTGTTTAAACTACAGGGATCAAGTGCATAAAGTCGATAAAGGGGTCTGTTGAGTTTTTAAAGTTATGTGGTGCACTTGATGAATCACACCCTAAAAGCTCTGACGAAAGATTTATCAAGAAAGACTTTAAATTATTGTGTCAACTTATGACAATTACACTGCGCCCTATGTCTGATAAGAAGACCTCTCTGTCTAGTACAGATCTGGTTCTAATAGAGATGATGTTTAAATACAAGAAGGTTAACCTCTCTGCCATTGTTATTATAAATATGAGCACTTTTATTAATGTCAAAGATGAAAAGCATGGGCTACCCTATGGGTTCTGGATGGATAGAGTGTGTGCTTACTTCAACATTGAGTGTAGGAAAGTGAATGTTGACTTAGTAAAGGGAATTTATGGTTTCTCAACTCATAAGGGAGATAAAAACTTTTTCAAGTTGAATTATAAAGAGTCCACATCTCTAGTGTCTGATTTTATGGATGAACAAATTTGTTTGAAGAAAGAAATTGAGACTTTAACTACCTTGCTTTCCCTATGAGATACAAAAATAAGTGTGTTGAAGGTTGCTTTAGCAGATAGAAAGTGAATAGAAAAAACAATTCAAGATAGAAAATGTGTGTTGCAATGTGCTACCCTGTAGGAAAGGATGAAGGAGTCCAAAACTATAAATATTCATCAAAATTCCCTCTCTGAAATCATATCCTTTCTAGTTCCCTCTTTCTTCTTCCTAAGTTATCTCCTTAGTTCCCTCAACTATTTTTGGTTCTGGTGAATACTTGGAACAATTGTTAATATTTTACGTTTATTATTTTTGTAAATGTTTTTTTATACTATTTGATGATTTAAATGCATGACTTCTTTTTGTGCTATTAGTTTTTCTATTTATATCTAATCATCTTTTGCTTATATCAGTGTTGCCTTAATGGCCATGAATTAACATATATGACTTATCTATGTCTGGTTTACTACTTTACCTTTTTTATGATGTCAAAAGTAAGAAAACGTGATGTGTCGCCTGCCCTTGTATATTTCATATTATATATATATGTACAGATATATAGTCTGTCAAATGTAGCATAGTGTTGTACAGATGTGTAGTATACTGACCGTATGTTGTGTAAAATATAGTGTGGTTGTGCTAATAAAGACAGGAGTTCTCTTACTCAGAGGGAACTTAAATGCACATTGATAGAGGGACTAAGGTGGAGGATGCCTGCATTTTTGTAGACATCAGTGATGGGGGAATTGGTTGGGGAATTTGCCTAGTATATCCTCTTGTGGCTTATATTGTATTGCTGAAAGGTAGGTTGTACAGTGTAGAAATTGATTGAAGATGCTGAGTATACCGATATGATTAAATGGGTTTTTCATTATCAAAATGGGAGAAATTGTTAAGTCCTTAGTTTTGATGATTGACAAATTCATAGTTTGGGACCTGTTCCTTGTAGTCCTTGTTGTGATGAAAAGGCCTTTTTCATATTAGAACTAGGTTGGGCTGACTTGGCGCTGTTACAGTCAACTTTCCAGCTGGCATATAGTACAAAAGTTGGTGAGAAGTTGTTTCTACCTTTTTTCCTAAACTAATGAGATTGCTTCTAGGATTTTCTTATGTCTCAATATATAATGCTCATCTTCCACAACAAGAAAATCAACACTTCCATATACTCACAATTAAAGATCTTTTTGAAGTGTTCCAGCACTGCAAATCAAAGGCTGGAACTGTAACATGGAACCTGTTATTCATCGAGTTTATCTTTGTCTTTGTTATAGTTAAGTCTTTGTAATCTATACTTAAAAGCTTGCCTAGGTTTGCTTATGATTGTAGTAGGTGTTGTGGTATAATTTGCTCGTTGTAATCATCTACGGTTAACTGATTTTCCAAGCTAGAGTTAGCTTGAGGAGTCTAGTTAGAGTTAGCTAGACGTGTTGTTAGCTAGAGTTAGCTGAGGTGAGAGCAGTAGAGTTACTACTTGATTTCCTTGTAATAGAGTTATTGCTAAGGAGCAAAGGATTAGGATTTTAATCCTTGGAGTCTGAGGTCATGATTTTTCTCCCTTGATCAAAGAGTTTCCACGTAAAAAACTTGTGTTTTTATTTTTCTGCACTCCTGCACTTATTATTTTATTTATCTCCTAGTTCTTATTGCTTGAGTGATTCTGGGAACAGTTCCCTGAGTTGAGGAGCTACAAACCCAAACCCTTCACATCTTAATCATGCTAAGAATAATGAAAGCTTCCAAAAGCTCCTAGTCAGTAAATTTTGCTTTAGTATAGATACTATGTTTCCTTCACTTCTTCTTTGTCGTTTGTTGATAATGTACAAAAACTTGAATTTCCTTACTGTTGGGCATGGTCCCAAAAAAATTTTTGTTGTTGCAATGGCTTGTTTGTTATTAGAGTTTGTGATTACACTAGTAACCATCTCGTACTTTTATGGAACCCTTCCACAAGAGAATTAATACTACTTCCCCCTTCAGAATTGTCACACCCCTTTTTCGCCCGAGGGTCGGAGTCGAAAGAATTTTTCCAATTAAAGTGACGGTATTGAATAGGAATTATTTTCATCATTTTTAGAGTCGCCACTTGGAATTGAGTTACGGTGTTCCAAGTCACCTTATTGAATTCCTAATCAAAAGAAAATGACTCTTTATTATGGTATGTGAAAACAGAAGACCGGGTAAGGAATTCTATTGATTGAGGGGAAGGTATGAGACACCTCTCGAGTCCTGTGGTTCTAGTACGATCACTTTTAATGACTTATTTTGACTAAAATTATTTTTTATAAATTATGTTAAGGCCTAAAATCGCTCATTTTTATTATACCAAAACTTGTCTATTATCTTATATTAAATAAGTCATATGAAAGTTAATTTTGAAAAATATTTGTCAAGGTGCATTATTACTTCCTTGAATTTTTAAATGTCTTCGAAAGATGCGTACGCCGCATTCTTAAATGAGACGAACATTTTAAACATTCCTAAAATTTGCCTAACATTTAAAACATTGATTTGTTTTTTGTAAACTCGTAATAAATTTTTCTTATTTATTTACTCTTTTTTTTATTATTTAAAAATGAATTTTGGATAAGTTCGCAATCCATTAATTAGTCTTTCATGAACTTAATTGATTACGCCTTAAATAGTGATTTAATGTCTATGAAAATATTTTTTAAAAAAAATAAAAGGATTAATCTGGTAATTATAATGGTACCTCAAAGTAAACACCAACATCGTGAATTTGCATATAACATTTTAAAAGAAATGTACAGAAGCCTATATGCATTATCTTTTTATCTAAACGACCAATTAAATTTATTTAATTCCACCAAATATAATTTTCATTATGTCATTTCTATGTTTCTATTGTAACAGGCCTAAGATAAGACAATTAAACATAATAATTAACCACATTAAAAAAAATCCTATTAAATTCAATCCCAGCACATAAAAAGTTAAACTTATCAAAAAAATAAAAAAAATTCCAGTCGACATATGATCACTTCACATTATTTCTTGGCCTAAGAAATCATGGTATTAAACGTAAGTATCGATAAATCTTTACACTTTATAATACGTCTAAATACAACAAAAAGAAATATACTTTGGACATGATAAAATCATATATATAGTTTTTAGATTCTATCTAAACTAAAATAAGAATTGACATTTACATTTTTTCAAACTTATACGAAGCATAAACATAAAGTACAAGCATAGAACATGATAATATCATACATATAAAATTTTTAGATATCATCAAAACTAAAATAAGAACGTACATTCATCTTTCCAAACTTATATGAAACATAAACGTAAAGTATGAGAACAGAACATGAACTTGTGTAATGAAACAGATAAAATAATAGCAAGAGTGCATTCACCAAAACTGAAACAAGAACCAAAGTTGAAACTCCAACCCACCAACTTTTAAAAATATTTGTTTTTTTTCTTCTTTTTGTTCTCGTTTTTTTTTTTTTTTTTTTTGAAGTCTCTTTTCTCTTGTCCATGTTTTTCTTTTTGGTGTTGTTCCATGTTGTCCTTTTTTTTTAGTTTTGTCCGTGTCCTCCTTTTCCTTTATCCGTGTGTGTTGTGTTATATAGAGATGTAAGAGGGGAAAAGTTGAGAGGGAAGTGAGAGAGCTGGGAAAAATTAGGGGTGGTTAGGATAGGTTTTTTAAGGATAAAGATTTTTTAAAAAATAAATAAATAAATTATATAAATAATAATAATAAAATAATATTAACTAATTAATTTTTATACTTAAGAAGATATAATAAAAATATTACTAACCTAAAATAAAATATGATTAATAGAGAACAAAATTACTAGCTTATTTATTGAAATTTAAATTAAAAGAAATATACATATATTATTATTATTATTATTATTATTATTTTGAAAATTTTCTTATTTTTAACAAAAATATATAAAACATGTCCTAAAATACCCCCCCCCCCCTTTTTAAAATAAAGCCTACTAAAATTAAAATAAGAGCTAAAGATAATATTTAGACGTAAATAAATATTTAATAAAACATACGGGGAGGGTTAAAAATCACATGTTTACATTTTGCCACTCTTTGTTTGAAATCTTAAAGAGTTTTCATACAAAGAAATAGACAAAGAGATGAGTTTTGACCCTCCGATTATTTGAAAGAGTAGAAGAAGAAAAAGGAGATTCGACCGATTCCTGATTTTGGACTGCCTACATATCCCGGATTATAAAGGAATCAGGTCACGTGTAGTTCAATGAGGTAAAATGGTGAGATAATGAGTTAGAGTTCGAGTCAGGTTCTATCGAGTCTCCGATTGCGACTTCTGCTTTTTACATCCAACTAAAATAAAACAAAAATTGAAAATGAAGATACAAGTGATCCTATCTATGTAGCTTTTCTGGAATCTTGACTTGAATCTTCATAACTGTCAAGTGGTGAGACAAGTGTTATTTTGAGTTGAACTTGAAAAATGAAATGTTCCTCCATGTCAACTCTTGATATTGGAGAGGAACTTGAAAATTGACTTATTCTTCACACTTTTTCTGACTTGAATTTGAAAATCTTCACCCTATTATTCAGGCGGGCTTCTGGAATTTCTTTTTCTTCACTTGTTCTTCAGGCGGGCTCCTGAACTTACAATTTTTTCACCCTATTCTTCAGGCGGACTCCTGGACTTACAATTTCTTCACCCTGTTCTTCAGGCGAGCTCCTGAATTTCCTTTTTCTTCACCCTGTTCTTCAGGCGGGTTCCTAAATTTTCTTTTTCTTCACCTTGTTCTTCAGGAGGGCTCCTGGCTTGTTATTTCTTCACCCTGCTCTTCAGGCGGACTCCTGGATTTCCTTTTTCTTTATCCTGTTCTTCAGGCGGGCTCCTGGACTTTCTTTTTCTGATTTTTTCAAATATGTTCTTGAACTTAAAATAAAAGGTGAAATAGAAAAATAACATCTCATTCTTCAGGAGGATTCTGGACATAAAATAAACTCCCATTCTTCAGGAGGGTCCTGAGCAAAAAGTAAATTCTCATTTTTCAGGAGGTCTTGAGCAAAAAGTAAATTCCAATTCTTCATAAGGGTCCTATGCAAAAAGTAAATTCTCATTCTTCAGGAGGGTCCTGAGCAAAAAGTAAATTTTCATTCTTCAGGAGGGTCCTGTGCAAAAAGTAAATTTCCATTCTTCAGAAGGGTCCTGAACAAAAAGTAAATTCTCATTCTTCAGAAGGGTCCTGTGCAAAAAGTAAATTCCCATTCTTCAGGAGGGTCCTGAGCAAAAAGTGAATTTCCATTCTTCAAGGGGGTCCTGGACATAAAATAAATTCCCTTTCTTCAAGAGGGTCCTGAGCATAAAATAAATTATAATTCTTCAGGAGGGTCCTGAGCAAAAAGTAAATTCTCATTCTTCAGAAGGGTCCTGTGTATAAAATAAATTTCTATTCTTTAGAAGGGTCCTGTGCATAAATAAATTTCAGTAAACACGAACAAAATTTTGTCCCAATTTGTACTAGTAAATTTTGCGAGTATCATCAGATCACAACTTTTGAAAAGTACAGTAAAGAGTGTGAATCAAAGCCCTGCTAAGGAAATGGGTCTCGTCAGAGTAAAATTGATGACCAAAATTAGGAAGTGTCTCCTAAGAGTTAAATTGAAAGACTCGACTAGAAAGTACATCTTCTAAGAGTGAATGTTCAAGTTAAGAAATGTTTCACCTAACAAATAAAAATTAACTTATTCAGACTAGGAGGTGTGTCTCCTAGTGATTAAATGAAATGACTCGACTATAAAGTGTGTCTTCTAGGAGTGATGGTTCAAGTTAGGAATTGCTTCACCTAACAAATAAAAACTGACTTATCAGACTAGGAAGTGCGTCTCCCAAGGGTTGAATGAAATGACTTGACTAGAAAGTGCATCTTCTAGGAGTGAAGGTTCAAGTTAGGAAGTGCTTCACCTAACAAATGAAAACTGACTTATTCAGACTAGGAAGTATGTCTCCTAAGGGTTGAATGAAATGACTCGACTAGAAAGTGCATCTTCTAGGAGTGATGGTTCAAGTTAGGAAGTGCATCACCTAACAAATGAAACTTGAATTATCCAGACTAGGAAGTGTGTCTCCTAGTGGTTGAATGAAATGACTCAACTAGAAAGTACTTCTTATAGGAGTGAATGTTCAAGTTAAGAAATGCTTCACCTAACAAATGAAACTTGAATTATTCAAACTAGAAAGTGTGTCTCCTAGGGGTTGAATAAAATGACTCAACTAGATAGTGCATCTTCTAGGAGTGATGGTTCAATTTAGGAAGTGCATCACCTAACAAATGAGACTTAAATTATCCAGACTAGGAAGTCTGTCTCCTAGGGGTTGAATAAAATGACTCAACTAGAAAGTGCATCTTCTAGGAGTGATGGTTCAAGTTAGGAAGTCCATCTCCTAACAAATGAATGTTGAATTATCCGGACTAGGAAGTGTGTCTCCTAGGAGTTAAAATGATGAGTTTTTTCCATTATTGATTACCAAATCTGTGTAATAGTACTGCCTCTTGCATTTGCATAAGTGAGAAATTGCAGTTTTTAACATTTAAGTTTTGAAACCTTTGATATGAAGGTAACACATGTTTTTGTTTCATATAAAGAAAACTTTTTAATTTAAAAATACGGTGGTTGATTTGTGGAATTTGGTTATTGAGACGATCTCTTGCACTTTTCATGCTCAGCTCCATTGCAAATCATTGATAGGTATTGTTGACTTGTTGTAGTATTGACCCCAAATTCTGACTACTAAAACCTTTTGACTCAAATCAAATTTCTCTTGCATGATGCCTCTAGGTTCAACTTCAAATACACCCCTTATAATTCTAGGAGTCTAAAAATTATCGGGTGACAAGCATTCTTGAATATCTTACTTAACATGTTAACTTGGTGCATCAGCCCCTTGTCATGCTTTGTGCAATTGAGGAAGTTGGTAGAAAGTTTTGAAGTTCTTTCTCACATGTTTTGACATAAATTTGACTCAAAATACTTGGAAGATGATATTGATTTTTCATTCGACGACAAAGATACAAAATCAAAAAGAAAAATAATAATTAAAAAAAAAAAAGAAAAAGACAATAGGCATCTCTTTTCAAAAACATCAAAAATGAAAACTTATCTGGGTATGGCAGATGATTTCAATAATTATGACATGCATTTTGAATCAAACAGCCTGATCTACCCAAACTAATCACTATCAACTTTTAACCACTTATTGAATTTGAAATGGAGCCATTCTTGAACATTCTCCCTCTAGATTACAATCCTCCTTCGGTTAGTATCACCTCAATGGATTTTTGCCAAAGAGCCTATCTCATTTTTATTTCTTTTCCAACTCACCGTCGCCTTATGGTGTGGATTTTTACCAATAAGACTCTCATTTTTTATTGTTCTCATAACTCACTATCGTCTTATGGTGCTCATGAGGGTTTTGACCCATAAGACTCTCTCATTTTTATTGAAATCACAGCTTACTATTACATTATGGCACAATATGAAACCTCATATACCCATACATACTTAGCCTTGACATTCTCAAAGATTGATTTGAAGGTCTTTCTTTGATTGTAACTTGGATTTTGGATAGGATAAGAAAGAAAGGACGGCATGAGGCTCAAAAATATACATGACATTAGGTGAAGCATACAACTTTTGGAATCGACTCTTAAGAAAATAAAATTTTGTCCCAGTTTTATTTCATACTGGGTAAATTGAATTTTTTACTTGGTTGAACCGAATCCCAAAGTAGGGCTGCCTAAGTATCTTTTCATAGCAAGAATCAGGTCAAACGTAGTTCAGACATTTTGTTATTTTGCTTTTTGCCCTTTTTTTAAATCGAACTTTGGCTCTCTTGTTTTTCTTTTCTTTGATTCTTCTCTTTTTGGAACTTTTTCCAACTTCAATTTTTTTGACATTTTTTCTGACTCCATTTTTGTTGACACTTTTTTTTTTATTTTTGACTTTTTGAAATTCTATTTTGATTTCAAAAGAGGGGTACGAAAAAAATAACACTAAAGCTCAAAAGGGGTAACAAAGGATGACACAACATTTGGGAAGCAGAATGAAATGTCTTCGTCATATCAATCCTTAAAAACACAAGTACATAACATTTAATCTAAGAGTAGAACATGAAGATCATACGGATCTTTTTCAACATTGATTGTGACTAAGCTCATGCACTTGCATCACTTCTTTTAAGCTTGTGAAATATACATATCCACTTATATTGTACTTTTTTCTCGATGGATGACTCATGCCCTTTTGGAGCTAACTTCCTTTTGCTTTTCCTTATAGTGGATACTATATATCCTCCAATCGACCCCATTTAAAATTCTCGAATTGAATCTTCTAATCGATGATCAAGTTATTTCCTAATTCACAAAGTGATTGCCTCAATACATTCAAGTGAGATTGTAACTATCTCCCCAAATACCTGAACACTTTACTTATTTTCTTATATGTTTTTTTCTTTCAACTCTATCTTCTTGATCAAATGCTTCAGGATTAGATTGGATTTAAAGATCAGTCTGTGAATTCAAAATGCATATCACATCACTAGAATCACCATAGAAAGAGATCTCTAAAGAAAAGAAAGACAATAAAACAATATATATATAAAAAAAAAGTACACACATTTGTTGACAGAAAGATAGAAGGATTTGAATGGAAATTATAATAAAATAAGATAAGATATATCCCAAATTTCCACCCTAAAATAATTCGGGTAGTAGAAAGAAAATAAAAAAGACTACCAAAAATCCTTCCTCGTGGGGAACAGATTGGGTTCTAAATTGCCGAACTTAATATTTTAGTCATTGAATTGCACGTCGGTCTTAATGGAGTCTCCACAATCATTGCTACATCATCTTTTTTTTTTCTTTATGAACTCAATTATTTTGAATTTTTCACCTTAAACTCTCTCCAAAGTAAGCCGTCAGCAGTTTCTCTTTTCCCCTACTCCTCTTAATTGATTTCAAAACCTTTTTAGATAAGTCAAAGGATCACCATGACCATCTTAAATGTCCAAATTTTGTGTTTTGGACTCTAGAGGCCAGTGAACATCATGAAACATGTACAAATTCTTGTAAAAAAAAATTCTCTTTTTCTCTCCAAGTACTTATATGTTTCTTAAATTTTACTTCAAATTTTCACCTTCCTAGCCATTTCTTCTTGTTCCTCATTTCTAACAGTCTACACCACCTCATCTCAGACATTATATCATTTTTTGTGGGTCATCTTGTCTGTTCTTTGGACCTGGTGCTGTATGGATGAGAAACCAACTTAGCCACAAACCAACCACCTTGATACTATTTTGATTTTGGAGAAAACTAATATGCCAGGGTTCAAATTTTTAAGACCAGCAAATCCAAGAAGGACTACCTACGTATCTCATTAAAGATGAGAATCAGGTGTGTGTAGTTCTTGAAACATATGTTGTACAAAACTTAGCATCAAGATCCCTAAAGGTTCAAGTCTGTTAAGATTTATATATATTTTTTTATTTTGTAAAAATTTAGCCTCATGATCCCTAAAGATTCAGGGCTATTATGATATATATACAAGAATTGAACTTGAGGATAAGAAAAATAATTATGAAAGTAATCATATTTTCAAAATATTCTCCAATAAATCTATGAATAATTTTTCAAAAGAGCGGGTCATATCCTAGAAGGACTTCCTACGTATCCTACTAAGATGAGAATCAAACCCTCGCAGTTCATGAAAATCGTAAAACTATGTTACTAAATTTTTTTCTTTCTTTTAAAAATAAAATTTTTCTTTGAAAAATGATTCACTAAATATGAGGATAATTTAATCTCTTGCATTTTAAAGTTTCCTAAAGTCGGTCAACAAACAAACAACCTTCCAAACAAATGTCAAAGAGCATGTAGAATGCACATGTTGGTCTTTATAAAGTAGGTCACCTGTCCTAGACAGACCCGACCCCTGTGCCTAGTCCCGCTAAGTCAAATGCATATGATGCAAATAAAGCGGCACCTAATAGGGATAACCAGATTTTGAGTTTTCAGTTATTCTAAATTTAAGCCTAATAGGAATAGGTATGTAGACTGGATTATCCGAGTGGACACTCAAGCCGGAGAGGGACAACTTGGTCGTTAGTAGGGCAACACCGCCTTCGTTGTCGATCCGAACCCCACCTAACATGTGTGACTATAATCCTTCACCAGGTACCTTTACACTCCGGCTATCTCTAAAAGAAAGTAGGATGCATGCGCTGCATTTCTTCTATCTTATTTTAGAGACTCAGAGGGGGTGCACAAGAGAAGACAGTATATAATATAGTTCAATCAATATCAAAGATGTAAATAAGCGACAAGTAGCACATAAGGCCAACAAACACAATATCAACAATAATTAAAGCAAGTATAAGTCAATATAAAAAGCTCAAATTCTTATTACTCCCCAACAGAGTCGCCAGAGATGTCACACCCCTTTTTTTGCTCGAGGGTCGGAGTCGAGAGGGTTTTTCCAATTAAAGTGACGGTATTGAATAAGGATTATTTTTATTATTTTTAGAGTCGCCACTTGAAATTAAGTTACGGTGTTCCAAGTCACCGTATTGAATCCCTAATCAAAAGTAAATGACTCTTTATTATGGTCTGCAGAAACAGAAGACCGGGTAAGGAATTCTGTTGACCGAGGGGAAGGTGTGAGGCACCTCTCGAGTCTCGTGGTTCTAGTATGGTCACTTTTAATGACTTATTTTGACTAAAACTATTTTTTATAAATTATGTTAAGGTGTAAAATCGGTCATTTTTATTATACCAAAACTTGTCTATTATCTTATATTAAATAAGTCATGTGAGAGTTAATTTTAGAAAATATTAGTCAAGGTGCATTATTACATCCTTGAATTTTTAAATGTCTCAAAAAGATGCGTACGCCGCATTCTTAAATGAGACGAACATTTTAACATGCCTAAAACTTGCCTAACATTTAAAAAATTGATTTGTTTTTTGTAAACTTGTAACAAATTTTTCTTATTTATTTACTCTTTTCTTTTATTATTTAAAAACGAATTTTGGATAAGTTCTCAATCCATTAATTAGTCTTTCATGCACTTAATTGATTACGCCTTAAATAGTGATTTAATGTCTATGAAAATATTTTTTAAAAAAAATAAAAGGATTAATCTGGTAATTATAATGGTACCTCAAAGTAAACACCAACATCGTGAATTGCACATAACATTTTAAAAGAAATGTACAGAAGCCTATATACATTATCTTTTTATCTAAACGACCAATTAAATTTATTTAATTCTACCAAATATAATTTTCATTATGTCATTGCTATATTTCAATTGTAACAGGCCTAAGATAAGACAATTAAACATAATAATTAACCACATAAAAAAAAATCCTATTAAATTCAATCCAAGCACATAAAAAGTTAAACTTATCAAAAAAATGAAAAAAAAAATCCAGTCGACATATGATCACTTCACATTA
Organism: Capsicum annuum; assembly: GCF_002878395.1. Lineage (NCBI taxonomy): Eukaryota > Viridiplantae > Streptophyta > Magnoliopsida > Solanales > Solanaceae > Capsicum > Capsicum annuum. The sequence continues at coordinate 188,689,372 of NC_061114.1, forward strand.
TTTTTTTGGCCTAAGAAATCATGATATTAAACTTAAATATCGATAAATGTTTATACTTTAGAATGCGTCTAAATACAACAAAAAGAAATATACTTTGGACATGATAAAATCATATAGAGAAAATGGTCAAATACTCACTCAACCTTTATCCCAAATCTCAACTACACACTTATACTTTGAGAGGGTCCTATGACCCCCCTGAACTATTTTAAAATAAAATTATTACCTCCTGAACTATTTTAAAGTGGAATATATACCCCCTCTAAAAACTCATACCCAGATTTTATTTTGATTTGTAGTTTACACGCGTTGTCATGTGTCATCCCACATAATTTCACGTCATATATTATTTTTTTACTATAAAAAATTAATTCCACATCATCATTATTATCTTCTTCTTCTTCTTCTTCTTCTTCTTCTTCTTCTTCTTCTTCTTCTTCCTCTTCTTCTTCTTCTATTCTTCTTCTTCAATGGCATAATGAATCATATGGAATTCACACGATATGTAATCTTTTCAAAATTAAATCAACAATTAATGTCCAAAAAGTATTCGATTTTCACAAAATGACGTCGCGATAGTGATGGCGCCGAAAAATTCAAAATTTTGGTGACTTTATTTTTCAATCTGAATTGATTCAACATTCTCACGTAATTCGAGTTCTTGGATGCCACTGAAGAAGAAGAAGAAAAAAAAGGTCATTGATGAGTTCTTAGATGCCATTGAAGAAGAAAAAAAAATTAATTGTCATTGATGGGTTCTTGGATACCATTGAAGAAGAAGAAGAAGAAGAAGAAGAAGAAGAAGAAGAAGAAGAAGAATTGAAGAAGAAGAAAAAAATTAATTGCCATTGATGGGTTCTTGGATGCCATTGAAGAAGAAGAAGAAGAAGAAGAAGAAGAAGAAGAAAAAAAAATTAATTGTCATTGATGGGTTCTTAGATGCCATTGAAGAAGAAGAAGAAGAAGAAGAAAAATTAATTGCCATTGATGGGTTCTTGGATGCCATTGAAGAAGAAGAAGAAGAAGAAAAAAAAAATTGTCATTCTTGGATGCCATTCAAGAAGAAGAAGAATTGGAGAAGAAGAAGAAGAAGAAGAAAGAAAAATAATAATTAAAATTATATATATTTATTTAAAGAATATTAAAAATAAATTTTTAATAAAATATTTTCGTTCTCACTCTCTTTAAAGAGAGTGAAACACACTCTTTTGCCATGTCAGCATTGTAGGGGTAATAATTTCATTGTAAAATAGTTCAGGGGGGTCATAGGACCTTCTCAAAATATAAGTGTGTAGTTGGGATTTGAAGTAAAGGTTGGAGATATTTGCCAATCATATATATAGTTTTTAGATTCTATCTAAACTAAAATAAGAATTGACATTCACATTTTTCCAAACTTATACGAAACATAAACATAAAGTACAAGAGTAGATCATGATAATATCATATATAAAGTTTTTAGATTCCATCAAAACTAAAATAAGAACGTACATTCATCTTTCCAAACTTATATGAAATATAAACGTAAAGTATGAGAATAGAACATGAATTTGTGTAATGAAACAAATAAAATAATAGCAAGAATGCCTTCACCAAAACCGAAACAGAAACCAAAGTTGAAACTCCAACCCACCAACTTTTAAAAATATTTATTTTTTTTCCTTCTTTTTGCTCTTTGTTTTTTTTTTTTTAAATTGTTTGAAGTCTCTTTTCTCTTGTCCATGTTTTTATTTTTGATGTTGTTCCATGTTGTCCTTTTTTTTTTTGGTTTTTGTCCGTGTCCTCCTTTTCCTTTATCCGTGTGTGTTGTGTTATATAGAGATGTAGGAGGGAGAAGTTGAGGGGGAAGTTGAGAAAAATTAGGGGGTGGTTGGGGTAGGTTTTTTAAGGATAAAGATCCCCTTTTTTTAATAAATAAATAAATTATAATAATAATAATAATAATAATAATAAAATAATATTAACTAATTAATTTTTATACTTAAAAAGATATAATAAAAATATAACTAACCTAAAATAAAATATGATTAATAGAGAACAAAATTACTAGCTTATTTATTGAAATTTAAATTAAAAGAAATATACATACATTATTATTGTTATTATTATTATTTTGAAAATTTTCTTATTTTTTTAAAAAAATAAATAAAATATATAAAACATGTCCTAAAATACCCCCCCCCCCATTTTAAATAAAACCTAAAGATAATATTTAGACGTAAATAAATATTTAATAACAAAAATAGGCTAACGTACGGGGAGGGTTAAAAATCACGTGTCTACAATGTATTGCCACTAAAATATTTGTCACATCCTAAAATAACTCCTAAGCATGACTGGCTTCCGCTAACAACACTTACTAGAAGAATCAATTTTCCATACAATCAGAATGTCTACTAACACTAAGATAAAAACATGTACAGCTTCAAATGCATGAAATAATTACTAAACAAAAGTAATTATCCACCCAGTTAGCGTAATACGGTGTATGAAAACAACAAACTTAGATAATAACTCTCAAGTCTCAAATTCCATACTAAGACATAGAGCATCTAAACAAAGTTACATGAGTTCAGCTTTCGGGCATGCAAATCCAACGAAAAGAAATATAATCTAAACATAACTAAATTTGGATGACAGCCTCCATGAATAATGCGAGGCTCACCTTAACGACAGAATCCACACGTAAAGACCGTCAGCCACAAGTCTCTCCCTCTGCAACCGTATCTGCAGACATGGAAGTAAAGAGTGAGTTATATATAAATATAACCCAGTAAGATCCTCGATCCGCTACTTTAATACCCTTGGAACAAGTGTTAGAAAATACAAGTCCCAACAACATACACAAATAATATGTACATAATATCTTTCATAAGATACTATCAATAAGGTCCAACAGGAAGTTCAAAAATCCACTCTGTATCTCAACAAATTCAACTCTCAAGACTTCTCATAAAAGGTAGTAAAGGTGATTGGACTAACACCCCGACAAGTCTAGGTAGCATATATAATGCCTCCAAAGGTCTTCTACGATAGTATGTACAAGCCCCAAACATATTACGCTGCCTGCTAATATCTTCTAAGACTAAAAGGAGCAATATACACCCCAAGTTTTTTTTTGTAACATTAGTAACGTGAAACTAAAGGAGGCTTTTGGATGGATCCTTTTAATTCCCTTAATTAACATTAATAGTTGGTTAAAATTACTATTTAATCCTTTATTAAAACAATAAGTTTGGCTATTACATACTACTTCACTTAAAATAATGTCTAGAATCATACTTGAAGTGTCAAACAAGTGAGGATATCTAGGTCGCATCTCTTCTTAGAACTCCCAAGTAGCTTCCTCGGTTGGATGATTACGTTATAACACTTTGACTGAAACTATCTTTTTCGATCTCAACTGTCACACTTGCCCATCAAGAATAACTATCGGGCTTTCCTCATAAGTCAGACTATCATCGAGCTTTACATTATCTGGCTGAATTTTATAACTATCATCACAAACACATCATCTATGCATTGACACATGAAATACAGGATGAACTATAGACAATCTCGTAGGTAAAGCAAGACTATATGCCACCCATCCAATCCGGTCCAAATCTCATAAGGACCAATGTATCTAGGACTTAGTTTACCTTTGCGGCCAAATCTCATAACTCTTTTTATAGAAGAAAATTTTAAGAAAACTTTTTCCCATTTTGCAAACTCCAAGTCACAGAACCTCTAACTGTATAGGATTTCTGTTTGCTTTGTGACGTCTTGAGTTGATACCTGATACCAAACGGTATCTACAATAGAACAAAACTGTCCACAAACTCACAAAAATAGTCCACACGTACAAGACATCAAACGAGAACAACAAACACACTAACTTAAAAAATAAGGAGATAGATAACTTGACACAAAAAGAACTTATTAGGTAGAAACTAAAGAGTGTATCAAATTCTAAAACCTCTAAAAAACAAGTTAACAAGCACCAAGTTCTTACGGGAACACAAGAGGAATGCGGTTCTCTCAAGCACTCTCGTTTCTAGCTGTTTCACAACACAAGTGGAACCTTTCGCTTGTGATCTTCAAATGTTTGGTGGTCTACTCTTTTCTTGAGAGAAAATATGATGTTAAATATTACAAGTGTTTTTAAGAATGAACTAACTAAGGTACCAATCTAAAGAAACACCTTAAATAGTCTTTACAAAAAGGATGGCAAAATGACCCCTTTGCCCTTAATGAAGGGGTGGCGGGTGTGGGCTGTTTAGGGCAGCCTTGGGGTGTATTTTTGAGAACCTAAGGTCAGCCCCCACATATCAAGACGTACACTCCCTTGGGTGAGTTCGCAACAAGCTCAACTGCGTCCATTCTCATAAACACGCCTTGAAGTCTTTGTAGTTCATGAGCTTGACTTCTAGTAAATGGTCTGGAACTCGTGACACCCGTATCATCCTCTCTATCTTGATAGGAGTTTGACCTCAAACTCACGGTTTCCTCATCTCCAATGGTATCAATCCGTGAGAGATCACACACGTTGAACGTGTTATGCACTTGGTATTCTAGTGGCAAATCGATCTTGTAAGCATTATCGTTGATTCTTTTAAGAACTTGGAATGAACCGTCACCTCTTGGAAGAAACTTGCCCTTTCTTTGGTTGGGAAACTGATCTTTCCATAGGTCCCGGCTCAAGCACAAGATGCCTTCTCCATTTGTAGACTCGTTTGGCCACCTCTTACTTCTTCTTCTCAAGCCACAACCTCACCGTCTCATGCAATATTTTCATGGATTCGCCCCTCTTATTTCTATCTAAGATAATAACAAAATCACTTGGAAAAGGAGTTATATCTAAGGGGGTTAGGGGATTGAAGCCGTAGACACATTCAAAGGGCATAATGCCCGTACTCTAATGGATTACCCGATTGTAAGCAAATTCTATGAGAGGTAGGTGATCTTCCCAAGATGTCAACTTACCATTAACCATGGAACGTAGCATGGAACCCAAGGTTGGATTTACTACTTCCGTTTGGCCATCGGTTTGTGGGTGACAAGATGTAGAAAACAATAATTTAGCTCCGACCCTACCACATTGACTTCCAAAAGTGACTAAGAAACTTAGAATCCCTATCACTTATAATGGTTCTTGGGATGCCGTGTAACTTAAAAATATTTTCAATAAACAAAGAAGCTCCACTATCCGTATCTTCACTATTTTTTTAAGGAATAAAGTGTTCCATTTTGGAGAAACGATCAACGACAACAAAGATGCTATCCCTACCCTCTTTGAATTCGTGGCAGCCCCAACACAAAATCTGTAGAAATATCAATCCACGGACGTAATAGAGTGGAGATAGGAGTGTATAACCCGTGAGGAGGGAGCCTAGACTTAGCACTCCTACAATTCATGCATTGGCCGCAAATTTTGACAACATCTTTGCACATCCTTGGACAATAGAATTGCTTCTCCAATATTCTGAGAGTCTTATCAATTCCAAAGTAACCCATGAAACCGATGTCGTGTGCCTCTCTCACAAATAACTCTCTCCAAAATCTAGAAGGTACACACAACTGTCTCCTCGAAACAAGAACCCATCAAACACGGCATAAGGACTAGAATCTGATGGCCTCCTTTCCCTATCCACAGCTTCACTTTTCCTATAGATAGGAGGGAAGTAAGGTCCTGAGGAAACAAAGTCTTGAGGCTCTCAAACCCTATTAGCTTGGACGACAAAGTGGACACAAGAACATGCTTTCTAGACAATGCATTAGCTACCACATTATACTTCCCCTTTTTGTATTGAATCACATAGGGAAAGGTTTCAAGAAATTCAATTCATTTGGCATGCCATTTGTTAAGTTTATCTTGTGCCCGAAGGTGCTTCAAGGATTCATGATCCATTCGGATTACGAATTCCTTGGGCCAAAGATAGTGTTGCCAATTGCCTAACGCTCTAACCAAGGCATACAACACCAAATCATACGTAGAGTAGTTTAGAGTTGCTCCTTTGAGCTTTTCACTAAAGTAAGCAATGGGCTTTAAATCTTGCATCAAAATAGCCCCTATGCCTACTTTACTAGCATCGCACTCAACTTCGAATATCTTATCAAAGTTAGGAAATTACAACAATAGTGCCAAAACGAGCATATCTTTCAAGGTCTTAAAGGCCTTAGATTACTCTTCAACCCACTTAAAAGGTTGGTCCTTTTTGATGATTTCGGTCAAGGGGGAATCAAGGGTACTAAATCCTTTTACAAACCTCCTATAAAAACTTGCCAACCCATGGAAGCTCCGATTTTTCCCCACGACTTTTGGGGTTGGCCAATCTTTAATGGCGGTTATCTTGGATTCGTCTACCTCCACTCCCCTCGAGCTTACAACAAATCCTAAAAGCACAACTTTATCAACACTGAAGGAGCATTTTTCAATATTAGCATACAACTTTTCTTACCGAAGAACATCAAACACACTCCTTAGATGTAAAACATGTTTATTAAGGGACTTACTATAAACTTAAACATCATCAAAGTACCCAACCATAAACTTGCCAATAAAAGGCTTCATCACATGATTCATTAGCCGTATAAAGGTACTAGGAGCGTTGGCAAGACCGAATGGCATGACCACCCACTCATATAGACCAAACTTAGTCTTGAATGCGGTCTTCCATTCATCACCCAATTGCATACGTATTTGACGATATCCGCTCCTAAGATCAACCTTAGAAAACACACAAGAGCCATTGAGTTCATTAAGCATATCATCTATCCTAGGAATAGAATGGCGATACTTTACCTTAATTTTATTTATGGCTCAACGGTCCGTGCATATTTACCATGTCTCATCCTTCTTCGGCACAAGCAACAACGGGACCGCGCATGGACTCATGCTTTCCTTAATGTATCCTTTGTTAAGGAGGTCCTCAACTTGCCACTGGAGTTCCTTTGTATCTATGGAGTTGCTCCTAAGTGGAGGAAGTCCTTGTGACAACTCACTTGGAAATACATTATCAAATTCTTTTAAAACATTAGAAATAAAAGACGGGTAGGGGAAGTGGATGGGTTAGCATTTAAAACATTAGCCAAAAGTATCATGGGAGTAGTATTATCATACTTTTTGAAGAGGTCTCCTTTTCGAGCCAGCATTACCATCAAATCCCTACACCTCAATGCCAAAACTCCCTCCTCACTATCCCTCCCCCCTCTCAGGTTCCTCCTCCTTACCCACAGGTTCCTTCTCCTTTTTTCCCTTTTCTTGCAAACTCTTTATTTGTCGATGTGCCTCACACACTTATGATGGTGATAGTGATCAGAGGTGGTACTTTTGACCCTTGAACTCACAGAAATAGTAGTTGGTTCGGACATCATGCTTGGTCGACCTATCATATTGCCATGGCCGACCCAACAAAATATTACAAGCTTGCATAGGAATGATGTCGCAAAGTACCTCATCCTCATAATTTCCAACTTTGAACCGAATCACCACTTGACAGGTCACCTTCAATTCTCCACAATCATTCAACCATTGGAGTCTATACAGACTCGCATATGGAGTAGTTGGCAATTTAAAGTGATCCACCATCGAGGCACTAGCTACATTAGCACAATTTTCGCTATCAATAATCAAGGAGCACACACTCCCTTAATGAGGTACTTAGTGTGAAAGAGGTTTTCCCGTTGGCTAGGATCATCCAACTCTTTGGTAATCATACTCTCCATACCACATAAATAGGTACCTTAGGTTCAAATTCTTGAGGCCAAACCTCCTATTCATTATCATCACTAGGCCTCTCGGCCTCCCCTCTCTCTCCATCTTAAGAGACTTCCTTATTTTCAATCATTTCAAGTCCCAATTCTTCTCCCAAGAAATACAATTTCCCTTCCCTCAATATTATATTTCTCTGATTAGGACACTCACTAGCCTTGTGTTCCCATCCATGGCATTTAAAGCATTGGAATCCCTTAACATTGGAAGAAATATTCGGTTTGCCCTCAAACCATAGAGGAGGTAGTTGATCACTCTTTCTCATGGGTGGAGGGGTCTTGACTGGTTGTTTCTTGAATTTGTTCCACCCCAAAGAGATGGAACCACTTCTTTCCCCTTGGTCCAACCCAAGGACCCTTGGTAGGCTTTGGTTTTGTATGCCGACCTTTCCTTATTCTCTCGTTAAATCTCTAAAGCCACTTGAAAAGTCCCTTCAATAGTTTCAAACTTATGAAGTGTCATGTGCATAGAGATTTCTTTGTTTAGGCCGACCTTGAACTGGATGATGTCGTTGCTTACCTGCTCTTCTCTATGATCAAGTTTCAAGATGAGTTGTTGAAACTCATCATAGTAGGCTGCCACACTTTTGTTTCCTTGCTTCAAGTTGTACAATTTTGCAAGGAGGTCATGTTGATAACTTTCGGGAAGGTACCTTTGCCTCATAAGATACCTTAACCGAAACCAAGGAGGGGGTTGCCCCTCAATTGATACGTTACCAAAACATTTGACATACTCCCACCACGTGGTAGCATATCCCTCAAAATGAGAAATGGCGTAGAAGCTCTTCTTCTCCTTCATGAGATCATTAACTTAAAAGACTCTCTCGCATGCGGATTCCCATGCAAGAAACTCTTCCAGATTACTTTCTCCCTTAAAGATTAGGAGCCCCATTTTTATGGTGTTGAGGCCAACATCCCTTTCCCGAGCACCTTGGCCACCTCTACCTTCAACCCCCTGGTTCTCCCTATGTTCTACCCTTCTACCTCTCATTCCATCTTCCATCAAATAAGTATCATCATACATTCCATACCCTCTTCTTCGATTCTCCCTCACAAATCTCTCTTATCGTATTGGTGGGTTTTGGACATTTGGAATTTGGTATAGCGGATTGGCATTTAGTGGTGGAGGTCTTTGGATTGGCTGATTTTGGTTTGGAGGAGTCAGATTTAAGGGTGGTATTTGGGTTCCAAATCCATCATGTGGGACTTGGGGATGTGGAGAATGGCTAGGTCCTTCAAGGCTTTGGCCTTGTGAATAATAGTTGGCTTGAAGTATGGCATTTGATGGGTACTTTCTTTGGTGTGTGTCTTCAGGGGTAATGGTTGGGGATGTTTTTTGGGGTGTTGAGGGTCGAGAACTCTATTGACTTTCTACGCTTTCCATTCAGCTACTAATAGAGGCCATTTCCATTCCCAAATTCTCAACCGTAGCATTCACTCTAGCCACGTCTCGAGACAATAACTCAAGACTAGCTACAAGGGCATTCATAACATTATGATCCACGGTGTGCATGGACATTTCAGGTTCCATGTGTGGCGGTTCTATTTACAAATGTACCTATAAAATGAGCAAACGTTAGTTGAAAATACTCTTACACATTCTTTTCACTCGGCTCACCCACTTGGCCCTTCAAATGTTGTAAGCTGGCTATCAATCCTTGAGTGCTTAGGAATGTGTCTACTCTTGATTTATAATGGATTTTAGTTTTGAAGACTCAAGTAAGTTTCATACAAACTTGAACCAAGAACAACTATGAATTCTAAACAAGCAAAGCACCGCAAAGAACGTTGACATGAAAGACGTGCTCAAAAACTAGTTCACAACTTAGTAGGTTGTTACTTAGTTGTTAACTAGTATAGGAGACAAATAGAAAGAAATTAGTAGAGAAAAGAAAAGAAACTTAGAGGGTCCTATGACTTAAGTTTTGTTGTTGATATGGCCCACACTTTTTATTTTTGTCCGTTGGTGTTGTTGTTTTGTTAAAGTTTGATGTTGTCCAACTTGAATGATTCAATTTTGTTGATTTGGTGAGGCTTTTTCTGTTTTTGGAGTGAAGATTCAAGACTTGGAACTCTCTTTCCAAAGGTCAAGGTGTCAATCAAATTTCTACCTTGCACCAAAATGGCAAAACACCTTTTTGGCTTTGGTTTGTTCCTTTTCCGTATTGATTCTTTTTGAAAAAAGGTTTGACACCCTTTTGGTAAGTAAGCTTTTTGTGAGGTACCTTGTCTATTTGCCTCTTTGGTGTTGTCTTGAAACTACTTCCAAGACAAACACAAGACTTTCACCTCTCTCTTCCTCTTTCAAATCAAACACACCTTTTGTTGAATATTCACCTCAAGAACATCATGAGCAACAATAAGAACACTTAAGAACAACAATATTCAAGTCGTCTGACCTTCAACAACACTAAACAAAAGGCTCAAATCTTAGACCTTAGCCTCAAGTGTGCTAGGGAAACAACAAAATAACACACGAAACTACTAAGACAAGGAAAATAACACCTAAATCTGGACACTTCTCGTCCAGAACAAGTCACCAGATAACACCCACTTTTTTTTTATTTTTTATTTTTCAACTAGAAGAGCACAAAATTGGTGGTGTAAGAACACGACCAGCCTTAGATCTGATACCAAATGATACCAAATGGTATCTACAAGAGCACAAAACAGTCCACAAATTCACAAAAATAGTCCGCACGTACAAGACATCAAATGAGAACAACAAACACACTAACTTGAAAAATAAGGAGATAGATAACTTGACATAAAGAGAACATATTAGGTAGCAACTAAAGAGTGTATCAAACTCTAAAACCTCAATAAAATAAGGTAATAAGCACCAAGTTCTTACGGAAACATAATAGGAACGTGGTTCTCTCAAGCACTCTCGTTTCTAGCCGTTTCACAACACAAGTGGATCCTTTCACTTGTGATCTCCAAATGTTTGGTCGTCTACTCTCTTCTTGAGAGAAAATATGATGTTTAATATTACAAGTGTTTTCAAGAATGAACTAACTAAGGAACCAATCAAAATAAACACCTTAAATAGTCTTTACAAAAAGGATGGCAAAAGGACCTCTTTGCCCTTAATGAAGGGGTGGCGGGTGTGGGCCGTTTGGGGCAGCCTTGGGGTGTATTTTTGAGAACCTAAGGTCAGCCCCCACATGTCAAGACGTGCACTCCCTTGGGTGAGTTCGCAACAGGCTCAACCGCGTCCATTTTCATAAACACGCCTTGAAGTCTTTGTAGTTCACGAGCTTGACTTCTAGTAAATGGTCTAGAGCTTGTGACTCCCGTATCAATACTGTATCACTGCAGCCTTTTCCAATGCTTGTCAAACTAAATCTGTACCTAATAACTATGATTCATCGGGCTAAAACCAGCCAACTGGTGAACGACTCTTGCGCTTATACAGAGCCTCATACGGTGCTATTTGAATGCTCGACTGGTAGCTGTCATTAGAAGAAAACTCTGCCAAAGGCAACTGGTCATCCCATTTTCACCAAAATCAATTGCGTGGGCTCTAAGCATGTCCTTAAAGATTTGAATAACTTATTCAGACTGCTTGTCGGTCTACGGATGAAAGGCCATACTCAACTCAACTTGCGAACCCAGTGCTTTCTGAAAAGATCTCCAAAACTCTGATGTGAACTGTGCACCTTGATCAGATGTGATTGAAATAGGCACGCTATTAAGTCAAACTATCTTCCATAGGTAAATTTTTGCTAACTATTTCGTGCTATAAGTAAACTGAACTGGTATGAATGGGTAGATTTTGTAAGCCTATCTACTTTCACCCAAACTGAGTCATGCTTCCTGAAAGTATTTGGAAAATCAATAACTAAATCCATAGTAGTCCTTTCCCACTTGCACTCCAAGATACGCAATTTTACATAATTCCACCAGATTTTTTATATTCATATTTGACATGCTGGCAATTTAAACAACTAGTCACATGTTTCAAAATATCAACTTTTATACCTTTGTACCAGTACAACCCGCGCAAGTCTTGATACATTTTTATAACACCGTGATGGATAGAGTATCGCTAGCTATGAGCCTCACCAAGAATTAGCTGTCTCACATCTACCACAATGGGAACACACAATCTTCCATGATGACGTAGAACACCTTCACCATTGATAGTGAAAGACTTAACACCGCCATCCTGCACTTGATCTCGAAGCCCAACAAGGTAGGGATGATCATATTGGCAAGTCTTAACTTGCCCAACTAAGGACGACCGAACCACCATAACTGCAAGTAACTTTCCAGGCACTGTGTGATCAATTCGAACTCCATGATCGGCTAAAGACTTAATATCCATAACCAAAGGTCATCTTTCAACAACAAATCGGGTCAAGCTGCCCATAGAATTCCTACTCAAAGCGTCTGCTAGTACATTCTCCTTCCCAGGATGATACAAGATAGTGAGATCATAATCTTTAAGTAACTCTAACCACCATCGTTGTCTCAGATTCAAATCTCTTTGCTTGAATAAGTACTGTAGGCTCTTGTGATCAGTATAGATTTCGGACAGCTCACCATAAAGGTAATGATGCCAGATCTTGAGTGTAAATACAACTGCAACCAATTTTAAGTCATGAGCCAGATAATTCTTCTCATGGATCTTTAACTGTTTAGAAGCATACACCACTACTTTACCATTTTGAATTAAAATACAACCCAATCTAATTCGATATGCATCATAATAAGTTGTGAAACCATCCTTTATTGTAGGTAAAGTCAAAATTGGAGCCGAAATCAATGTTGTCTTTAATTTTTAAAAACTTTCTTCACATTTATCTGACCATTGAAAACCCACATTTTTTCTGAGTCAAGCGGTTCAATGGAGCGGCTATCATCAAGAAGACCTCTACAAACCTCCTATAATAATTAGTAAACCCAAGAAACTACGTACTTCTGTAACAGTACTAGGTTGAGGCCAATCTCAAACTACTTTAATCTTCTTCGGATCAACATAAATCCCATATTTTGACACCATATGTACCAAAAAAGAAACCATGCCCAACCAAAACTCACACTTTAAGAACTTGGCATAAATCTTTTGTCTTCTAACTGTTTGCAACACAACTCTCAAGTGTTGTCCATTTTCTACCTAACTTCGAGAGTAAACCAAAATGTCATCAATGAACACAATCATAAAGTGGTCTCAGTACTGCTTGAATACCCTATTCACGAGGTCCATAAATACTATAGGTGCATTAGTCAGTCCAAAAGATATCACTAAAAATTCAAAATTCCCATACCTAGACCAAAAAGTTGTCTTAGTGATATCTTCGACCTTGACTCTCAGCTGATGATAACCCAATCTCAAGTCAATTTTAGAAAAGTGAGTAGCACTATATAACTAATTGAATAGATCCTCAATTCATGGAAAATGATACTTATTCTTGATTGTTACCTTATTTAACTGCCTATAGTCAATGCATATTCTCACTGTGCCATTTTTCTTTATCACAAATAACACAGGTACAAACCAAGGTGACACACTAGGCCTAATGAATCCCTTATCAAGAAACTCCTAAAGTTTAACCTTCAATTTCCTTAACTCAGTAGGAGCAATACAATAAGGTGGAATAGAGATAGGTTGAGTCCCTAACACTAAATCAATGTTGAACTTAATTTCTCTCATCAGAGGTAGCCTGGGCAAATTATCTAGAAACATGTCAATAAACTCTCAAATAATAGGAACATTATTAACAGAAACTTTCTCTGCTCGAGTGTCATGAATGATAACAATAAAACCCAGACAACCATGGTTAATCATTTGGCGGGCTTTTACATAAGATATTATCTTTCCTTGAGTCACAAGAGTTACACCTTTCCACACTAAAGGTGGTTCTCTAGGGATATCAAAATGTATAAGTTTAGCATAACAATCAACCAAAGCATAACATTATGCCAACCAATCCATACCTATAATAACATCAAAATCAGTTACTGGCAATATAAGTAGATTAACTATGGTGTCCTTACCCTGAATAGATATCACACAATCTCTATACACTCTGTCCACTGATAAGGTCTTTCCCATTGGTGTCGTAATAATATATGGCTCAATAAGAGTCTTAATCCTTCTCTCTAAGAATAAACTAAAATATGGGGACACATACAAATACATAAAACTAGGATCAATAAGAGAATAAGCCTCATTAGAGTTTACAGTGATAATACTGTGACCACTACATTAGATGCCTCTATGCCCTGTCTAGCCATAGCAAAAAATCTTGGTGGTCTACCTGCTGTCTAAGAACCCTGAGCACCTTGTCAAATTTGTCCACAAGTACCCAGTGGATTAATCTTAGCTAGTTGAGTGTGAGCATGAGCACCTGTAACATCTCTCAGTACCTGTGCAGTAGTTTGACTAGAACCAAAATTTCCCTTAGGACAAAACTTAAAAATATTCCCTCTTTCACCACAAGTATAACAAGGATAACTAACTCCAAAATAACACCAACTATGATTCCTGACATAATTAGAACATTTTGGATGTTGTCCAGACTGAAATAAATTGCTACTCTTTCACTGCATTTGCTGCTGACCCTGTCTAGTGGGATAATTATTCTTTGAAGATTTAACTACCAACTTTAACTACACACGCCTAGACTAACCATAGTGAAAATCCCTCTTTATCCCAGATGAAGAACCACTAAACCAACCTGAGTTATATATTTTTTTATCATCTCAATTAATCTTTTCTATCTCATAATATGATTTACAATGGGGAGTAGTGTCAACCACACCAAAATAAGATCCATTACGCACATCTGTGTTACTGGACCGCGATAACGAGACTCAATTACATCCACAAATCATCTTACTTTCTCCCTTGATCTACAACTAAAGACCAAACATGCCTAGACAACTCAGTGAACTTAGCTTCATACTCAGTGACTGTGATAGATCCTTGTAGAAAATTATTAAACTAGCATCTCATGTTATTTTATTTGCTCAATGGAAGAAATCTTTCCATAAACATAGCTAAAAACTCTAATCAAGTGATCATCGGAAGCCCTACTTGTCCGCCCCTTAAAATAAAAGTCCATCATGCCTTGGGAGACCCTGAGAACAGAAAAATAGTAAATTTTACACCACAAGTCTCCTTCAATCTATAATACCCCACAAAAATCCTATGCGTAACTCAGTCCCTTAGAGCTTGATAAGGGTCCCAGACTTAGAAACTTTCAGCTAAGTATTGGAACCTAGCCTTTTATAAAGCCCTCAAACTTTGAGGAATTTATTTACAACTTTCCCGACCTTTGAAAGTTAATTTTTAAGTTGATTCATGATTGGGGGAGTCAATAGTATATCTCAGGTGAGTTTTAAAATTTTCAGACAAGTGTAAGGGCATGTTTGAAACTCCAAATCAGGGTGATTATCCCGCGGTGCCTCACCCAGTCTGGTGCTAGGGAAAGACCGCGAAAGAGACCTCAGCGCCTCACCCAGAGCGGTGCTCCAGAGCCTGCGGCGCCCTGGCCAGTCTGGTTTGAGTAAATTTTGCAGTCAGGTTCTGCATTTTTAAGGGCAAATGGCATTTTTCCTTCACCCAATAGCTTCATAACACGAGATTAAAGCCCCAAATAGAAAAATCGCTCATTCCTTACAAAAAAATCCTCTCAAGAACAATCCCTAGCTTCATCAATTTCAATAAACAAACCTCAAGAATTCACCTCAATCTCTACGAAGTTAACAATTAAGTTATGTGAAGAGTTCATCCAAGGGTTCCTTTCATCCTTGGAGTTCAAGAAACTATTTATAAAACTTCAAGTGTATTAATTTCATGAATTCCATGTTGGATTTGATTGTAACGATTAGTTGAGTTTTTAATCTATGTTTTATTATAAGTTTCATGGGTATTTAATTCATATATAAGTAGTATCATGTGAATCCATGTTAAACCCTTAAATGTGTAAATTTATTTTGGCAGTCATGATGCATTAGCATGTTGTTCATGCCCAAGTATAAGGTTATGCCTTCCATGTGTTTGACAAAATGCCTAAGTGAATAAATTGTGCATTGTGGTCCATTGGTGACCTTATGATGAGTTCATGCTAGAACTACATGTTCCAAATTTTCTCCTATGTTAAAGATATACTTTGTAAGTGATTGATAGAATATCCATAAGAATTAATTAGTGAAATTATGATATGCTAGCATGCATTTTCATTCATGTACAAGCCCAACAATATGGCAAAATGTCTCAGTGACTACATTGTAAATAGTTAACTGTTGTCATGTTATCAAGAAGTGCCATGTTTTAGTATTATCTATGCTATCGAGTCCTAGAGGTATTTAATACCTAATAATTTAGCTGTTTACCTAGAGCCAGTGTCAGTACAGGATATTATCAATTATGTCATGATGAGTAGTACTCTCAGTTAGATATGAAACTCAGTAGAACTTATCAGTTATAAAACTCAAGAAAACTCAGTAAACTCAGTATCAGTCGAGTTCAGTTTAGTACATCAGTTCAATGACTTTCAGTTAGGATTAGGATTCAGCACCGAGAGAACCCAAGAATGGGGAATCACCTGCCAGCAGAGGGTGTGATCCTTAGAAGTAGTCCTTGAATTTTAGAACTACGTAACCAGCATAGGTTGAGATATCAACCTTTCAGTTAAGGGTTAGTGAGGTGTCTTACCGGCTAGTTGAGGGTACCACCATTCTCATTGAGAGCATCTGTCAGATGAGGGTGACTCAGCATTTGTCTTTACCCATGGCACGGTACTGACACCCTTCTAACTGGGGTTATAGGTTGGACCCTAATCAGTTCAAAGAGGGGCATGTCGGTTAGATAATTACCTCCCACAGTCTCAGTTTCAGTTCTTGTCTCAGTATAAAACTCAGTTCAATTCTATAGAAATCAAAACTGTTAGACACAGTCACTCAGTTTAGCACGGAACTTAGAATAATTCTACAGAAATCAAGACTATCAAACACAGTCACTCAGTTATCAGTAATATAAAATTAGTAAACTCAGATATCAGAAAACTAATGATTCAGAACTCAGTATTCGGTGTTTCCATGACCTTAGTTATAGTTTAAACATCGATGCATGTACTCTCTTTCAGTTATGATCATGTTATTCAGTCAGTTATTGTTTATGCATATGAACCCACGCACATCAGCCTACCTTACTTAGCATATTAGTACATTCAAAGTACTGACACATACTTTTCTTTTGTGCTATGATGTCTTATATCATAGGTTCAGAAGCACGGGCTCCCGACTATACTTAGCAACCTAATCTATCAACATTCGGGTTAGTAGTGACTCCTCATAGTTCTAGGACAAATTATCATTTCAATTATATCACTAGTCAGTTTACTTCAGTAGTCGAAGTTAGTTAGGGACTTGTCCCATCAGCTCCTTGTTCAGATAGTAGATGGTTTTCAGACTAGAGTATTTCAGACAGATGTATCAGTATTTAATTCTTAGTATTTATTTCTTATTTGAACCTTATGGAAGATTTCCACCTAATTTCCATATAATTACAGTATTGTTATTTAGTTATTGCAGCAGGTACTAATCATGGGTTAGCTTGTGGTCCTTCGGGATATGAGCATCGTGTAGCATTCGGGGTATAGACTCGGGGTGTTACAAACTTGATATCAGAGCCTAATATTTAATAGAGTCCTATGAAGTCTAAAAGCCGTATCTAGTAGAGTCATGTCCATGGGTGTGTAGCATGCCACACTTATGGACAAGAGGCTATTAGATGTTTTAGGAAAAGTTTCCCTTCTTTTAGTAATTATGTCGTGCGGGTGAGCGCAAGCTCAAGTTAAACTCTCTATCTAATCTAAGTTTCTCTTCCATTTATAGAATATACCTCAAAAGAGGACTAAGGGAAGAGGAACAGGAGACTAGCCATCACCTCAGCCCATCCAGCTAGATCCTCTACACGAATATGTCACCCACGCTGAATTTAGAGCATCTTTCACCACCCTAGCCCATTCTGTGGAAACGCAAAATGAATGCGCAGCTGCCATTTTGGCCAACACAGTGGCCAATATTGTTGCAGCCAGGATTCGGGACTTCACCCGAATTAACCCTTTATCTTTTACTGGGGCCAAGCCAAATGAGAACCCTCAAGAATTTCTTGATTAGGTGCAGAAAGTTACAAATATTATGGGGGTGACTTCTATTGAGAGTGATAAGTTGGCCACATATCAGTTGCAAGATGTGGCTCACTTATGGTTTAAACAGTGGAAAGCAGAAAGGGTCACAGATGTAGGGCCTATAGAGTGGGAGGAGTTTTCCACTACTTTTCTGGATAGGTTCTTCCCATTAGAGTTGAGGGAGGCAAAGGTTCTAGAATTTATTAATCTGAAGCAGGGTAACATGACAGTGAAAGATTATTATCTCAAGTTTACTCAGTTAGCTAGATATGTTTCTCATGTGGTGGCAGATAGCAGGTCCAGGATGAGTAAGTTTGTGTTTGGGGTTTCTAGTAGTGTGGTTAATAAGTGTAGAATAGTAATGCTGACTAAGCCGATGTACATATCCAGGCTCATGGTCCATGCTCAGTAGATAGAGAAGGCGAAGAGTAGGGAGAAGGAGAGGGAAAACAAAAGAGAGAGGACAGGTAGTTTCAACTTTGCCCAACCTAAGTCAGAGGAAAGAAATTATTCTCAGTTCCGCCTGAAATACTCAGTTCCAGCTCCATCCTTATCCAGTACTCCAGTGTCAAAATTTAGAGATGGCAACAGAGACAGGGCACCAGGCCCTAAGCCTCAAGATAGTGTCAGCGACGCCCGAACCTATCCCCTTGGCTAGAAATATGGTGGAAACCACCGAGGAATCTGTAAGGCTGGCAGTGATGTGTGTTTCAAGTATGGCAAGCCAGGTCACAAAGTTAGAGATTGTCCCCAGTCAGGTTCCCAGGGTTAGCATAATTATCTCCCAGCTCCGTCAGGTCGAAATCAGCAGGGTGCCTCTTCCAGTTCCACCAGTAGATAACGGCCAAATAAACTCTATGCTCGTCAGTCCCGATAGGATTAGGAAAGTTCTCCTAATATGGTCACCGGTACGTTACGAGTTTATTATTTACATGTTTATGCTTTGCTAGATCCATGAGATTCTTTGTCCTTTGTTACTCCCTATATAGTTATTGATTTCGGAGTCAGTTCTAAAATTCTAGTAGAGCCTTTCTCAGTCTCTATCCCAGTGGGTAAAAGTATCATAGCCTGATGGGTATACAGGAACTATCCGGTTATGGTATCTTAGAAAGTTACCTCAACAGACTTAGTCGAATTAGAGATGACCAATTTTGATGTCATTCTCAGCATGGATTAACTTCATTCCTGCTATGCCTTACTAGACTGTAGAAATAGAATTATCCAATTTCAATTTTCAAATGAGCCCGTCCTAGAGTGGAGGGGTAGTACTTCAGTACTTAGGGGTCAGCTTGTTTCCTACCTAAGGGCAAGAAAAATGATATCTAAGGGGTGTGTCTACCATCTCATTCGAGTCCAAGACTCTAGCTCAGAAACCCCTAATATTGAATCAGTGTTAGTAGTATGTGAATTCCCAGATGTATTTCTCAAAGATCTTCTCAGAGTTCCTCCTGAAAGGGAAATTGACTTTAGAATAGACCTTCTTCTAGATACTCTGCCTATCTCTATTCTACCTTACAGAATGGCTCCAGTAGAACTCAAGGAATTAAAAGAACAATTAAAGGATCTCTTAGATAAGGGATTCATCAGACCCAGAGTGTCCCCATGGGGTGCACCAGTTCTATTCGTGATTAAGAAAGATAGTTCCCTTAGAATGTGTATCGATTATCGTTACCTAAATAAAGTCACGATCAAGAATAAGTATCCACTCCCTAGAATCGATGACTTATTTGACCAACTTTGAGGTGCCCATTACTTTTCAAAAATAGACCTCAGATCTGGCTATCATCAACTCAGGGCTAGAGAATGTGACATTTTAAAAATAGCCTACAGAACTCGGTATGGTCACTTCAAATTCTTAGTCCTGTCATTTGGTCTTACCAATGCCCCAGCAGCTTTCATGGACTTGATGAATCGTATGTTAAAGTAGTACTTGGACATGTTCATCATAGTCTTCATAGATACATCCTTGTCTACTCCCACAATGAGCATGATCATGCAGACCATCTCAGAATAGTATTGCAGACTCTCAAAAACCATCAGTTGTTCACCAAATTCAGTAAGTATGAATTTTGGCTAAGGTTAGCATCTTTCCTTGGTCATATCATTTCTGATAATGGCATTAGAGTTGATCCCCAAAAGATTGAAGTAGTGAGAAACTGGCCCAGACCTATCTCTCCATCAAATATCTAGAGTTTCTTAGGTTTGGCTAGAGATTATTGATGACTCATTGAGGGATTTTCATCTACTTCATCCCCTATGTCTAGATTGACTCAGAAGAAGGTCAAATTTCAGTGATTAGATTCTTATGAGAAGAGTTTTCAGGAGTTGAAGAGTCGACTCACTACGACCCCAGTTTTGACTTTACTAAATGGTTTAGATGACTTTGTTATGTATTATGATGCTTCCAGAGTTGGTTTGGGGTGTGTTTTGATACAAAGAGGTAAGGTCATAGCCTACGCCTCTAGACAGCTCAAACCCCATGAAAAGAACTTTCCTACTCATGATCTTGAGTTAGCAGTAGTAGTATTTGCCTTAAAAATTTGGAGGCACTATTTGTCTGGTGTGCACGTTGATGTGTTCACTGACCATAAGAGCCTATAGTATGTATTCTCTCAGAAAGACCTAAACCTCTATCAGAGTAGGTGGTTGGAGTTGTTGAAAGACTACGACA
This sequence comes from Capsicum annuum, assembly GCF_002878395.1. Taxonomy (NCBI): domain Eukaryota; kingdom Viridiplantae; phylum Streptophyta; class Magnoliopsida; order Solanales; family Solanaceae; genus Capsicum; species Capsicum annuum. The sequence continues at coordinate 188,709,940 of NC_061114.1, forward strand.
TGAGTGTTCTGTATCATCCGAGCAAGGCCAATATAGTGGTTGATGCTTTCAGTAGGATGTCTATAGGTAGTGTTGCTCACATGAAAGATGATAAGAATAAGTTAGCTCAGGAAGTTCATCAGCTTGCCTGACTGGGTGTCCACTTAGTTGATTCAGCAGAAGGTAGTGTATGGGTACAGAGTAGTTCAGAATCATCTCTGGTTTCTGAGGTAAAGAAAAAGCAGGATAAGGATCCCAGCCTAGTTAAGTTGAAAGAATCAGTTAGAGATCAGAAGAAAGAGGTTTTCTCCCAAGGGGGATATGGTGTATTACGTTGCCAGGGTCTGTCATGCGTGCCAGGTGTAGATGACTTGAGACAGCGGATTCTTGTAGAAGGGCATAGTGTGCGTTACTCTATTCATCCAAGGGCCACTAAGATGTACCGTGATTTGCGGGAAATCTATTGGTGGAGTGGGATAAAGAGATACATTTCAGAGCTTGTAGGTAAATGCTCGACATGTCTACAGGTTAAGATTAAGTACTAAAAACCTAGTGGGTCTATCCAGGAGTTTAGTATTCCCTCTTAGAAGTGGAAAGAGGTGAACATAGATTTTATAATGGGTTTGGCTTGTACTCGTCATCAACATGATTCGGTTTGGGTCATTGTAGATAGGCTGACCAAATCAGCTCATTTCCTATCAGTCCATACCTCTTATTCAGCCGAGGACTATGCCAAGCTCTATATCAGAGATTTGGTCAGATTACAGGAAGTTCTGTTGTCCATTATCTCAGATAAAGGTACGCAGTTCACCTCTCATTTCTGGAAATCCTTCCAAAAAGGTCTTGGAACCCAAGTTCACCTCAATATAACCTTCCACCCTCAGACAGATGGTCAAGAAGAAAGGACCATTCAAACTTTGAAAGATATGTTAAGAACATGTGTCATTGATTCAAAGGTAGTTAGAATGACCACTTGCCTTTGATCGAGTTCGCATATAATAACAGTTATCATTCCAGCATTCAGATGGCTCCGTTTGAGGCACTTTACGAAAGGAGATGTAGATCTCCTATTGGTAGGTTTGAAGTGGGTGAGGCCGCAATAGTAGGGCCTGATTTTGTATTTGATACTTTGGAAAAAGTTCAATTGATCAGGTAAAGGCTTAAGACAGATCAGATCCGACAGAAATCATACCCAGATGTGTGCAAAAAGGATCTCAAGTTCGAGATTGGTGACTATGTGTATTTGAAAATCTCTCCTATAAAAGGAGTAAAGTGGTTTGGTAGGAAGGGAAAGCTCAGTCCCCGATATGTCGGTCTTTACCAAATTCTCAATCTTTTTGAGAAGGTAGCTTACGAGCTTGAGTTTTCTTCATACCTAGATTTAGTACATCTGGTGTTTCATGTTTCCTTGCTTAAGAAGTGCAAAAGTGGCCCATCAGTTGTAGCCCCTATAGAGGGCATAGATATTCAGAATAGTCTCTCTTACAAAGAAGTTCCAGTCAAAATCATTGACTACCAAATTCATAGATTGAGGAACAAAAAAGTCCCTCTAGTTAAAGTTCTTTGGCAGAATTAATCCGTTGAGGGAGATACTTGGGAAGCAGAAGAAGAAATGTAGACCAAGTATCCTCACCTCTTCTCCGCAAACTCAGACTCAGCCCAAGGTAATAGTTTTGCTTAAACTTATTCAGTTTGATGCTAAGATTTCCCTTACTAACTTGGTATTAGTTACCATTGCATATTCAGTCATACATTCATGAGTCATTTCAGTTATATATTCATGCATCAGATATGCATGTTCAGTATAAAATTTCAATATGTCAGTAGTGACAGTCATGTAATCATGTTCAGTTGTGCATGTTCAGTACATGAATTCAGTCTATCAGTATTCTCAGCCTAGCCAGTTTCATTCGATGACGAATATTCCCAAAGGGGAGATATTGTAAGACCCCACAAAAACCCTAAGCGTAACTTAGTCCCTTAGAGCTTGATAAGGGGTCCTAGACTTAAAAGATTTTAGCTAAGTATTGGAACTTAGTCTTTTCTAAAGCCCTCAAACTTTAAAGAATTTATTTATGACCTTTCTGACCTCCGAAAGTTAGTTTTTAAGTTGATTCATGATTGGGAGAGTCAATAGTACATCTCAAGTGAGTTTCAAAATTTTCGGACAAGCGTAAGGCCATGTTTGAAACTCCAAAACAGTAGCTCAAGGCGACTAGCCCGCGGTGCCTCACCTATTTCGGTGCTAGGAGAAGACTACAATAGAGACCATGGAGCCTTGCCCAGAGCGGCGCTCCAGAGCCCGCGGCGCCCTGGCCAGTCCGGTTCAGGTAAATTTTGTAGTCATATTTTGCATTTTTAAGGGAAAATGGGTCATTTTCCCTTCACCCAATGTCTCCATTACACGAGATTAAAGCCTAAAATGGCAAAATCACTCATTTTTTTTCACAAAATCCTTTCAAGAACAACCCCTAACTTCATCAAGTTCAGGAAACAAACCTCAAGAATTCACTCCAATCTCCACAAAGTTAATAATTAAGGTATGTGAAGTGTTCATCCAAGGGTTCCTTCCACCCTTGGAGTTCAAGAAACTATTTTTAAAACTTCAAGTGTACTGATTTCATGAATTCCATGTTGGATTTAATTATAATGATTTGATGGGTTTTTAATCCATGTTTTATTACAAGTTTCATGGGTAGTTAATTGATATATGTGTAGTATCATGTGAATCCATGTTAAACCCTCGAATGTGTAAATTTATTTTGGTAGTCATGATGCATTAGCATGTTGTTCATGCCCAAGTATAAGGTTATGCCTTCCATGTGTTGGACAAAATGCCTAAGTTAATAAATTATGCATTGTGGTCCATTGGTGACCTTATGAATTCATACTAGAACTACATGTTCCAAATTTGCTCCCATATTAAAGATATACTTTGTAAGTGATTGATGGAATGTCCATAAGAATTAATTAGTGAAATTATGATATGCTAGCATGTGTTTTCATTCATGTACAAGCCCAAGAATATGGAAAAATGTCTCAGTGACTACATTGTGAATATTTGACTATTGTCATGTTATCAAGAAGTGCCATGTCTTAGTATTATATATGTTATCGAGTCCTGGGGTATTTAATACTCGATAATTTAATTGTTTACCTAGAGCCAGTGTCAGTACAGAATAGTATCAATCATGTCATGATCAGTAGTACTCTCAGTCAGATACGAAACTCAGTAGATCTCATTAGTTACAGAACTCAGAAAAACTTAGTAAAGTCAGTATCAATCCAGTTTAGTTCATTACATCAGTTCAGTGTCTTTCAGTTGGGAGTATGATTCAGCATCGAGTGAACCCAAGGATAGGGAGTCACCTTCTAGCATAGGGTGTGATCTTTAGAAGCAGTCCTTGCATTCTAGAACTATGTAGCCAGCATAGGTTGAGACATCAACCTTCCAATAGAGGGTTGATGAGGTGTCTTACCTGCTAGTTGAAGGTACCACCATTCTTATTCAGAGCACCTACCAGATGAGGGTGACTTAGCATTTGTTCGTACCCGTGGCATGGTACTGACACCCTTCCAATTGGGGTTTTAGGTTGGACCCCAATCAGTTTAAAGAGAGGCATGTCGGTTAGATTATTATCTCCCACAGTCTCAGTTTCAGTTCCAGTTCTCAGTATAGAACTCAATTCAGTTCTACAAAAATCAAGACTGTCAGACACAGTCACTCAGTTTAGCACGAAACTCAGAATAATTCTACAGAAATCAGGACTGTCAGATGCAGTCACTCAGTTATCAGTAATACAGTATCAGTAAACTCAGATATCAATAAACCAGTGATTCAGAACTTAGTATTCGGTATTACTATGACCTCATTTATAGTTTAAGCATTCATACATGTACTTTCTTTCAGTTATGATCATGTTATTCAGTCAGTTATTGTTTATGCATATGAACCCATGCACATCAGCCTACCTCACTTAGCATACCAGTACATTCAAAGTACTGACACATACTTTTATTTTACGCTATGATGTCTTATATCATAGGTTCAGACGTACGGGCTCCTGACCGCACTTAGCAGCACAATCTATCAGTAACAGAGTTAGAGGTGAGTCCTCATAGTTTGAGGAAAGATTTATCTTTTCAGTTATATTAGTACTCAGTTTACTTCAGTATTTAGAGTTAGTTGGGGTCTTGTCCCATCAACTCCTTGTTCAAACAGTAGAGGCTTTTCAGACTAGTGTATTTTAGATAGATGTATCAGTATTCAGTTCTTAGTATTTATTTCTTGTTTGAACCTTATGGAAGATTTCTACCTAATTTTTGCATAACTATAGTATTGTTATTCAGTTATTGCAGCAGGTACCAGTCATGGGTTAGCTTGTGGTCCTTTAGGGTTATGAGCACTGTGTACCGTCCAGGGTACAGACTCGAGGCGTTACACAATCCCAAAATAGTCAGTATCTTTTCACAATGGTCTTTAAACTTTTGAGGCTCAATAGAAGATGGTGTTGCAACAAAATCCAGGGGCTTAAGATCTATGAAATTCTTAAGATCCTTGGGTTTCCCCATAACTGAAACCAAATGATCAACTAGTTGAGGTACCTCAGAATTTGGAACATTCAACTGAATTTGTGCCTACGATTGTGAAGTAGCTTGAGGAGCTGGAGTTCGACTATGATTAGGCATCAATGCCTCAAGTACATTCAATATTCTTACCACTATGTTTGCATGCAATGCAACAGTAGGTACAATAGCTGGCACTGCAGTTGGAGTATCTAGATCAACCTTGTGTCACCCCTTTTTTAACCAAAAAAAATTAGATTATAAATTTGAAAGAGTTTTATTATTAAGTAACAAAAAGATAAAAAAATTTGTTTCGAAAAGGATCTTTTACAATTAAATTTAGAGTGGACACTTAGCATAATTGGGTGTGCCAAGTCACCTTTGGAAATCCTTTTTCAAAACTATTTTTGACTCTTTAAGTTGGTTTACGAATAGAAATTCCGACTAAGGAATTTTGTTGACCGGGGGGAAGGTGTTAGAAACCCCTTGGTCCTGTGGTTGGACCACGGTCACTTGGTGGAGCATATCGGCTAATTTAATATTATGAATATATAAACCACACAAAAATGCACAAACCAATTAATCAAATAAACAAACAAAAACAAATCCAAAATTATAGTGTCAAGTCCAATTATTACAACCCGAAATATAAAGGGAATGAAAAGCAAACCTACACTAATCCTAAACTAAGCTCCAATGTTTTACCCGATGCCTTGGGCCTTCGTCACGGATGTCCTCTAAGTATAAAATACTTTGGGGATTACCCGGTGAATAAGTGCAATATAATCTCGGGGCATTCCCTGGAGAATGAAAACATGTTTAAATCTTGTGTGATAAAGCAGAAAGAACTATTCACACGCACACTTAAACATTTAACAAAATACTATTTCTAAAAATTGCCTACCCAGCCTATCGTTTGCCTACCAATTTTGATCTAAAATGTGATATTGTCAAACTTAGCAAATTCGATGCCTATTTTTCCTCAAACAAACATCAATTAATCAACACAAACTAATCACGTTTAATTTCTAGCCGTTTTCAATTCTCACCCCCCAATCCATTCTCAACATGATTAAACCAATTCAATACGTAATCCATCAATCAAGTTTTCACATCCAAGTCCAACATCAAACAATATGCAACGAAGAATCAAACATGCCAAACACACCAATCATTATAATAACGTAAAAAATTAGAGAAAAAAAGATAGAATTGGACATCAATGTCACTTTCAAAAATTGATGTATTATTCCAATTAAACTTGGCAGAATCCACGTCCGAAATACCTCGATTTGAACATCAACAATGAACAATGCAAACTCGAATATAGAAAACCCATTTGGGCTGATATAAACAAATCAAAACAACATCAGTACGGACCCCTGAATCACAATTTCTACCATCTTCCATTAGACATTGTTGGAATCGGATAGAAACAAATCAAGCTCGACTATTTTGAGTTAGATTCAGGTCGCAACAGAGCTGGTGATGTTTTTCAATCACAGATTTGCCGTAACAATGACAAGGTAACAACGAAAGATGTTTTCTAATAGAGATTTCAATGAGAATTTCACTGAAAATACCTTATCTCACCGTCAATCACTCTCTCACGTTTTCCTCTTTGTTTTGCCCCCTATTATTTTTTTTCCTCCTAAATTATCCCTATATTTCTCTCTAATTCCTCATCCTTCAAAACTCTATTGCTCTACCTATGTGTGTGCATGAGTGTGTGAAATATGCGAGTTTTTGTGATGTATTGATGGTGCTGCTATTCAAAAAATAAAAGCTAATAGAGTAGTGACGTGTATAGTTATGGTTGTTCGTATGTTATTCTTTGGTGAGGGGGGATGGTGAGGATTCTGTGTGTTTGTCGGATTGTGGTGGTGAAGAATATGAATTTCCAGTGGAAATTTTGTTTTTTCTTTATATGTTGAAATTAATCTGGGTGTGTGTATTTCCCATGTTCTCCGAGAGAGAAAAAAATGGAATCCCCTTTTTCTAGTTCCTAAAATCTATATTTGTATAAGAGAGGAATGAAATATATGGTCGTGGATGTGTATGGTGGGCTTCTCTGTTATGGTGAAGATCAATGAAAAAATATGAGGGGCGGGGTACAAGGGTAGGGTAGGGGTAAGGGGTGGTGAGGTGGGGGTAGGGGTAGTTAGGATGAGGTGTAAAAATTAGTTAGGATAAGGATATATTAGGGATTTAATTTGTTAGGATTTGGTTATTATTTATTTTCTTGTAGGGAAAGTGTAGAATGGGTGAGGGTACGTGGTAAGGTGAGCTAGAATTGAATAAAATTAAACTTCGGAAGGGATAAAATTAGGTGTCTACATCATGCCCCCTTTTGGGTGTAAACGCAAAGTGTTTTCAGAAAAAAAAGTAGACGACGAGACCAAATTTTGACCCACCATTATTCGAAGAAAGAAATAGAAGGAAGAAGAACAACCGAGTTGGAGAGTCGAATGAGGTCCTGTCGAAGTTCCGGTCCGCACCTCTGTCATTACATCAAAAATGAAAATAACAAGTTAAAAGATAATTGAAATTACAAAATCTTATCTATGCAGCTTCTTTTGGACTCTTGACTTGAGTTTCATCACCCTATTCTTCAGGTGGGCTCCTGGTTTGCAATTTCTTCACTTTATTACTTTTTGATTGCTTTACCTTGTTACTTGACTTTCAATTTCAACACTCTGTTCTTCAGGTAGGCTCCTGACTTGCTATTTTATCACCTTGTTCTTCAGGTGAGCTCCTGACTTACTATTTCATCACTTTGTTCTTCAGGAGGGCTCCTAACTTGCTATTTTTTCAATTTGTTGACTTGTAGCTTCTTCGTCTTGTTGCTTGACTTTCAATTTCAACACCCTATTTTTCAGGCGGGCTCCTGAAATAACATCAAAACTAGAAAGAAAATTATTCCAAAAAATATTATGATAAAAAAAGATTGCATTTGTCAGAAAAGTAAAATTTCAAACAATAGGAATTAAATTTTTTGCCCTAGTTTATCATCAGATAACTTTTGCGAATGTCAAATCTAATTATAACTACTTGCATGTTACAATGATGAATCAAGATTTTGACCAAGAAGTGCATCTCTTAAGAGTAAAATTAAATGACCAAGACTGGAAAGTGCGCCTCCTAAAAATTAAAGTGAGGAATACCAACTAAAAAGTGCATCTTCTAGAAGTCAAAGGGAATGACTTGACTAGAAAGTACATCTTCTATGAGTCAAGACTTAAGTTAGGAAGTGCATCACCTAACAAGTAAAATTTGAATTACCCAATAAAGCAAGTGCGTCTCCTTACCAATGCCACTTGAATTACCAAAACAAGGAAGTGCATCTTCTTACCAATGCTACTTGAATTACCCAAACAAGGAAGTGCATCTCCTTACAAATGTCACTTGAATTATCCAAATAAGGAAGTACGTCTCCTTACCAATGCCACTTGAATTACCAAAATAATGAATTGCGTCTTCTTATAAATATCGTTTGAATTACCCAAACAAGGAAGTGTATCTCCTTACAAATGTTACTTAAATTATCCAGACAAGGAAATGTATCTCCTTACAAATGTCACTTGAATTACCGAAACAAGAAAGTACATCTCCTTACAAATGCCGCTTGAATTACCCAAACAAGGAAGCACATCTCTTTACAAATGTTACTTGAATTGTCCAAATAAAGAAGTATGTCTTCTTACAAATGCCGGTCGAATTACCCAAACAAGGAAGTACGTCTCCTCTCAAATGTCGCTTGAATTGCCCAAACAAGGAAGTGCACCTTTATACAAATGCTGCTTGAATTATCCAAATAAAGAAGTGCATCTCCTTATAAATGTTGCTTGAATTACCCAAACAAGAAAATGCGTCTCCTTACAAATATTGCTTTAATTACCCAAATAAGGAAGTGTATCTCCTTATAAATATTGCTTGAATTACCCAAACAAGGAAATGCGTCTCTTTACATATGTCGCTTGAATTACCCAGACAAGAAAATGTGTCTCCTTACAAATACCACTTAAATTATCTAGGCAAGAAAATACGCCTCTTTACAAATGCTACTTGAATTTCCTCAGGAAATGCGTCTCCTTACAAATGTCACTTCATTTACCCCTGCAAGAAAATGCATCTCCTTAAAAATACCACTTGAATTACCCAAGGAAATATGTCTCCTGGACAAGGAAGTGTGTCTCATAGAGATATTGGATTATAAGTTTTACCCTAATTTTGATTACCAAACCTGTGCAGCAACATTACCTCTTATATTTGTAGAAGTGAGAATATTTCGGCCTTTGATGTTTAGTCTTTGAAATCCTTAATTTAAAGGTAACATGTGTTCCTATTTCATACAAAGAAAACTTGTGAGTTTAAAACAGGGTGGTTGGTTTGTTGCTTTTGCTTTCGCGGCAATCGCTCTTGCCTCTATCATATTTAACCTGGCTTCTAACCATTAGCATATATCATTGACCTGCTGCATCATTGACCCAAACTCTGGTTATTAAGAATGACTCTGGAACAAACATGATATCTCGTTTTGCCAGGCTTCTCAGATAAACTCTTTGAACCTTTGTATTTCATAAGTTCCCACACTTATCTGTTGACAAAATTTTCTGCATGCCTTATTTTGGCTCACAATTATGTCTCTTTTAGTGATGGACTTTTTGTCCTGCTTTGTGTAATTGAAGAAGTTGGTAGCCAGTTTTGAAAACTTTTCTCACTTATTTTGACATGGACTTGACTCAAAGACAAGAGAAAAATGACAATGATTTTTTTATTTGGATAACTGACTCAAGAAAATAATGATAAGAAAGAAAAGACAGTGAGTGTCCTAATTTGAAATAAAGAAATGAAAATTTTATCTAAAAATGACAGTCAACTCTAATGATTATGCTATGCATTTGGATTAAGCTGCCTGATCTTTCATCCGAACTTTCTACCAATTGTTCTTATGTTAATGGCCCTGAGACTAAGTTACTTTCTTGGGCCAATTGCATTCGGAGACTTCATTAGGCTAGTGACACCTTAAAGGATTTTTTCCTCCAAATCTCTCTCATTTTCTCTCTCAGCTCACCATCGTCTTATGGTGCCCGTAAGGGTTTTCACCTATAAGGCTCTCTCATTTTATTTCTCTCAACTTACCATCATCTTACGATGCCCAAAAGGGTTTTCAATAGTAAAACTCTCATTTTTATTTCTCTCCTACTTTCTTATGCTGAGGAAGACAAGTAGTTCCCAAATGCATCCTCATATCCATGCATGCTTAGCCTTAACATTCTCAAAGATTGCTCTAAAGATCTTTCTTTGGTTGTAACTTGGCTTTTGGATAGGGTTAGAAAGAAAGAATGTCATGAGGCTCAAATGACACTTGAAGTGGGATAGGACTTACAACCTTTGGAACTGACTCAAATAATGAGGATTGACTCATGCCCTGGTTTTTTTTTACTCGGTGACTCTAAATTATTTATTTGGTTGGACCGAGCCCTGAGTAGGGCAGCCTACATATCTCACTCTCGAGAGAGGAGAATCAGGTCACACTTAGTTCTGATAGTTGATTTTTCGCTTGATTTCGATTTTTTTTCCTTTCTTTTTTTCTCTTTTATTGACTCTTTTTTCTTTTGGGACATTTCTTACTCTATTTTTTCTTGACACTCTTTTCTTTTCTTTCTTTCGACACATTTTTTCTCTTTTTTTTTTTTGAAATTTTCTGACTTTATTTTTACTCAACACTTTTTTTTAACTTTACTGACTCTATCTTGATTCCAAAAGGGGGGTATGAAAGAAAATATAATTAAGGCTCAAATGGGTAAACAAAGGATGACACAATGTTTTGATAGCAGAGTGAAATGTTTTCATCATATCAATCCTTAAAACTGCAAGTACCTAACATGCAATGTGAAAGTGAAAGATGGAGATCATTCGCGACATCTTTACAGCACTAACTTTAACTAAATTTGTACATCGCTACTCTTGCACTTTGTTTAACATATAACTCCACTTTTGGTTTACATTCCTCTCATCAAAGGATTTATGCTTTCGTGGAGTTGACTATCTTCCTGTTTCACTTGATATAGGGATCACACATCCATTATTTGACCTAATTGAGCTATGCTTTTCAATTAATGACCAATTTGTTCTATGATTCTCAAAATAATTGCCTTAATTTAAAAGAAGTCTTCAACATGGTCACCAAAAGTGTCAACACTATCAATTTCTCGAATGTCTTTTTTTTAATTTTAGCCCTCTAATTCAAAGTTTATGCTCAAATTGGATTTCAAGATCCAGCTAAAAATTCTGCAAGCATGGCATATCACTAGAGCCAACATAAAATATACTATGTAAAGAAAACAAACAAACAACAAATATTTAAAACACAAAGGGAAAAGGGACACTCTATTTAGTTGAAATAAAAGATAGAAGGGTTTGAACATAAATGACAAAGGGACAAAATAGGATAGATGCTGAACTACAAACCTTAAATAATTTGGATAATAGAAAAGAAAACAAAACAAACTACCAAACCTCCTCCTAGTGGGGAGAGGAGAGACTTTTCAATTGCTGATCCTGACATCTTAGCCACTGATTTGTATTTCAGCATGACTAGAGCTTTTACAACTGTCAAACATATTCCCTTCAACAAATAAGTTCTGGATCCCATGCTCAATTCATTGCTTCCTACATATTGTGCACTATCGTATGTTGGTGAAGGATTCTGTGGGACCGTTGAGGTGCCAATGTTTTGCACCATAATCAATTTATCTTGAATCATCTTCTCTATTTATCTTTTCAAAATACAACAATCATCAGTACTGTGACCTTGCATATTAGAATGATAAGCACATCATACATTAGGATTCAAAAAATTTTGAATGTGGATTGGGAGTATTCCCAGGGATAGGAGTAATCATGACCCATTGTCTCAATGTCTGGAACAAATTGATATAGGACTCCTCAATTGCTGTGAAATGATCCTTTGCCTTCCTCCTCATTGCGAACTCTGGCCTCGGATGAATCTTGGATTTAGAGGTTCCTTGGTAAATTTATTGGGGTCGAGGACGATGTTGAAGGACCGGTGCACGTCATTGTGGATAAGAAGGTGGATGAGTATACTGTTCTGCATTGTTCAAAGGATACTGAGGAACTACAATAAAATATCTTGGATTTTGAAAAGAGGAACCTTATTGCAAGTGAGCATATGGATTTAATGTGTAAACTTGAGATTAAGACTGATAATGTTGCTAAGTTAGACCTCTCGATCTCTACTTTTCCCCGGGAACGATGATAGGTATGTTTTTCTTTTTTTTTCCTTCAGTCTCTCTCAACTGATTACAACATCGTCATAGGTGTTTTACATAATCCTCATACCCATTATGCTCCTCAAATTTCGATACCTCAAAGCTTAAAAGGAGGTTAACACTTGAAGACATGCCCCAGTTTTTACGTGAAACATCTTCATAGCCCACAAGTCCCAAGGATCTTTTCATATCATTTTCTACACTCTTCACTTTCCCCTCCATTGCTCTGGATTTTCTGGTATGCTAAGCTTCTTGGTGAGAAATTTTAGAAGTCCAATTAACTTAGTTGTAGGCTCAAGAGTATAACAATGATCATCAAGAGTATTGAACGTGGACTCACTAGTGGACTAGGAAAGCACAATCGTTGGATTAATAGCCAAAGTGAAAGCCTCAGTAGAAAGTTGAGCAATAAAAGCACAGATAGTATGTGGTGCTGTGAATGTGGTAGGCTTATACTGAGGAGCTAAAGAAAGAGTGGTGGAAGCATTGGTGCATTTGACGTGGAATAGATTCTGAGGCATGCTGTGGTTCATCAACAACAGTAGGAAACTGAATTTGCGATTTTGGTGGAAGACTCAAGGTATTAGCAGGGTCAATAGTGGGGAACGGAGAAGGAGGCAGCCCACTGACCCAAGCTTAATACATTTCCATCATTTGTTGTCTTAGTCTCCTAATCTCTTGCTTTAAACTCTCATTTTCCTAACTCTTTATTTGATCCATGATGTCACTCTCTATATCCCTGTTGGATACAACTAATCGTTCCTTAGATTTGATGTGATATGGAGAACCAACTACAATGCCACAATGCCATAAACCACCCACCTTAAACTAAATGAACAAGAGATAACAAACGTGTTAGAGTGCAACACTTTTTCAAAACTCTTTTTCTGCTTTTCTTTTAGAAAGATCACCGAACCCAAAAAGGGCTCCTACATATCTCACTACCGAAAGAGGAGAATTAGGTATGCGTGGTTCGTGAAGTTTTGGCACAACATAGCCAATCAAATTCTTTTTTTTTCTTTTTCTTTTGAAACTCGTAGGAGAAAAGAAAATAACAAATGGTCAAAAGAATTGACAAAAATATTTTTGAATTTTTAGGTTTAAGTCTCTATACAAAATGAACCCTATGATTACCAAAGATTTTATTTTTGGATTTTCAATTTTTAATTTCACATAAAAATGAAACTTGAAACTATTAAAGGAAAATCTTTTTGGAGTTTTCTTTTGAAGTTGTTTATGAAACACCTACTCTAAAGGAGAACTGAAAAAAATCTTTTTGAATTTTTGAGATTCCTATACAAAATAAAACCTATTATTACCAAAAAAAAATCTTTTTGGATTTTCAATATTGAATTTCATATGAAAATGAAAATTGAAACTATTAAAGAAAAATATTTTTGTAGTTTTCTTTTAAAGATGTACATGATACCTACTCTAATAAAGAGTGAAGAAAATCTTTTTGGATATTTCAAATAAGATCCCCGAATCAACAATAGGTTGCCTACGTATCTCACTCCTGAGAGAGGAGAATCAAGGGTGCGTAGTTCGTTTAGATTGGACAATTAAAGATTAAATAACCATCTACACCCTGACCACGACCACAAACAGATGAGGAAAAAAGTCAATAAAATCTTTTTTGGGGTTTTCAATTTGACACTTCACATAAAACTAACACCAACAACTACGAAAGAAAAATCTTTTTTGATATTTTCACTATACAAAATGTAGAAAACTTTTACCATATTTTTGGATTTTCTTTATAAAAAACTCCTATAAGAAAAAACAATCTTTTTGAATTTTCGAATTGTGAATGCTCAGTAAAGAATAAAAGAAATTTTTTTTTGATATTTTTGTTTTTGAAAAATGAATGCAAAATGTAAAATAAATCTTTTTTTGAATTTTGAATTGTTGAAAACAAAAACCATAAAGAACCCTAAAAACTACGAAACTCTTTTTTGATTTACCTTTTCTCTTTTATTTCTTTTTTTATTTTTTATGCCTACACACTTTTCTTTAATTCTAGCACATGTTTTCCCCAAATCAGTCTATCAAATGGCCATATCACCCTCAAAGATGCAACAATTAGCACGTAGGGATGTTTTAGGGGTGAGTCTCATACAAAGGACCAAGTGGGTCCCGCTAGGTCTCAATATGATGCAGATAAGCATGACCTAAAGGTTGACCTATGCTAGGGTCCACTAACAAGACTGTTCGGAGAAGCATATGGTCGATAGTGGTTGCGATTACTTTCCACCTACTCCATATCAGCTGACGGCTCCCCCTCTTAAAATAAAGGGTGACTCAACTATAGGTCGTGTACACAGCATGAACTACAGAACTTGTTGTGGAAAGAATTGACACGGGTTATGCAAATAATGCCATATATAAAGCGGTAACACATAAGAGGAAAAACTGTAAACACATAGCAAGTAGGCACTCAACAATGATAAAACAAATACAAACAATAATACAAACAGTGTTTATACACTCATAATGTCAAACTAAGCCGATACAACTCCAAAATAAGCTTGAATTCTGAAAAATCCCCAGCAGAGTCGCCAGAGCTGTCACACCCCTTTTTTAACCCAAAAAGACTCGATTATAAGTTTGAAAGGGTTTTATTATTAAGTGACAAAAAGATGAAAATTTTGTTCCGAAAAGAATCATTTACAATTAAATTCAAAGTCACCACTTGACATAATCGGGTGTGCCAAGTAACCTTTGGACATCCTTTTTCAAAACTGTTTTTAACTCTTTAAGATTGGTCTGCAAACGGAGATTTCGACTAAGGAATTATGTTGACTTAGGAGAAAGTGTTAGGCACCCCTCGGTCCCGTGGTTTGACCATGGTCGCTTGGCGGAGCGTATTAGCTAATTTGATGTTATGAATATATAAACCACACAAAAAAACACAAACCAATCAATCAAACAAACAAACAAAAACAAATCCAAAATTATAGTTCCAATCCAATTATTACAACCCAAAATAAAAAGGAACTGAAAAGCAAACCTACACTAATCCTAAACTACACTCCAATGCTTTACCCGATGCCTCGGACCTTCATAACGGACGTCCTCCGAGTAAAAAATACTTCGGAATATTCTCCGATGAATAAGTACAATATAATCTCGGGGCATTCCTCGGCGAATAAATATATCTTCAAATCTTGTGAAATAAAGCAGATAGAACTATTCACATGCAGACTCAAACATTCAACAAACACCATTTCTAAAAATTGCCTACCCGACCTATCGTTTGCCTACCAATTTCGATATAAAATGTGATATTATCAAACTTAGCAAACTCGACTCCTATTTTGTATCAAACAAACATCAACTAATCAACACAAACTAATCACGTTTAATTTCTAGCCGTTTTCAATTCTCACCCCCCAATCCATTCTCAACATGATTAAATCAATTCAATACGCAATCCATTAATTAAGTTTTCACATACAAGTCCAACATCAAACAACACACAACGAAGATTCAAACATGCCAAACACACTAATCATTCATAATTATGTAAAAAATTAGAGGAAAAGAAGATAGAATTAGACCTCAATGCTGCTTTCAAAAATCAATGTATTATTCTGATTAAACTTGGCAGAATCCACATCCAAAATACCAAGATTTGAACCTTAACAATGAACAACGCCAACTCGAATATAGAAAAACCAATCGGGTAGATTTAAACAAATCGAAACAGCGTCAGTATAGACCCCCGAATCATAATTTCTACCATCTTCCATTAGACATTGCTGAAATCATATAGAAACAAATCAAAGTAGACTATTTTAAGTCAAATTTAGGTCAAAATGGAACTAGTGGTATTTTTCAATCACAGATTCACCGTAACAGTGACAAAAGATGTTTTTCGATGGCGATTCCGATGAGAATTTCACCGAAAACACCTTATCTCATCGTCAGTCTCTCTCTCATATTTTCCTCTTTGTTTCTCCCCCTATTCTCTCTTTTTTTTCCTAGTTTCTCCCTATTTCTCTCTCTAATTCCTCATTCTTCAAATTTCTCTTACTCTACATTATGTGTATGTGTGCGTGAGTGTGTAGTATGTGAACGATGTGTGTTGCTATGATGTATTGATGGTGCTGTTGTAGTGTGTGAAGGATTTGTGGAAGTGTGGCAGTGAAGAAGACGAATTTCTAGTGGGAATTTTGTTATTTCTCTGTATGTTGAAATTGATCTGGGTATGTGTATTTTCCATGTTCTTCGAGAGAGAGAAAAAATAAAATCCCCTTTTTCTAGTACCTGAATCTGTATTTGTGTGTGAGAGGAACGAAATATATGGTCGTGGATGTGTATGGTGGGCCCCCTGTTATGGTGAAGATTAGTGAAAAAAATATGAGGGGTGGGGTACGGGGGTAGGTGGGGTATGGTAGGGGTAAGGGGTGGTGAGGTGGGGGTAAGGGTAGTTAGGATGAGGTGTAAAAATTAGTTAGGATAAGAGAATATTAGAGATTAGGGATTTAATTTGTTAGGATTTGGTTATTATTTATTTCCTTGTGGGGAAATTATAGAATGGATGAGGGTACGTGGTAAGGTGAGCTAGAATTGAATAAAATTGAACTTCGGAAGGGATAAAATTAGGTGTCTACAAGCCTAATCCTGCACTTGCTCAGGAGCAACAACTCTGGGCTGGCCCCCATTTCCAACTCCACGCTGAGCACCAGTTTGTGTCCTAGTTCGAGGCCTAGTTGGATGAGACCGAACTCGACCACCACCATAAGTAGAATCCTATCTTGCACCAAGCCCAACAGGTGCATTAGATCGACTAGCGAAAAAAAAACCACATCTCTTAACTATCTGTGATATAATAATTAAAGGTTAGACTTAATTCAACTCAACGCACGAATAATGAATGGAAAAGAGAAAACTTCCTAGATGTTTTGTAGCCTCAAGTTCATAAGTATGGGAGCCTACATACCCCTGAACAAGAATCTACTAAACATTGCTCCATGACCCGGGACATAAAGCCTAGACTCTGATACCAGCTTTGTCAAATCTCAAAATAACCCCTAGGCGTGACTGGCTTCCGCTAACAACACTTGCTTGGAGAATCAAATTTTCATACATTCACGATGTCAACAAACACCAAGCTAAAAATACGTGCAACTTTAAATGCACAAAATAACTATTAAAGGCAAAGTAATTATCCACCCAGTTATCGTAATACGGTTTATGAAAACAACAATACTTAGATAATAACTCTCAAGCCCCAAATCTCACGCTAAGACCATGGAGCATCTAAACAAAGTTACATGAATTCAGCTTTCAGGCATGCAAACCAAACAAAAAGAAATATAATCTAAAAATAACTAAATCTGGATGACAACCTCCACGAATAATGTGAAGCCTCACCTCAGTGACAAAATCCACATGTAATACGTCAGCCACAAGTCTCTCCCTCCGCAACTATATCTGCAGATATCAAGTAAAGAGTGAGCTATATACAGATATAACTCAGTAAGATCTTTGATCCGCTACTTTAATACCCCTGGAACAAGTGTTAGAAAATACAAGGCACAATAAAATACACAAATAATATGAACATAATGTCTCTCATAAGATAATATCAATAAGGTCCAACAAAAAGTTCAAAAAGCTACTCTGTATCTCAACCAATCCAACTCTCACGACTTGTCATAAACAGCAGTGAAGGTGATCAGCCTAACACTCCGACAAGTGCACAGCAACATATATAATTCCCCAAAAATCTTCTACGGCAGCATGTACAAGACCCTAACATATTACGGCAGCATAAGTATGCCCCTAACATATTAAGACAGTTATGTATGCCCCTAAAGACTATAACGGCAGTGAAGAAAATATATTCAACGCCCCAACATCATGCCACATATTACTACTAAGTAGTTCTCACTAGACTTCAAAAATACTTATCCATAACTAGTCAATACCACCGATTCTATCAAGCCGCACGCTTGTTCCAACACATGGACTAGGCAGAAAAACATATATCCATTTTTATAAAGCGGTTTGAAAAACAAGCATCAAAGTTTAAAGTCTCACTTACCTTGCTAACGACAAATTTTCCAACTTTGCAATGTGTAGGACATCAACCAAACAATGATCAATGGGACCAATCTAAATAAAATATTAAATAACAATATTAATTTTGCTATTTCGAGCCAAGTCTCAATATCTCCAACTTTTAAACTTACAGCTAGACCTTAGTATCCCATGACGTACATATTGAATTAACAATAATTTTTCAATACAACTATCTAAACAAGACACCAACGATGAGGAAAAGAAAATTCTCAAACAAAGGTTCAGTTTTGTTTACTGTCAATAGCTTCCAAAGTTGAGAATTGATGTTTTCTCATGCTAATGAAACCAAAACTAAGTCCCAATTTACTCCTTCTTTGCATAACCACTACTGTATTAGCACAATTCTTTACCATAAACCAATCATAAGCCCCAATTATTTCTATTCTAGCTTGCTGCACTAATATCATGAACAAACACAACACTATTGTACGTGTATTTTAATTTACATGCTAAAGAACAATGGAAAAGTTCATACCTTAATAATTGAGAAGCTTTAATCCCACTTTTGTGTTCTCCAACCTATGTGTTTTTCTCCTACGCTGCCTGCTCATATCTTCCAAAAATAAAAGGAGCAATATATAGTCCAAGTATTTTGCTTGTAAAGTTAGTAGCGTGAAACTGAAGGAGGCTTTTGATTGAATTCTTTTAAATCCCTTAATTAACATTAATAACTGGTTAAAATTACCAATTAATCCTTTATTAAAAAAACAATAAATTGAGCTATTACAATATTCTAGTACTTGGGGATTGGGATATGACTTAACTATTAATGACTAATAAGATCCTTAAGCTGATTGATGAGAGCATGCGATGAAATTACCGTAGTGGTTCCTGGGAGAAAAATTGATGGACACCCTATTGACATCCACCCTGTGTTGTCTTGTACTGTGTTTTCTGGTGTGGACTCTTTGGCTGTTACACATGGAGCATTTCATTGGCTTGGCCAATCACTAAATTATTATTCTGTGGTTTCATTTAGTATTTCGAATGAGGTGTACGGAGAAATATTGTTACCAAAGTCAACGAGCATGATTTGCAATGTGAAGTACTTTATAGGTGGAGTGTCAGTATTTAGAGAAATGCTTTGTTGTTATTATACAACTTATATTCACGGGATGGAGATGGGCACTTTTAATTTATGGATAACGAAAGACTATGATATCGAGGAATTTTAGAATCTTTTCGTTGTTGTAGGAGATCTAAGTCTTTATTCAGCCATACCAGAATATGAATTTGCAGATGGTAAATTTCTATTCTCTTTGAGATATTCTGAATTTTGGACATCTAAAAGACCATCTGAATTAATATTATGGTATCCTCTACCTAATATTTTCTCCATTTAAAAAAAAAATGACAAGTTTTGACTTGACACGAAGTTTAAGAAAATAAAAAAGATCTTTAAATCTTAAATTAAATTTATGTCAAATATATCAAAAAGCTCTTTTGAAGAAATAGTCTTTAACCAAAAAGTAAAGGGAATCTTTAGAAAAAGGACGTGCGTGTGTAAGTATGGTACTCCTTAATTTCACTTCCTCCTAATTAATTAAAATTTGATCATGAGGTGGCATGTCACATGGCGTCCACCTCATCGAAGTATTAGTTCTTATGGATTTTAACTTGCGTTAAAAGTAGGGGTATTTTTGTTACCATAACAACATGAGTATATTTAGCCCATAGTATAACTATAACAAACTTAGCCAATAAACTAAAGTAGAAGGGTACTTTTGACTGTTTTTCCTTTTGTTTTGTTTTTTCATTCGGTACCCGATAACCAAATTAGATTCCAAAGACATGAGTTACCCGATACTTAGAATCTCACCTAAGGAACAGTATGCTAAATACTGTACGATATTTATTAGAATTACACAAAGGGAGAGCGGCACAGTGCTTCAGGCGACCACACAGACTATACAATATACATCCTCAAACAATGGTAGGTGTGTGACTGATTTGAGTAGAAACCATGTTTCCTAATATAGTCATTGGGGTTCAAGTGATGTTTTCCATTTATGGGCGTCTCTTTTCACTCAAAAAGATTCTTGCTCTCCATACAATTGCTAACTCAAAAGATTGTAGCACTCATGGCTGCACAGTGCATGTTGGTTGAATAACTTTTCTATTCTTTTCAAATTTCATAATTCAGCTAAATTAGTCAAGCCCTGTGACATGGATATTGAAGCAATTTGTCAAGTTTAGGATTATTGAATACTACTATTATTCCTTAACAACAGCGTACGACTTTTTTTTCTTAAAAATCTATTTTTCTTCTTATTTATTCAGATCTATCCATTTACTTTCCATTTATGTTTAAATTGAAGTGATTTCCTGCAGTTTACATGATTTGAACAGAAGTAAGATTTGCAAATGTAACTTTTGTTATATTTGTGGAATCATTGAAATAGAAAGTTTAATTGCTTGAGTTACCATTAAAATCCCAATTTACAGACTAATGTTGGTGATATATTCACACTCTTACTATGATGTGTTAGTATTTTATTCTATTAATTCATTTTTCTTCTTATTTACTGCAATTTTTTTAGTTGAGAACTACTTCTTTTAGAAATTTCTACCTTTGTTAATTTTTCTGAAAAGGAATATGATGTGGAGTATTAAAATTTGACTTTTCAAGATCAACATAATTAATTTTGGCGAGATCTCGTCAGATTTCTCCAAAGATGCTAACTTTTCCTGAATTTAAAATATCATCATGCTTTTTTAAAGTATTTATTTCTTGCTTTCTCTATCTAAAATTATAGTTACTAGAAAATTTTTAATACTGACTCTATTGACGAACGAAAGCTCTTTTCAATTTTTCTTTAGACTTTCATATCAACCATATCTTGAATCTATTTTGCTTTTGGTAATCATTGCCTTTCTAATCAAGCTTTTATTGTTGACTTTATATTTGTGGAACTTTCATTGTATTTTTATATATGATGCCCGTTATTCTTATACAAAAATTAACATTAATTTTTCTTACATTTAGAAAAACCATTTTTTTTATCTCTAATTATGTTAAGCATACTTTCTTTAGCTTTCTCTATGGGATTCTTAAGTGGCTTAGTGAGTATATTATACTCCATCCGAACTAATAAGTGTCTTATAGTTTGATTGAGCTCAAAATTAAAAAAATAAAGGAACTTTTAAATCTCTATAGTCTTAGTTAAAGATGTGTGTAGCTCTTTAAATTTTGTGATTTTAAACTTGTCATGTAGAATATCAAAATTGATAAATTTACTAAAATTAGAAAAATATACTATTTCGAGGATAAATCAAAAAAAAAAAAAAAAAAAGTAATACCATTGACGCGAAGGAGTATTATCTTTAGTGTCATTCTTTAAATAGGATTAATAAGTTGTTTATTGGTAGGAGTAGGGTTGGGCATACAATACCGAAATCAAACTGAAAAATTTGGTAATTGGTATTCGGTAATCACTACTAAAAAAATAGTTTTTTCGACGATAAAAAACTGACCACAACATGTGGTCCCAAAAAAAAAAAATAGTTTTAAATTTATTTAAAAAAAAAAAAAAAATGACCACGTGTGGTCTCTTTTATATTTTAAAATTTCAAAATAATCATTTCAATTATTTTTATATTAATTATTATTTATTTTTAAAAAAAAATGAAAAACAAAAAAACCGACCACTTTGGAATTAAAAAAAACTAAAAAGAAAATAATTTTAAAAAATTGACCATTTGTGGTCAGTTTTATTTTTAAAAAAATATTTACTTAAAAATCAACCACTTGTGGTCAGTATTATTTTAAAATTAAATTTAAATATTTTTACAAAGCGACCACATGTGGTCGATTTTAAGTTAAAAAAATAAAAAATAAAATAAAAAATCGAGCACTTATGGTTGGTTTAATTAAAAAAATATAATTAAAAAGTAATTTTAAAAAGCAACCACTTGTGGTTGGTTTTATTTTAAAAATTAAAATTAAAATATTTTATAAAACCGACCACCAATGGTCGGTATTGGAATAAAAAAATAAAAAAGAAAATAATTTTAAGAAACCGACCACTTGTGGTCGGTTTTATTTAAAAATACGTATTTTAAAAAGCGACCGCTTGTGGTCGATTTTTCTTTAAAAACTAAAATTAAAATATTTTATAAAAGCGACCACATGTGGTCAGTT
Organism: Capsicum annuum; assembly: GCF_002878395.1. NCBI lineage: Eukaryota > Viridiplantae > Streptophyta > Magnoliopsida > Solanales > Solanaceae > Capsicum > Capsicum annuum. The sequence goes on from NC_061114.1 coordinate 188,732,011, forward strand.
TTGAAATAAAAAAAAAAAATTATTTAGGAAACTGACCACTTGCATGTGGTCGCTTTTATATTAAAAAATAAAATATTTTTAAAAAGAGACCACTTGTGGTCGGTTTTTATTAAAAAATAATTATATGTAAAATTAAATATATTATTTTTTTGAAATTACTCTAATCAAAAAATAATCGATAATCAATATAATAATAATAAAAATCAACCAATGTTAGATTTTGTAAATAAATTATTTAAACATAATCTTTATTTTTTACTTATGTTTAAATAAATAAAATAAATATTTTCCTTTGTATATACGTTATATGACATTAGACATGCATAATCTTTGTATAATGAATATGTGTATATATATATCATACCATTGAGATAATGATATTATGCTACTATTGCAATTATAATAATGTATCGTACATATATAACCGATAATTCATCAGAATTTAATGAATTTGTTCTATTATGAGGTACTATACTTGTGGATGTGATGTATATAGTATGCATTCAAGAGTTTGTATTTATAAATATCTTTATATACATACATACATACATACATACATACATATATATATATATGATGTAGTGATGATCGATCAATGAACGATGTAGTCAAAAACTAGTAGAATCCATCCAAACATATTGCATAATGTATCGTACATATATAACTGATAATTCATCAGAATATATTGAATGTGTTCTATTATGAGGTAATATACTTGTGGATGTGATGTATATAGTACGCATTCAAGAGTCTGTATATATAAATATCTTTATATATATATATATATATATATATATATATATATGATGTAGTGATGATCGATCGATGAACGATGTAGTCAAAAACTAGTAGAATCCATTCAAACATATTGAATACCTTGATCTGAAACGATAGAAGTAATAACATATTGTACGTTGAAGTTATATTAATGTAAGCTAATCAAAATTAATCAATAACTCATCAGAGTATGTATATGAAATACGTCGCATTATATTATTAGATAATATACTCGTGTACGTATGTGATGTATATAGTACAAAGTTAGAACTTGATATAATCGATAGTGTGTATATATATGTGTGTCTGTATAGTTATATATACAATATATAGACATATTATATAGTGAAGGAATATTAATGACATAAGATAAACTAACCGATAATTCATCTGAGTATATGTGAAATACATTGTATGTTATTATGGGGTAGTAAAATTGTATATGTGATGTATATAGTACGTATTTGAAAGTTGATATCCAATTGAATATATTTATATATACGTATATCTCGTATAGTAACGTATGTAGTAATCGAAAGCTAGATAACTGAATCTATATATCAAAATATTTTGAATAATACGTTGATATCATACTATTGAGGAAATTGATATACTATTTTGTGTCAATGTAGACACACATATATTGTTGAAGTTGTAATAACGTAAGACAAGTAATCAACAATTTATCTGATTAACACGCTGTATTACGAAGTGTGTGTGTGTGTGTGTATATATATATATATATATATATATATATATATAATCGTATTTAAAAGCTAATTAATCAAAAAATTATCATAATTTACAAAATTCATTGATATTATTATACGATTGAGGAAATATACTACTCGTGTTAATGTGATGATAAAATATCTAATTATATGATTTAACTTTTTAAGAAAAAATTGACTACATGTGATCGTTTTCCGATAGTAACTTTTTTAAAACTAAATCGAAAACTTATATTTTATCAATAATTTTGTAAAAACCGACCACATGTGGTCGATTTTCAAAAAGATTTCCTGAAAATTGACTAAATGTGGTTGGTTTTTAAAAATATTTACATAAAAACGATCACATGTGGTCGGTATCTTGTAATTTTTAAAAAATCAAGCACATGTGATTATTTTTCTTGAAATAATTAAAAAAAAATATTAAATAAATTTAATCCCACCCAACCCGACCCGACGCATCAACATAACACACATCCTGAATCGCGAACCAACACATAAACACACACATATTTCAACACATACAACGACACACACATGAATTTTGGACCTCCGATCTCTACTCTGGCGACGGCAGTGCGGCAAATCTCGACTCCGACAACGACAGGTCGGCCAACTTCTCCGGCGACTCCAACTTGTGAGTTGTTCTCTTCTTCTCTAACTTTCCCTTTCCCTCTCAGTTACTAAATAACACACACAAAACCCTAGTTGCAATTTTAAGTCTTAGAAATGTGAGTTGTATTACCAGAGATTTGTTTGATTCAGCTGCAGGAGCAAGACCTTAGCTCAAATTTTCATAATTCATTGTCGTTTTCACTAATCCTTTTTGATTTTTTTGGGAGAAAATCTTAGGTGATAATGCAAGTTTTTACTTGTGATAATCTGAGTTTTGATATAAAAGACTAGCATTTTGACAAAATAAGGAAAAATGTTGATTTTATCTATTAATTTCAAATTATCAATAATTAGTTTTAAAGCCGAAATGGTAGCAGTGCATTGTCTAGTCGTTCGATCTCTGTTATTGTTGTTATTAGTCGTAATAGAAGTCATAAATGTGATATCTTTTACTAAATTGTTGCAATTGTTTACACAAAAGATTATTCTTTCTAATAATTTTACTGTTTGACAGAATCCGAATTTGGAAAAAGAACTGTTTTGCTATTTTTCGGTGATCGCTTATTTCTTTCTCTTTAATTTAGGCCAAGCAAAGGTAAGTTGATTTCTCTTTATTTTCCTATAATGAAGTCTTTAAATGTAGTTTAGTTTGGAATTGTTAGCTGTAGAAGGCTTTGAAAGCCATAGGAATTTTGTGATAATTATATGGTGAGAGAGGGACACGCGACACCTCTACTTATTTGCTTTATTACACTTGTTCAATTGTTTGACTTATACTATAAATGAATATGTTACTTGAAAGTGATTAAGTGTAATTACTTGAAGGTGAACTTTTATTTTGAATTTTGTTGAAGCGTAGGTACTTGAAATGTGAACTTTTTATTTTGAATTTTGCTATGCTTGGTAAGTTGTGAGGTGACTTAGTGACTTAAAATTGATTAAGTGTAGGTACTTAAAATGAAAATTTTTGTTTTGAATGTAGTTTAGTTTGGTAACTTGTGAGGTGACGTAGTCACTTGAAATCAATTAAGTGTAGGTACTTGAAATGTGAATTTTAATTTTGAATGTAGTTTAGTTTGGTAACTTGGGTGGTGACTTAATCACTTAAAATTGAATAAGTGAAGGTACTTGAATGTAAATTTTTGTTTTGAATGCAGTTTAGTTTGGTAACTTGTGTGGTGACTTAGTGACTTGAAATTGATTAAGTGTTGGTACTTGAAATGAGAATTTTTGTTTTGAATGTAGTTTAGCTTGTTAACTTGTGAGGTGACTTAGTGACTTGAAATTGATTAAGTGTAGGAACTTGAAATGAAAATTTTTGTTTTGAATGTAGTTTAGTTTGGTAATTTGTGAGGTGACTTACTGACTTGAAGTTGATTAAGTGTAGTTACTTGTAGGTGAACTTTTTATTTTGAATGTAGTTTAGTTTGTTAATTTGTGAGGTGACTTGGTGATTTGAAATTGATTAAGTGTAGTTACTTGAAGGTGAGCTTTTTGTTTTGAATGTAGTTTAGTTTGTTAACTTGTGAGGTGACTTAGTGACTTAAAATTGATTAAGTGTAGATACTTAAAATGGAATTTTTTGTGTTGAATGTAGTTTAGTTTGGTAACTTGTAAGGTAACTTAGTCACTTGAAATTGATTAAGTGCAGTTACTTAAAGGCGAACTTTTACTTTGAATTTTGTGAGGTGACTTAGTGACTTGAAATTGACTAAGTGTAGGTACTTGAAATGGGAAATTTTATTTTGAATATAATTTAGTTTGGTAACTTGTGAGGTGACTTAGTGACTTGAAATTGATTAAGTTTAGGTACTTGAAATGATAATTTTCGTGTTGAATGTAGTTTAGTTTGGTAAGTTCTGAGGTGACTTAGTGACTTGAAATTGATTAAGTATAGTTACTTGAAGGTGAACTTTTACTTTGAATGTAGTTTAGTTTGGTAACTTGTGAAGTGACGTAGTCACTTGAAATTGATTAAGTGTATGTACTTGAAATGTGAATTTTTGTTCTGAATGTAGTTTAATTTGGTAACTTGGGAGGTGACTTAGTCAATTCAAATTGATTAAGTGTAGGTACTTAAAATGGGAATTTTTATTTTAAATGTAGTTTAGTTTGGTAACTTGTGAGGTGACTTAGTGACTTAAAATTGATTAAGTGTAGGTACTTGAAATGAAAATTTTTGTTTTGAATGTAGTTTAGTCTGGTAACTTGTGAGGTGACAGTGACTTGAAATTGATTAAGTGTTGGTACTTAAAATGGGAATTTTTTTTTTTTTGAATGTAGTTTAGTTTGGTAACTTGTGTGGTGACTTAGTGACTTGAAATTGATTAAGTGTAGGTACTTGAAATGGAAATTTTTGTTTTGAATGTAGTTTAGTTTGTTAATTTGTTAGGTGACCTAGTGACTTGAAATTGATTAAGTGTAGTTACTTGAAGGTGAACTTTTTATTTTGAATGTAGTTTAGTTTGGTAATTTGTGAGGTGACTTAGTGACTTGTAATTGATTAAGTGTAGTTACTTGAAGGTAAACTTTTTGTTTTGAATGTAGTTTAGTTTGGTAACTTGTGAGGTGACTTAGTGACTTGAAATTGATTAAGTATAGATACTTGAAATAGGAATTTTTGTGTTGAATGTATCTTAGTTTGGTAACTTATGAGGTGATTTAGTCACTTGAAATTGATTAAGTGTAGTTACTTGAAGGTGAACTTTTCTTTTGAATGTAGTTTAGTTTTGTAACTTGTGAGGTGACTTAGCCACTCTAAATTGATTAAGTGTAGGTACTTGAAATGGAATTTTTGTGTTGAATGTAGTTTAGTTTGGTAACTTGTGAGGTGACTTGGTGACTTGAAATTGATTAAGTGTAGTTACTTGAAGGTGAACTTTTATTTTGAATGTAGTTTAGTTTGGTAACTTGTGAGGTGATTTAGTCACTTGAAATTGATTAAGTGTAGTTACTTGAAGGTGACCTTTTATTTTGAATGTAGTTTAGTTTGGTAACTTGAGAGGTGTTTTAGTGACTTGAAATTTATTAAGTGTAGGTACTTGAAATGTGAATTTTTATTTATGTAGTTTAGTTTGGAAACTTTTGAGGTGACTGAGTCAACTATTGTTTGTTTTTGTTTTGTAACTTGAACTAATTACTTAAATCTGATTGATTGTGTAGATAGAACCTGATTATAGCTAGATATATCAATGGAATAATAAAAATAGAATGGGTCTTAGGGTGAAATTTATTGAAGGTGTCAGTAGATTTGTTGAACATGCTAAGACAGTTGATGCTTGGTAATATTTTTGGGCGATTCGTTGTTCTTATGTTAGATATGATGGTGCAAGTCTTTTAAAAGAAAAAGTTGTGAAGGAACATCTTTATAGAAAAGGGGTTTCACGAGGACCTTTTAAGATTGCATACTATGCATGGTGATGTTGAGTAAAATAACTTTGTTATTGGTGAAAGTAGCACGTTTGTGGGGCATAATAACTATCAAGATACTAGGATGACAGAAATGGTGCACGATGCTTTTGGGATGCAACACGGGGGCGACTTTAGGAAAAATGTCGAAGATATTCCCAATAGAGAAGCGGGCCATTTTTTGTGAACAATTGCATGCTGCTAGTCATCTTTTTTTTACGGGTGTTCGTATTCTAATTTGTCTATTGCTGTTAGATTATTGAGTATTAAATTTGATTAGAATATTGTTGAAGAAGGAATGGACTCAATGATAGACCTTATTAAAGATTTAGTTGACCCCGCCTTAAAGGTTCCTGATTCTTTCTAAAGGCAAAAAGATTGGTGTCAAAGTTAGGTCTCTCCTCGATTAGAATTGATTATTGTGAAAATGGCTGCATGTTATACTTTAAGAAAGATGCTAACCTAGAGTCCTGTAAGTTTTGTCAACACCCTCGATATAAGTGTGGTTGTCGTGGAAATAAAATTTCTATTAAGGCAATGCATTATTTACCTCTAATTCCAAGGTTGAAGAGGTTGTATACTTCAAACAGCTCAGCTCCTCATATGAGATGAAACAGTGAAAATAGAAGGCCCACTGGTATTATGTGTCACCCATCAGATAGAGAGGCTTGAAAGCATTTTGATACAACTTATCCATATTTTGTAGCTGAGCCACGAAATATTCATTTGGGATTGTGTACAGATGGCTTCTCACCTTTTTTTGTTAGTGATGCGCCATATTTATGTTGGCCTGTATTTATCACCCCGTATAATCTTCTTCCTAAAATATTGATGACTAGTCCATATATATTTCTGAATTGTGTTGTTCCTAGCCCGCACAATCCAAAAGGCAGAATCGATGTCTATTTGTAACCTTTGATTGATGAACTTTAAATTTTATGGCATGATGGGGTTGAAACTTGGGATATTTTATTTAAACAGAATTTCAATCTGTGTGCATATCTAATGTGGACTATTAATGATTTTCCTGCTTATGGAATGTTGTCTGGGTGGATGATAGCTGGAAAGTTGGCTTGTCCATACTGTATGGAAAAAACAAAATCTTTCACATAGAGACATAGCAAGAAAAATTCATGGTTTGATTGTCATTGTTGTTTCTTGCCACCTAATCATGAGTTCAGGAGACTCAGGAATGCATTCAGAAAGAATAGAACTAAACATGATGGTCCACCTTCAAGGTTATCTGATCATTACATCTAGCAGATAGTTCAGGATTTACTAAAAGTTAGCGAGGAACCATTATATAGGCTTGATGGGTATGGCATTTCACATAACTAGAATAAGCAAAGTATATTTTGGGAGTTAGAATATTGGCCAGATAATTTATTTAGAAATAATATTGATGTCATGCATACTAAGAAGAATTATTTTGATAACTTGTTCAACACAGTTATGGATGTTACCAGCAAGACAAATGATAACACTAAGGTCAAACTTGATTTACCAGAATTTGGAAGCGTACAAAATTACACGTACAAGAGGGGCTCAATGGCAATGTTCTTAAGCCCAAGGTTGCAATGTTCTTAAGCCTAAGGCTAGTTATACATTCAAGTTGTACCAAAGGCAAAAAATATGTGAGTGGGTCCAAAGTTTAAAGATGTCTGATGGATATGCCTTAAATTTGGGAAAGAGGGTTGATATAGCAAAAGGAATCTTACATGAAATGGAAATCCATGATTGTCATGTTTTCATGGAACAATTACTTCCAATTGTTTTTATTGGTTTTCCTGAAAACATATGAAAACCGATAGCGGAGATTAGTTTGTTCTTCAAAGACTTATGTGCCACCACATTAAAAGAAGAAGATCTTACTTGAATGGAAAGTAATATTGTTATTATCACCAATAAGATGGAGAAGATTTCTTTGCCTGGGTTCTTCGATGTGATGGAACATCTCCCCATTCACCTTGTCCACAAAGCTCGACTAGGCGATCCAGTTCAAACTAGGTGGATGTATCCATGTGAACGGTAACAAATTGCAACATATTTAAATTCATACATATCTTTTTTTATATAATAACCATATAATCTTTAGATTGTGCAGGACAATTGGAAAATTGAAAGGGGGTCCCAAAAATAAACATAGGGTAGAAGGCTCTATAGTTGAGGCATATATTGTAAGAGAAACGTTTCCATTTTTTCATACTAGTTTGGTGATGAAGTTGCTTGTTTAAGAAACAAACCAAATTGTCATCATGATGATGAGAATGAGCCTCATTTGCAACCGATATCAATTTTCAATCAATTGGTAGTTAGGCTAAAAAAACCATATTTCATCGGCTCACTACCATGGAGCACAAATCAGCAACTTTGTGTGTCTTGCTGAATTGCCTGGAAGTTGAACCCTATCTGAAGTAAGGATATTAAATATTAACATATCATATTTATTTACTTATTTCCTAAAGCAAACTAATTTTGCTTTGCATATTGGATCTTCAGTTTATTTAAGACATTCCACGAAAATCAAGTGTATGCATTCTTTGCAACATGGTTTAAATATGAGGTGTGTAAGTGTACTAGTATTTCTACAAATTTTAAACATTTACACATTCTTGAACTAATATATATATATATATATATATATATATATATATATGTGTGTGTGTGTGTGTGTGTGTGTGTATGTGTGTAATATTTTTAGGTATATACTATTCACCAAATGCAGCCGCATACGATCAGCTCTTGAGAGATATTTCTTTAGGACCAGTTAAATCTTATACAATATCCCATTACACAGTAAATGGATTTAAATTTTTGATTCCAGAACAAGAAAAATAAACAATAGTGGTGTTTGGGTTAAGGGCTATGATGATGTTGATTACTTTGGCATCATACAAGAGCACTTAGAAATGGAGTATGCTGGTTTGCCAATAAAAAAATTATCCTCTTTTCGATGTAAGTGCTTTTATCCAAGCACAAGAGGCACAAGAGTACATAAGGAGCATAACATCATTGAAGTGAAGCACAATAGGCCGTATCCTATTTTCGATCCCTTTGTTCACGCGTAAAATGCTAAATAAGTATATTATGCTCCTTATTCATTGTACAGTGATAAGTCTGATTGGTGGGCTATAATAAAACAAATCCTATAGGATGGGTGGAAGTTAAGAATATATTGGAGACTGCGTATCAAAATAAAATGCAGATTGATCACTATTTAGTGGACATTGATTTAGTAAATAGTTTGAACCACCCGAAAAGTATATTTAAAGAAGTTAATATTACAGAAGAAGAGGTTGAGTGGGTAGGAGATGAGAAAACTTCTGAAGAGGGTGAATGGTTTAGTGGAGAATCTTCGGGGGAGAAGGATTAGTTTGTGTAGGTTATATTTTTTATGTATTGATGTCTTTATGCTTTGTACTATTTACCTTTATGTTTCTTGTTTAAGTTTGATATGTTGATACAAGTCAAATGGCCGCCTTAGCTTTTGATGACATCATTCAAAGTCACTATGTGAGAATCAAGCTTTGGTCGCATGGACGACACGGGATCATACTTTGAGGGGTCATTTTGATCATACCAACAGTAAAACTCGTGTGTGGAAGATTACTTGGAATCTTGAAGACTTAAGGACTCACGGGTTTACACCACATTTGATGGTTCACAGTTTTGGTTCCCTTTATTAAGGGCATTTTTGGTCACTTATCCTTAAGGGCATTTTGGTAACTTAGCCTTGTCCGTTTGATACTCCTTGGTCTCCCCTCCTTCATTAAAGGCATTGGAGTCATTTTGTCACTCATTATGTAATAAGGCTATATATAGTCTTTTTTAGGTCTTCTCTCTTTAGTTTATGAATGACGATATTTGACATTAAAAATCCTCTCTCTTGAGAGTAGAACACCTTAGTGCAGTTCTTAGTTAAGGCTTGGAATGAATATTGTAGTTTAGGGCTTGGAAAAGCCAATATTATTTTTTACTTGGAAACGGTGGATCTTGAGGTGATTTGATTCCCTTGGCGGTCACCGTAAGAGTGTGGTTTTGATTATTACATTCATTAGGGGTTAGTGTTGAAATACACTTGGTTCTTAATCTTGTAATAATCTTAGTCTCACTATCTATCTTTTACTTTCTTGTAATTTTGTTGTGTTGTTCTTGTTGCCTACTCTCGACCTTATGGTGTTCATGTAGCCGAAGTTGTTGTTCTTCTTGTTATTCATTTTATGTGTTGTTAATCTAGTTTGGTTGGCTGGAAAATAGGTGTTAAACACCTTGTTATCATCTCTTTCTTGTTCTTATTGTGAATCCGAGAGTTGGTCACCAAAGAGGTCCTAGGGTTCTTGAACTTGTGGACTAATTTTGGTGTGTATTTCGTGGATCCCTTGTCTTGTCTCGTATCATTTGGTATCAGAGATAAGGCTGGTTTTGTTCCTACAATAGCAATCTTGGGATTGGATAGTAGAAAAATTAAAAAAAAGTGCTCTTGTTGTTAGTATTGTGTTTGGCAAAGATTTGTGTATAGATCTAGGCGTGTTTTTGTTGTCTTATTAGTTTCTTGTGTTACCTTTTTGTTCACTAGAACTTCTTGAGTCTAAATCCAAGTTCTTGAGCTAAGTTTCAAGTTGTGTTGTGGTAGTTGTTGGACGGCTTGTTGTTGTTGTATTGTGTTCTTGAGTTGTGTTGAAAAGTATTTTCAAAAGGGTGTTGTTTGATCTTGAAACAAGAAAAGAAGAGTGAGACTTTCATTTATTTTGGAAATATCCTCAAGATATCACCAAAGTTGTAAAAGAACAAAAGACATCCCAAAAGTCTACTTACTACAAAAGAGTAAGACCACTTTTCTAGGTTTTCCAAAAGGGGAAAGAGGACAAGACATCCAAAAAGGTTGTCTTTCCAAATTAGTGAAAGTAGGTGAAAGACTTTTTGAATCTTGAAAAGGGAGTCTAAGACCTTGTTTGCCTATACCTTAGCCGAAACTTCTTCTTCCAAATGTGAAAGTAAAAAACTAAATTCTTGAAACAAAATTTTTTCAACTTCAACAACATTCCAATGACCAATAGTCGAGTGCCACATCATCATAAGCTCAAGAATTGGAATTCTTAGTTTCTTTTCTTTGTTCCATTGGTTTCAACTTTGTTGACTCTTATACTAATTGTCAACTAGTAAATACCTACTAAGTTGTAAATTAGTTTTTGAGTATGTTCTTCGTATTAGAGTTATTTTTATGCTTTTCTCATTTTTAACTCGTAGTAACTTCTTTGTTTCAAGTTTGTAAATAAATTTTGTTATTTTTGTGTCTTGAGTAGATCAAACAAGAATCTATTTCGGCCGCCAAGTAGAATTGACATCCATTGACTATCGGAGGATAAGCAACTTTCAATATTCGCCGCTCCAATTGTGAGAATCACAAAGGTGAGTGTATACAACTGTTGGTGGGGAGCTTTTACTACTAATCTTATTTGTTCATTGTGTAGGTACAAAGGTGATATAAAGGGAACATGTCTTCAATAGTCGGGGATTATTGTAACTACAATATGGGAGACTATAATTGTAGTGGGGGGTTTTGTGGCTACGAAGTTGAGGGAGATTGCGGAGGCTATGAAAAAAGCCATGATCAAATCTTGGGAAGATTTGAGGGACACGATTTTATGGGAGAAAATGGGGGGAATGAAGTACCTAGTGCTTATAGTAAATTTAGAGATGATGTAGGACCTCATGATGGTTCTTATGATGACGTTGGGGCATGTGAGGAGTCTTACACTTCCCACTCCGAACCTAGATTTGTTGTTAGGTATAACCCTTTCATTTGCAAAGCTTATAAGATTTATGATGAGAGTACCCGTGAGGAGTGTGAAAATTCATTTTCTTCACCTTGTAGTACTTTATATCAAGATAGACATGGTGTGAATGGTTATCCTAGCTATAGCAGAGGTTGTCCCACGAGAACAAGAGGATATGCATCTCCAAAACTGATGGGTAATCATATGCCTTTTACAATATTAATCCGAGAATGAGTGTACACTCCAGAAAGGTGACCATTTGTGGGATACCGGGTTGCCTCATTGTGTTAAATGATAGGTCCTATAGAAACTACATCCTTCCATCCATGGTTGACTACTTGGGGTTGTTTCAAAAGCCTTTACTTATTCTATACTTCTTGGACAGGTTTAAGGTTACCGAGAGGGTGAGGTTTGTCTTCTCCCAATTTGATTACCATGAGGAAGTGTGGTGCGATGTGTTTCCTTGAACCTGTAGTTATGTGAGTTTGGGTGTCGATTGGTTTGCAAAACATAAAGTTCCAAATGTGCAAAATTGGCCTAATGTTGTGAGAGACCGATGGGGAAATCACCTGGTGACATACATTCTTCCTGGGCCACAACGAGAAGTGCTCACCTACTCTAATCCGAATGATAATGAGAGACAAAATATTGAGAGGAGTAAGGGTGTACAAGGTGGAAATCCGAGAGTGGAAAAAAGAGAGGTTATGTGGAACGAAGTGAGGGGATTGCCACCAAACCGATCTAACATTGTTTGACCTTCTATTTCTAAGGACATTTATGTAGGTACCGATATAAAAAATGAAGGAGAAAAATGCCGAGTTGCTTCCCAAACTTGTGGAGAACCTTCATAACATGGTAAATGAGAGTCTTCTCAAGAACTTCAAGGTAAAATAGCTAACTCTTACACTTTGATGCATGCAAATGATAATTGTGTGGCTAGTAGCCCATTGAGTATGAGTTGTAGCTTACTTACTTGTGAGTCTAATGATTCTTTGCCTCTTGTTGATGATGTAGATGTTGTGAGTGTGGATACATTAGTTGATCCAATTGATGATGAAACTGACTTTTCTTGTAAGAGCAATTTATGTCCACCCAATATTGAAGCCAATATGTTAAATGAAAGTACATCGTCTAATGTAATTAGTGTTGATCAACTTAAGTGTGAAACTTTCCCGCTACTTGAGGTTATGTGTGATGTGCCTAATAGAACTCAAGTGAGTAAAGTATTTGAAAATATTGGTAAACAAAATGGGAATGAATCGAAAGTTATTCTTGGGATAATCTTGTACTTGAAATCTCTTTGAAACTTGATATTGATCTTATAGAGAGTGATGAACATGTTTGTTCTGAATCTACCCGTGAAATAGATCATGCTCTCTTTAGGTATAATATCTTATTTGAAGATGATATAAACACTCCTAATAGACCTAGTGGTGAAAATTATGGTATAACTTACCTTAGAAGCTATAGCCTATATGCTAACCCACTATGGTGTGACAACATTCCTCCTAAAGATAGAAATCTCTTCTAGGAAGATGAGAGTACTCTTAAGGGTAAGGAATGTGTGGTCTTGGAAACTACTTCTCCTTCTACTTTGTATGACTTTATTGTTGAGAGTACTCATGGTGATGATTGAGAAACTAGTAGTGAGTACACACATGAGGGCACCTTATAAGAAGTTGACTTGAGTGATACCTTTCTCTACTCTCTATTTTTTTTTGAATGATATGTATGCTATTGTAGAAAGTATGCCATTTTGTTTGGGTGGAGACCATGAGAAAGTGGAGTGTTGTCTAGACCCATGTCTATGGCCACTCTTCTATTTGACCCCTGGTGCCAAATATAGAAATGGTGATGTTGGTGCACCCAACTTGTTTCTTAGTCTACATGACAAGCAAAGTATCAATCTTGGTGAATCCCATAACCAAATCCTTTGTACATCTTTCCTTGCATTTTTAATATTCCCTTCAAATGATTCTTGGTTATACTTCAAGTATGTACCACCTTGGCATGATAATGTTTATAATTGTGCTAACCCTAACCCTCATACCGTGAGGATGTTGTGTTTATTTGTCCTTTCTATAGTTTTGTAAGGTACGGATTTGAGGTTGAATCCTTTTTAAGAAGGGGAGGATGATACAAGTCAAATGACCGCCTTAGCTTTTGATGACATCATTAAAGTCACTACGTGAAGAATCAAGCTTGGGTCACATGGAGGGAATGAGATCATACTTGGAGGGGTCATTTTGAGCATGACAACAAACAAACCCGTGTGTGGAAGATTGCTTGGAGCCTTGAATACTTGAGGACTCATGGGTTTACACCACATTTGATGGTTCACGATTTTGGTTCCCTTTATTAAGGGTATTTTTATTCACTTAGCCTTAAGGGCATTTTGGTAACTTAGCCTTGTCCATTTGACACTCCATGGCCGCCCCTCCTTCATTAAAGGCATTGGATTTATTTTGTCACTCATTATGTAATAAGGCTATATATAGTCTCTTTTAGGTCTTCTCTCTTTAGTTTATGAATGATGATATTTTGAGACATTAAAAATCCACTCTCTTGAGAGTAGAACACCTTAGTGTAGTTCTTAGTTAAGGCTTGGAATGAATATTGTAGTTTAGGGCTTGGAAAAACCAATATTGTTCTTTGCTTGGAAACAGTGGATCTTGAGGTGAGTTAATTCCCTTGGCGGTCACCGTAAGACTATGGTTTTGATTATTACATTCATTAGGGGTTAGTGTTGAAATACACTTAGTTCTTAATCTTGTAATAATCTTAGTCTTACTATCTATCTTTTACTTTCTTGTAATCTTGTTGTGTTGTTCTTATTGCCTACTCTCTGCCTTGTGGTATTCATGTAGCCAAAGTTGTTGTTCTTCTTGTTCTTCATTTTATGTCCTGTTAATCTAGTTTGGTTGGCTATAAAATAGGTGTTAAACAACTTGTTTTCATTCTTTCTTGTTCTTATTGTGAATCCAAGAGTTGGTCACCAAAGAGGTCCTTAGGTTCTTGAACTTGTAGAAAAAATTTGGTATGTGTTTCATGCGTCCTTTGTATTGTCTCGTATCATATGTAATATACTGTGTAAGATTGGTGTTGTTTAATACTGATTTAGTGATTTGAAATGTGAATTAGTAACTTGAAATTAGTTACTTGGAATATTTTAACACTGGTGTTTTCTTATAATCATTTTGTAAGGACTAACTACTTGTTAACTTTACATAATTTAGATGGCAGGTAAACGTGATAAAGTTAAGCAAAAATTTGATCCTAAAAAAACCAAAAAAAAAAAAACCCTGCCTTATAGACGACCGTCAGGTATTCATATATCTGAGGGTCGGTGTGATGACATACCAGCATGACCCTCATAGTCTAGGTCATCGCAGCATTCAGTTTCTGCTTCTACGCACGTAAGTCCACTTCATGGGTCTACAATGACTCATTCTGCTCCCATCCCCGTGCCACCGCCTTTATAGTACTATAAGACGATCGCTGACACATACAGTCATCTACCATCGTCTGCAGTACCCTCTACTTGTAGTCACCCACGTTCTCACAGTGATTTTGCTGGATCTATTGGATTAACGGATCTTCATCTTGGAGGCACTCTATCCACTGCTTCAGATCCGCCCACGCTTGTGCATCCACCAGAACTTGTTCCGCAGCCCGAAGATAGAGATGTTTATCGGAGGCAGTACATTATTACATATGGAGTAGGGTAAGATTTCTAAATATAACAATATTATTCATTTTTCATTTATTATATTATTATGCTCTATGAAATTAATGTTTGATCTTGTGTTTGTAGGTTTAAGCCCGATGATAGAGTTGGAAAAATTACGACTAAATACATTACTCGGCATTTCAACGGCTATTGGACCAGTTGGCAAAAGGTTTCAGAATTAGATAGAAATGAAATGTTTAAAGAATTTCAGGTAAAGATTTAACTTATTGACTACTTAACACATTGTTAGAACAAAATATTGAATATTATACTTTTTTTTTGTTATAGAAATATTTCTGATGGGATGACGCGCATGACTGTGCTATACGGAGGAATTTTATAGAAAAACTAGAGCCAAAATAAACGGTCTATTGGATTATTCCAGAACGAACAGGGTACTACCAGGGTTTATACTCGAACCCATATGGCAAAATTATCTTCACTATTGGAGTAACGAAGAATACCAAGTGTTGAGTGAGAAAGGAAAGAAAGTCAGGGCATCATCCAAGGGTAGCTCTCTACATACCGTGGGAGCAGTTAGTCGTATTACTTTGGAGCAAAAAATGGTATGTAACTTTTACATTTTTAATTATTTGTTTCTATTTAAATTTTTAATTGTTTGAAGATTAATAATTTTATCATATGCAGGAAAAAAATTAGGTAGGAAGATACAACAACAAGAGATATTCGAGGAGACCCGTATAAGGAAGAAAAAGAACCCAACTGATAAAGATTCTGGGTTGAGCCTCGTGCAAAAGCTACCCAGGTAAGAATCAAATTTTGTATTTATGAATCTTTTTCTCAAAGTTGATATTATTCAACTACGAGTAGTTTAATATTTTTTTACTATTAATTTTAACTTTACTTTGAATATAGGATAAATATATGCAGCTCGTTAATGATTATACTAGTACTCAGCCTCCGGAAAGTCAGGGTGACACAATATTTGAAGACGTAGAGGAGGAGTTATAGAAACAAACTGTGGGTTCTCCAGTTAGAGGCCAATACTACGGGTACCACAGAAAATGTTTTAGCGAGAATGTTACGTCTTCGATCGGCCTACATCCTATCCCTCATCTGTTGATAGAGAAACCGTTGATTTACTAAAGAATAAGATTTCTCAACTCACTAAAGACCTTGCTGCACAGACTGAGAGGGTGAAGAAGAAGGAGGAGGAAACAACGAAACAAATGAGATTGATGCAAGAGTAGATCAACTTTTTTATTCAATCTGTAGGGGTTCTTCCTTCTTGTCCTGGTGATGCAGTTCGGGCTGCAAAAGGTCTAGGCCCACTGGATGATATCACCACAGATGAGGAATCAGATCCTGTGTGTGCGGCTGAGGATGCAAATGACGAAGAGGATGATAAGTTGTAGTTTTTAGACCTTTTTATGTTTTGTAGTTTGGATTTAGATACTTGATAAATTTTGGAAATAACTTGCTTTTAAATGCTTGTATTATATGTTGGTTGTTTGTATGGAATGTAGCATATATATTGTATGCTCGTTGGTTTTGCTGGAAAATGCAATGTAGCGTATATATGCTGTTATTTTCTTAAATTACTAGAAAAATCGACCAAATGTGGTTAGTTTTTAAAAAAATCCTAGAAAATTGACCACATGTGGTCGATTTTCTAGAAAATTTTACAAAAACCGACCACACATGGTCGGTTTATTATAATTATTTAAAAATATTTTATTATATAAATTATTAAATAAATTATTTAAAGAAAACAACGACCACATGCGGTCGGTTTTATATTTAAATTAATTAATTAATTTTAATAAAATCGACCACATGTGGTCAGTTTTTTTATAAATTTTTTAATTAATTTTAACATGTGGTCGGTTTTGTATTTAAATTATTTAATTAATTTTAATAAAATCGACCACATGTGGTTGTTTTTTTTTGAAAATTTATTTTTGTTTTAAAATTTAATTTTTAAAAACTAATATTGAATTTTAAATAAATAAATATATATATGTATATATATATATATATATATATATATATATCTTTTTAAAAAATCGACTACACGTGGTCGATTTTAAAAAAGCTACGAGCCGTTTACCGGCCACGCATTTGGTCGAATTTTTGGTTGAAAATGCAGGAAAACCGACCGCATGGTCGGTTTTTCTATTTTTTTTAGTAGTGAATTCGATATTTGGTAGTCAAAT
Organism: Capsicum annuum; assembly: GCF_002878395.1. Lineage (NCBI taxonomy): Eukaryota > Viridiplantae > Streptophyta > Magnoliopsida > Solanales > Solanaceae > Capsicum > Capsicum annuum. The sequence continues at coordinate 188,749,226 of NC_061114.1, forward strand.
TTCAACATTTCGATATTTGGGATTGTATTTGATACAAGATATTAATTCCGTTTGGAATTCGGTATTTACCGAATATAGAGTATCTCTCTCTCTATAATATTAATATATATATATATATATATATAATACGATATGTCTAATCAACACAATAGATAATAGTATTAGTCATCCCAAAGAATCTCTTGGACTTTAGTAATATATTCGTAAAAAGTAACAAAAGGAATACTAAATAGTGTTTCTATTAAATATACTCTTTGAAGTTTAGACGTACATTTGCACTTCGCCAACTTTAATATGATATTACCATAAACTGTACCGAACCAAAGTTTAAGTTACCGAATTACCGAACTGATGTTTATAAGTATGGTATGTGGTATCTACGCTCAAATACCCATTACCGAACTCAAACTTTAAAAATATCGAATCGAATATCAAACGCCGCCTAGGTAGGAGGGGGAGTAAAATTGGAAAGCTTAGGCTCCATGTATCTTACTGATAAAACTAACATGAAATCAAAAGTAAATTGGTGGGATATTTAACATATTTTTGTCAACGTAATATATTTCCTTCGTCCGATTTTACTCGCAACAAATTGAAATTATACATCTATTAAGAAAAATAATTAATAACATGGTTATTTTACCATAATATCCCTATTAAATGATGTTTACATTGTGTTTTGAGATTAATTTAAAGAAAAAATAAATAATGCTTGTCTGGAAAATAATTAATAACTTAATTGTGTTTTGAGATTAATTTGGAGAAAAAACAATTAATGTTTATCTTTTTTTTAATATCAAAAATAACAAGTAAAAGTATAAATTCAATAACAAGTAAAAGTAAAAATTCAATTAGGAAATTAGTAACAAGTAAAAGTTAATGGAGGGAGTACATGCACAGGCACCATAACTATTGCTCTCTCCAATCACTTTTTGGATTCTCATGAAACTAAAAGTTCATTGTTAAATCCTTGACCACTGCATTTACAGTTTTGTTTCCTATTAATTGTATAAACAATATATTTAACAAATTCTAATTAAACTTCAAGGGGAATTGGATGTGAAAGGGCAGTCTTTCTGATTTGTACGTTTGTAGAGATAATACATCAAAACGCCCCTAAACTTGTAGTCAAAACTTACTTTAGACCCTAAACTAATCGGGCAATTATTCACCCCCCCTTAACAACTTTCAAGTGAATTTTTTTCCATCCTACAAAAATTATATCACTCTCACTATGGAGAATAAAGTACACATGCCCCACGTCATTGCCAAATCAGTGCCATGTCATTGCCACGTAAGAAATTGTAATTTTTTTAAAAAAAATAATCCAATACACAAATTATTTTTATATATTTTTTGAAAAAATCAAAAATTTATATATATATATATATATATATATATATATATATATATATATAAAAGAACCCCCCTACTTCTTCTTCTTCTCCAGCCCCCTCCTCCCGGCCCGTTCCTTCTTCTTCGATTCTTTAACAGCCCCTCAGCCCCCATTTCTCCTCCTCGGTTAATTTCTTTTTCACCATTAACACCAATAACTTGATTCAAATTTAACAAAAAATTGATAAATAACTTGTTCATGTAGATTAAGTCATGGCTCCTCCATCAACATTTAGAAATCAACAATTGCAAGTAGAACAAAACCTAAACTCATCCACAATAATTCCAGATCTACCAAACGATTTAGCAGTAATAATACTAATATTCGTTCCTTTGTTCCGATCTGCCATGAAAATGATTCCTCCTTTAATTTTTTTCGCCATTAACACCATTATTTTAAACCTTCTCAAATGCTCCAATAAGCACAAGACGAGGAAGTAATAAATTGTCATAAGTTATTTATCATCACAAATTGGATGTAGTCATTTGAAAAAATTAAATAAAAGGCAAAAAAAAATAATGAAGGGAGGGGTTAATGGAGCTTAGTAATGGTGTTCTTGAAAAAAAAAAATGAATTTAGCCTAAATGAAGAAGATGAAGAAACGGGGTGGGGTGGAGGTGGAAGATATGAAGAAGATGAAGAAATGGGGGTGTTGGGGTGGGAGGGGGGGTGGGGGAAGGGGGTGGTTATGAAGAAGATGAAGATGGAAGTGGATTTTTGATTTTTTTAAATTTAATATATATATATATATATATATAGAGAGAGAGAGAGAGAGAGAGAGAGAGAAAGAAAACTTGTAAAATTAAAAGGTGGGACCCACCATTTTCCATGTTTTTAAAGCAATTAATTTTTTTAAAAATTGTCACGTCAGCAATTAGGATGGAAAAAAATTTACTTGGAAGTTGTTAAGGGGGGTAAATAATTACCCGATTAGTTTAGGTTCTAAAGTAAGTTTTAGCTACAAGTTTAGAGGTGTTTCGATGTATTATCTCTACGTTTGTAGCTTAATTCTAATTGTGATTAGTTTTAAGATTTTCTCAAACCTCTCTAAATACTGGAGAAATTATTTACCAAGGACTTACATATACAGGTGTAGTTTGTGTTAAGTACAACTTGAGTTATTGATATAATGTATTTCTTGTAGCCCCGTGTACTTTTTGCATTACAACTGGTAGCTTATGCTTTCATATTTCTAGGTTTTGGTTGGTATATTAATATTTTCCACAAACAATGTTGTATTTCCCGTTTTGTGCTCTTCAATAATTACTAAATTTAGCTATGCTCTTTCTGGTTTTAACTAGTTTGATGTTAATGAGTTTAAGTTAAAGTAAGGTTGATCATGATATATATATACCCTCTACCCACCACCACCACCCCCTACAACTGGGTCTCAACTACTAATAAATACTCCAACTTTGAGGAAGTGCATCTACACTCCTCAACTTGCCTTCATTGTGTTTATTGAACACTCCAACTTACAAAATGATTGTTTTTATCCCTTTTTGAGTTTGTTTAAGGGAAGATATATTATTAAAAGGAAAAAAAAAATTTTGACTTCTCAAATCATTTCAAAACTTAGAAAATTTCAAAATAACTCAAGCAAAATTATAGGGTCGCCACTTGATCTTTATAGAAAAATTAAGAAAACTTAAAAGAATTCCAAAAAACAGAAATAAACCTTTAAAATTAGAGAAAATGTGTAAGAATTCAGTTAACGTCCTAAGAAGGGTTTTAAGACACTTAGGAACGTCCGTTTTGAAACAGTTGACCAAAAATATTTTAACTAACTCAAATGGCTAACTTTGCGAAAATGTTAATTTTTATGAAAATATCAAGCTTGAACTGAACGATTTTTGAAAATATCTTTTATTTCGTTCAATAGTCTATTTTTTAGCTAACCAATTCAAGAAAAAAACTATTTCTTTTTATGTTTAAGAAAGTTCTCTTTAGCCTAAATTAAATTAATTGACACATGAACAAGAAATGTCACCTTAGTTCTAAAGCTTGTTTTAAGAAGATTAACATAAAATTTATTTTTTACTCTTTTATTTATTATTTTTAAAAAATAAAGTGGATAGAAAGATTCAAAAAAGTAAAGAAAGGAAAATTGAGATAGAAATAAAAATAGAAATATCTTAGGAAATTTATCTAGATTAATTAATTAAGGTGTTCAAGTAAATACAAATAAACAAGTTAGCACGGGAAATAAATGGGGAAAGGATAAAAATAACACCTAAAATAAACTAATTCTACAAAATTAGCACCAAAATTTTTAATACCCGAAAATAGCCACTCGTGAATTGGGTTTTAAACCTGGTAAATATCCTCGTCACTCGCATATTTGTATTATTTCATCTTCTTCTCTCAGCTTTTCTCCATTCCTACCATATAATATGGATTTCACATAGAAATTAGAAAAAAATAAAATTCAACCCACCAAAATTCAATCAATTTCACTTCAATTCCCAATCTCAGACACCAAAATTGAACCTTCTAGGGGCTTCAATCCAATAGTAGTCTTTCAGGGACTAGCTTTCCTTTCCTACTAAATTTCACCCAAGGATTCCGAATTCCAATTTTATTTTTGTCCGATTAATCAGAATTCATATCGGTAACAATACTTCGGCGAAAAATTTGTACACAAAATTCGACTATTGCACTAGCAAAGTAACTTCTTCAGTTACCTTTGTCAACCAAATGCCTCAGTAAGCTATTCTTTTGGGTTTATGCTCATTTTTGTGATTTTGTTTCAGTCGTTAACCATTTACATGATATTTCAGCTACTACTATGATTATTGAGACACTTACTTGACACATGATTCAGTGAGTTTTCTCTGTTTCTATCTTTAAGCTTCACTGTGTTTTAATGGTAGCGTTGTGGATTTGCATGCTGAATTTGAAGTCGATAAAGTTATTGGTGTAGGACATAAATTGATCAAAACTTTCAATGGAGCTCTATGCTTGCACAAATTTTATCCGTAAAAGGTGTATTTATATGATATATACACTATATCAAAGTGATATAAAAGTGTATCAATCTAGTATAAAAGTGTATCAATGTAGTATAAAAGTGTATCAATGTAGTATAAAAGTGTATCAATATAGTATAAAAGTGTATTAATATGGTATAAAGAGTACCAATAGAGTATAGGTACTGCATGTGCTTGCATAGAATTTCCTTTCTCTTTATTATAAAAGTGTATCAATATATTATAAAAGTGTATCAATTTGGTATAAAAGTGTATCAATTGATTATAGAGACTGCATGTACCCAATTGAGTCAAATGGCTAAAAAAAAGGGATTAGTAATAGATCTATTTAAGTTACCCAAGTTATCCGCACCCCCCCTACAATTGGTATCAGAGCCTATGTTGTTTAAAGTTGCGGAAGTAGTATATATTTGAATTTATTTGATTAATTTATTAATTATGATAAAATTAGATTTAGATATCCATCAAAATATTATAAATATTGTTTAGATGAATAAAATATTATAAATATTGTTTAGATGAATAACATACAGAAATTACAAAAATATAAAGAATTAAAACAAATAATATCTGAAAAACGTAAAGAATTAAAAATAAGGATAGAAAGACTACAGTATAACATAATTGTCGGAGTTAGTCAAAATTAAATAAATGCAAAAAAAGAAGAAATATCAAATTTAGAATCAACAATAGATAGTTTAGAATATATATATCAACATAACCTATATACATTTAAATAAAATGAACAAAGAAGAATTTATAATAGACAAAAAAACATATGAAAATCAAGAAGAATCAAAAATAAAAATAGTATTCTCTAATTTAGGAAGAAGATATAAGAAAATAGGTGAACATTTATATTTAATGTTAGAAAAAGAAGAATTAAAATTAGAAGAATTTGGCAGCCATGGTAAGAATAGAAAGAGAAAACGAAGAAATAGACAGAAAAAAGAAAATAGATAAAATAAAACAACAAACCACAGAAGAAATACGAAAAATAGAAGAAACTAAAAATAGTAGGATTGCTAAGTTAGAAAAAGAACTACAAATGCTAAAAGATTTATATGAAAAGAGACAGAAAGAAAAAGAAGAAAAAGATAAAGAACAAAAATTATTAAACGAGATAAATCAATTTAAAGAAAAATTAGAAATAAAAAATAAGGAATCAGAAACCAGTGAATTTGAAATAAATGCAATAGATCTGAAGAAACAGATAATTATGATTCGAAAGATAGTGAAATATATACAGAAATTCTAGAAAACATAGGAAAACTAGAAATTAATGGAGAACAAGAAGTAATTAATAAAGAAAATCTAGAACTAATAAATACAGAAGTAAATACTCTAGATAAAAATATAATATCTAGTACATCAGAAATAAAAAACCCACATATAATTACAAAAGTAAGTTTAAAAGATATAATCCAAAGGATGAATATAATAAATGGACACCAAAACAAATAATTAATTACAACTTTTTAGATTTAGACTGTGTAATAGACACAAATAAAATAATACAACTATGGGTAGGATACATGTCAAAACAATTATTAGATAATAGAATAGATACAACAAACACACCAGAATATATAGAAAAGACATTAATAGGAACAGTAAAATTATGGTTTTTAAACCTAGCTGAAGAAAGTAAAAAGTATTAAAATCTGATAACAAAACAGAAGGAACATCAACAACTACTAAAATACTACCAACAGAAATATTAAAAAAATATGAAATAGCTATAAGAGATGAATTTAGTAGTATAAAAACAGAATAAGAAGAGCAAAATAAAGAAAAAGATATAAATAGAAATTTAATGTTAAAACTAGCAATATGTATTTTGTGTTATATAGATGAGTATACGTGCGCATTTAAAGAATATTATTATAAAGGAACATATAATATAGAAGAAAATAAAGAAATAAGAAGATTATATTTTAGTAAATTACCTGAACCATTTAGTTCAAAAATAATAAAGAGTTGGTATGAAGCAAAAATAGTAGATACCCTAGGAGCAAGAATAAAATTTTTACAACAATGGTATCAAAATCTATGTGAAAAATATAGAGAAGAAATAAAAATAGAAAAACATTAATAAGAAATTTAGCATGTTGCAAAGATAAAATAGCACCTCAATTTGGATGTAAAGAAAGATATTATAAGAAAAGAAAAAGACATAAGAAATATAAGAAATACAAGAAATCGAAATATAAATACAAGAAACCAAGAAAAAGATATTATGTAAAAAATTATAAACATAAAAGACCATATAGGAAAAAGAAATCTATAAAAGATTGTACTTATTATAATTGTGGAAAACTAGGACATTTAGCTAAAGATTATAAATGCCTAAAAATCCAAAAAAGAAACAAATATCAGAAATAAAGATAGAAAATGCAGAGTATATGCAAATAGATTATATAGATTACGAATTAGAAAGTGAAGATAGTATATATGAAATTTTAGAAAATGAAACAGATAATGAAATAGATAGTGTATTAGATGAATCAAATGACTAAAGAAGATATAAAAATGAACCAAATAACTGAAGAAGATATAAACATAATAACAAAGAAAGACTATTTAAATGAAGAAGGAACAGATCAAAAAATAATATTTGACAGTAGAAAAAGAACATGTAATAGACTGTAGATATGCAAAAGTTGAGCTAGTATACCACTAGTAACAAAAAGAATAATTAATAAAGAAATAAACGATATAAAAAAGAAAGACCCAATAAAATATGTACACCTTGGAGGAACAGAGATATTAATAAAAACATGTTTTAGAGAAGGAATAGATACACCAATAGAATTATATTTAGCAGATGATAGAATTATAAAACCTATAGAAAAAATATAATAACTGCCATAAAAGGAAATTTAATATACCAAAAATTTAAATTAATAATAAGTGCGAATTATTTAGTAACAATAACAGATAAAAATATAGATAAATCATTAGTATTATATTGGAAAATATCAGGAATAGAACTAACTCCAAGAAGTAAAATATTTACAATAAGATGTAAAAATCTATATGTATTAACAACAAAATATAAAATAACAGGAAAAAATAAAATTAATAAAATACAAATAGAAAGTCCTTTCGAAGAATTTGTAAAAACAATTGATAATAATGATTATAGTTACAAAGACACAGATATAGAAGAAGATTTAGAAATAATAAACGATAGAATAAGCACAACAAAAAGAATAGCTTATGAAAAATCAGAATCATCAAGCTCATAAAAAAGAACAAGTTATGAAACAACTTCAACAGTTAATTTAAATCAATATTATATAACAGGAACAATAAATGAAAAAGAATATTTAATACTTCTAAACACAGGACAAGAAGAAAATTATATAGCAAAATATCTAATAAAAAGTGTAGAGAACCCAGATCTACCAAGAAGTCTAATAAACATTAAAGATACGGGCAGAAAAAGAAATAATAATAGGAGTCAGAAATATAAAAATAGAATTTGAAATAAAGGAGGAAATACAAAAATCTGACATAATATTAGAAATAAAATGGTTAGAACAAGTAAAACCATACAATATAGAACATACACAATTATCTATAACATATAATAAAGAAAGATTATTCATAAAAAGAGCTTTAACATGATATGAAAATATATGTATTTATAAAAATAATAGTAGAAGGATATTATAATAGGTATTATACACCTATGATAGATACAGGAGCAGAAGCAAACTTATGTAGATACAACTGTTTACCAGAAAATAAATGGGATAAATTAAAAACACCAATAGTAGTCAAAGGATTTAATAATGAAGGAAGCTTAGTTACATATAAAGCTAAAAATGTAAAAATGCAGATATGAGATAAAACAATAACAATAGAAGAAATTTATAATTATGAACTAAAATAAAAAAATATGCTTTTAGGAATGTCATTTTTAGATAAATTATATCCACATATAATAACTAAAACAGATTGGTGGTTTACAACACCATGTAAACAAATGTAAGAGCAAAAAGAGTTATTAATAAAGTAAGAAAGAAAACTGATTGGATAGAAGGAAGTGAAAAAATTACACAAAAGTTAAAAAATATAGAAAATACAAAAGACACAGTAGAACTAGTTGTATTTTAGATAAATAAAAAAGAAATAACTATATTTTCAATAGATAAGGTAGATATAATAAAGAAAAATTAAGACAATTATATAGTGAAAATCCATTAAAAGGATGGAAAAAATATAAAACTACTATAAGAATTGTATTAATAGATAAAAATAACATAATAACTCAAAAACCATTAACATATGATTTTGACCATTTAAAAGAATTTAAAACGAATATAGATGAATTATTAGGAAAACAATATATACAAAAAAGTAATAGTAAACACAATAGTCCAGCATTTATAGTAAATAAACATAGTGAACAAAAAATAGGAAAAAGTAGAATGGTTATTGATTGTAGAAACCTAAATGCAAAAACTATGACATATAATTATCCAATACCAAATAAGATACTAAAAATAAGACAAATATAAGGATATAATTATTTTAGTAAATTTGATCGTAAATCAGAATTTCACCACTTAAAGTTAGATGAAAATTCTAAGGAATTTACCGCATTTACGGTACCACAAGGATTTTATGAATGGAACGTATTACCATTTGGATATAAAAATGCACCAGGTAGATACCAACATTTTATGGATAATTATTTTAAACAATTACCTAATTGTACAGTATACATAGATGATATACTACCATATACAAAAACTAAAGAAGAACATTTAAAATTATTAGAACAATTTACAGATATAATAGAAAAATCAGGAATAAGTTTAAGTGAAAAGAAAGCCAAAATTATGAAAAGTCAGATAGAGTTTTTAGGAATACAAATAGATAAAAGTGGAGTAAAAATGCAACAACATATAGTACAAAAAATAATAAATTCAAAAGAAGAATTAGATATAAAAAAGAAATTACAATCATTTTTAGGATTAGTAAACCAAGTAAGAGAATATATACCAAAATTAGCAGAAAACCTAAAACCTTTACAGAAAAAATTAAAAAAGGATATAGAATATAATTACAACAAAGAAGAAAAAAAATAAGTTCAGAAAATAAAAATACTTTGTAAAGAGTTACAAAAATTACAATCCCAGACGAAAACAAAAAATTTATATATAGAGTAGAAGCAGATGCTAGTGAATATAGTTATGGAGGAGTACTTATATATAGATATGAAGAAGAAAAATTAGAACATCATTGTAGATACTACTCAGGTACGTTTAATGAAACAGAAATAAAATGGGAAATAAATAGAAAAGAATTATGTTCATTATATAAATGTTTATTAGCATTTGAGCCATATATTGTATACAACAAATTTATTGTACGGACAGATAATACACAGGTACGTTGGTGGTTAACAAAGAAAATACAAAATTCAGTTACAACGAAAGAAATTCGGAGACTAGTATTGAATATATTAAATTTTATATTTACAATTGAAGTAATTAGTAACAACAAAAATGTTATTGCAGATTACATATCAATACAAAGCTTCACAGACTGATATAATAGAAGATGATGCTTTAGAAAAAATACTCAAAATCCTAACTATGCTTTCAATGAAAGTGGACAGTATGGCTAATGATATAGAAAAGCTAAAGACTAATGAAGTTAAACTGAAGTCTAAAGCTATGAATCAGCTAACTCAGCAGTGTGCAGAGCTATGTCAATCGGAAGACAATAAAATTCCTGAGCTAAAAGGAGACGTTGGGACACTCTTTAAAACCCATAACGTTTATCAATCTACAATTGTAGGTACAAGCAAAGGAGTTAGTAGACAAAGATACCAGAACATGAACATGAATAAGATATTTGAAAAACCATTTATACCAAAAGCACAAAAAAGAACCCTTGTTCATAACCCCACAAATTACCACATATCGAGATAGTTTGAACCAAGATAAAAAAGCTTATAACCATATAGCCCGAGGATATATAGAAAATATCTACAAAGTACAAATTTTTCTAAACCTTAACTCCAGAGCTACAAATATCCAAGAACCAAACACAAACTATATAACCCAAAAATTGCAAGGTTACAACAAGCTAATTGCACTACCCAAAATCAACTCAAGCTTAATAAAAACTTGTTTCGACTAGAATCCAATTCCAAGTTATCCATGTTATTCGTAGAAACCTAAGCATAATATGGATAATATGACAAGCTAAGATACTAGTTGTATATATCATAAAAGACTTAGAATTAGAAGACATAAAGAAAATAATATGGGAAAAAAATATTTGATTATGAAGATGACTTACTAAGTACTAATTGGATTGAAGATGAATTAGAAAATATAGATTTCTATGGTAGAAATAATTCAGACAGTTATTATTCAGATGAATATTATACAGATTAAAAATGCTAGAATATATTAATAGAGTTAGAGAAAAACAAACTTGGCTCTACGAAGAAATTAATTATAGAAACCAGCTTAGAAAAGGAAGAGAACAATTAAAAGAAAAATTAATTTGAATAAATAAAACCATAAAACAACTAAAATTAAAAGGCAGTTTAGAATTGATTTAGACATAAAATTATTCATAGAAGAAAAAGACAGAATAATTAACAAAATAGATAACCTAGAATTTAATATCAGATATAGTACAATTAGAATAAATTATTACAAAGTAATTTGCAGTATCACAACTACTTTAGGATAAAATGATAGGCTATGAATATTTAAAATATTGGAGACAAGATATGGAAGAAATAAGATTAACAAAAATACTTATGAAAGAGAATTTAATTGAATATTTTAGAACAAAAGATATAGAATATTTAGAATACCTCCAAAATAATATACAAGAATTACAAAGACTAAGAGAAAAAACTAAAGAATATTATAGTAAAGCATTTAATCAAATACCATCTAATCACTCCCCAAGATTTGAACATTAATAAAATTAAGATAAATAAACTAAAAATAAAAATATTTAGAGAAGTTAAGAAATATCCACGCACAACTAAAAATAGATCCATTAGAGCTATAATAGATCTATTTAAGTTACCCAGGTTATCCTCACTATTTCTGTTTTTGATATACACAACATAAAAAACGCATAGCTGTTGTTTCCAAGGGTATATTCACTATACACAGATCTATATCAGCACATACCACCCCTTGTTTCTTGCATATCAGTCCCTTTTAGAACTTGGCATGGGTCTTGACTCGATGGAAGTTGAGTTTAACCCAATGAAATGCGGGAAATGAGAGTCCCAGGGACTCGATGAGGGAGTTCATGTAATAAAGAGAAGATACGGATTAGCTACTCAAGTTTCGACGAAGAATGGACATGGTTAAACATGATACTTATAAACTCATAATTGACAAACAGAAATGATGTTAAAATAACCATAAAATTTGAAACATCTAATTCATTATTTGAAGCCAGCAAAGGTAAAAAGAGCAAGATTTCATCTAGACTTGAGTTTAACATTTCAAACAGTGCATATTTAATGACAAAACTTGTCAATTTTATTTCAAAAAATTTCTTGATCATATAATCAAACACAAGCAAATGTCTCAGACGTTTGAAGTCAAATAATTCAAAGAAAGGGAAAGACACAAGAAAATGAGTCATTAATTAATTAGTAAATATATTGGAACTTGCCAAAACTATTTGGTTACAAGCTCGGACTAAATCCGATACTCTTTTCGACTAAGAAAAAAAACAAAGGAGTAAGGGAATAATGATAACTTTGTGTAAGTATTTTATAGAAAAGTAAAGGATATAGAGCAAAATTAAAAAAAATAAAATCATAAAGACATTTTGATGACTACAAAGACACCTCTCTCGCGCTATACTTATCTTTAGTCAGAACAACCTAGCTAGTAGTGAAAGAGCAGAGTACATAACACTTTAACCATCTGAATTTTTTGTAAATAAAAGAAATCAAACATCGAAGGTACTTAAACACTAGTTCAGCTCATGCAAGATGTATATTCCTTTTGTAAAGAGAAACCAACAACTTTCTTTTTTAAATCCAAGGATTGGCTAGAAAATTAATTTCTTAGTAAAGAAAATAAAACAAGGCAGCCACTTCTAGTGCCCGAAACAGAAGCAATAATCTCACAAGTTCACATGATATTGCACAAGTCAATATGTTGTTCTCAAATTTGTGACACAAGAAAAACAAGGAACTCACGAAATGACTCAAAATAGTCCACAAACACACTCCAAAACTGTCCACAAATCACTAAGATCCTTGGACCGATTGGAGACCTCTCTCGGATTCACAACACAACACTAGAATGAGAAGATAACAAGGTGTTTGACACCTATTTCAGACAATCCAAACTAGCATAACAACAGATAAAATGAAGAACAAGCAGGCAACAATTTCGGTCAACAAGAACAAACACAAACCGAGAGTAGAGAACAAAATCAACACAACAAGTTTGCAAGAATGATAAGAATAGATAGTGAGACAAAGATTATTACAAGATTAAGAACCAAGTGTATTTCAACACTAACCCCTAATGAATGTAATAATAAACACCACACTCTTACGGTGACCACCAAGGGAACCAACGCACCTCAAGATCCACCATTTCCAAGCAAAGGTCAATACTAGCTTTTCCAAGCGCTAAACTAAAATGTTATTCCAAGCCCTAACTAAGACTAAACTAAGGTGTTCTACTCTCAAAGAGAGGTTAATTTCAATATTTCAATATTTCATCATTCATAAACTAATGAGAAAAGACCTAAAAGAGACTATATATAGTATATTATAAAAGAAAGACAAAAATGATTCCAATGCCTTTAATAAGGTGGGGTAGTCATGGAGTGTCATTCAGACTAGTATAAATGACCAAAATTTCCTCAAGTCTAAATGACCAAAATGCGCTTAATAAGGGGAACCAAAATCGTGACCCACCAAGTGTGACCTAAACCCGAGAGTCCTCAAGTCTTCGCAATCTTCCATACTCGGCTTTATTTAATAGCATGCTCAAGACGATCCATCCAAGTATGATCCCGTGCCCTCCATGCGACCAAAGCTTGATTCTTCATGTAGTGACTTTGAATGATGTCATCGAAAGCTAAGACGACCATTTGACTTGTATCATCCTCCCCTTCCTGAAAAAGATTTGACCTCGAATCCGTACCTTGCAAAACTAGAGAAAGAAAAAACAAGCACAACATCCTCATGGCATGAGGGTTAGGGTTAGCACAATAATAAACATCATCACGCCAAGGCGGCACATACTTGAAGTATAACCAAGGATCCTTTGAATGAAATATAAAAACTCAATGAAAGACGTATAAAAGATTTGGTTATGGGATTCACCAAGAGTGACACTTTGCTTGTCATGTAGACCAAGCGATAAGTTGGGTGAACCAACATTACCATTTCTACATTTGGAACCAGGGTCAAACGGGAAGAATGGCTATACACACGGGTCTAGACAACACTCCTTTTTTCCGTGGTCTCTACCTAAACTAAACGGCATACTATCTACATTAGCATACATATCATCCAAAGAAAATAGAGAGTAGAGAAAGGTATCACTCAAGTTGACTTCTACTAAGGTGCCATCATGTGTGTACTCACTATTAGCTTCCCAATCATCACCATGAATACTCTTAACAATAAAGTCATAAAAATTAGAAGGAGAAGTAGTTTCCAAGACCACACATTCCTTACCCTTAAGAGTACTCTCATCTTCTATAAAGAGATTTCCATCTTTAGAAGGATTGTTGTCAACCATAGTGGGTTAGTATATAGGCTATAGCTTCGAAGGCAAGCAATACCATTATTTTCACTGCTAGGTCTATTAGGAGTGTTTATATCATCTTCAAACAAGACATTATACCTAAAGAGAGCATGATCTATTTCACAGACAGATTCGGAACAAACACATTCATCACTCTCTATAAGATCAATATCAAGTTTCAAAGACATTTCAAGTACATAATTATCCTAAGAATAGCTCTCGGGTTCACCCCCATTTTGTTGACCAGCATTTTCAAATACTTCACTCACTTGAGTTCTATGAAGCACATCACACATAGCCTCAAGTGGCGGGCAAGTTTCACACATAAGTTGATCAACACCAATTACACAAGATGATGTACTTTCGTTCAACATATTATCTTCAACACTAGGTGGACATAAATTGCTCTTACAAAAAAAGTCAATTTCGTCATCAGTAGGATCAACTAGTGTATCCACACTTATAACATGTACATCATCAACAAGAGTCAAAGAATTATTAGACTCACAAGTAAGTAAGCTATAACTCATACTCAATGGGCTACTAGCCACACAATTATCATTCATACGCACTAAAGTGTAAGAGTTAACTATTTTACCTTGAAGTTCTTGAGTAGACTCTCCTTTGTCATGTTGTGAAGGTCTTCCACAATCTTGGGCAGAAAATCAACATTTGTCTCCTTCGCTTGTTATATCGGTACCTATACAAATGTCCTTAGAAATAAAAGGACAAACAATGTTAGCTCAATTTGGTGGCAATCCCCTCACTTCGCTCCACACAACCTCTATTTTTTCCACTCTTGGATTACCACCTTGCACACCCTTAATCCTCTTAATCTTTTGTCTCTCATCATAATTCAGATTGGAGTAGGCGAGCACTTCTCTTTGTGGCCCGGACAAAATGTACGTCACGAGGTGATTTTCCCATCGGTATCTTATAACATTAGGCCAATTTTGCATATTTAGAACTTTATGTTGTTCAAATCAATTGGCACCCAAGCTTACATGACCGTAGGTTAAGGGAAAAACATCACACCACACCTCCTCATGGTAATCAAATTGGGAGAAGACAACCTTCACCCTCTCGGTAACCTTAAACCCGTCGAAGAAGTATGGAACAAGTAAAGGCTTTTGAGACAACCCCAAGTAGTCAACCATGGATGGAAGGATATAGTTTCTATAGTACCTATCATTTAACACAACGAGGCAGCCCGGTATCCCACAAATGGTCACCTTTCCAAAGTGTACACTCCTTCTCGGATCAACATTATAAGGTACATGATTACCGGTCGGTTTTGGAGATGCATATCCTCTTCTTATTATGGGACAACCTCTACTATAGATAGGATAACCATTCACACCATATAGATCTTGATAAGAAGTGCTACAAGGTAAAGAAAGTGAACTTTAACACTCCTCACGTATATTCTCATCATAGCTCTCATAAGTTTTGCGAATGAAAGGGTTATACATAACACCAAATCTAGGTTCAGAGTGGGAAGTGTTAGACTCCTCACATGCCCCAATGTTATCATAAGAACCATCACGAGGTCCTACATCATCTCCAAATATACCATAAGCAATAGGTACTTCATTCCCCTTATTTTATCCCTTAAAACCATGTCCCTTAAATCTGCCCAAGTTTTGATCATGGCTTTTTTCATAGCCTCCGCAATCTCCCTCAACTTCGTAGCCACAAAAACCCTTACTATAATTATAGTCTCCCATGTTGCAGTCACAATAATCCCCGACTATCGAAGACATGTTTCCGTTATATCACCTTTGTACCTACACAATGAACAAACAAGATTAGTAGTAAAAGCTCCTCACCAATACTCGTATACACTCACCTTTGTGATTCTCACAATTGGAGTGACGAATATTGAAAGTTGCTTATACTCCATAGTCAATAGGATGTCAATTCTACTTGGCATCCGGAATGGATTCTTGTTTTATCGACTCAAGACACAAAAACAAAGTTTATTTACTAACTTGAAACAAAGAAGTTACTACGAGTTAAAAATGAGAAAAGCGCACAAATAATGAAGACACGAAAGAAACAGATTCAACAATTAATGAACAACTAAGTAGGTGATTACTAGTTGTTAATTAATTCTAGAATCAAGACATGAAACTAATGAAACAATAAAATAAAACTAAGAATCTAAAATTTGAGCTTAATTAAAGTTGCATGAATAGTAAAATGATGATATGGTAGCCATGTATTGGTTTTGATTTCTACAATTTTATTTTTCAAAGTTCATGTCTTTACCCATTTTTAATTTGGATTGGTGAAATTTGTTTTAGGGAGAGAAGAATAAGTCTTGGAGCATTTTTTCAAGTTTCAAGACTTGACTTTTGTAGTAATTTTTCTTAAACCATAGATCCTTGTTTCATGGGAAAGTGGTTGAGAAGTGATTTAAAGTCTTTTGGTGGTTGGGGGTCTTTCAAGACTAACAATTACTTACACCTCTTTCCTTCACCTTTTAGGATCTATCATTCACTTTGTGTTAACAAGGTTATGAATATGGTGAAGAACTTCAAGAACACAACAACCACAACAAGAAAAGCCAACAACAATCTCCCAAGAACAACAAGAAGTTCCAACGCCTAATTCCATAAAAACAAAACCAACAATTAAACCACCAACAAACGACCAAGTTTCTTTAGTGTTGTATTTTCGATTTTAAAACTAGATGAAGGTTGTGATGAACAACAAGAACAAAACAACAACCACCAAGATCAACAACAACACCCAATAACAAGGTCACCACACAACCAAGTTAGAACAACAACTTCAACTCACGGACACTTCTTGTTCACAACAAAAACATCAATATTTAAAGCTCAAATCTAGATATAGACTCAATGTGTAAGTGAGGAACAAAACTAACACTTAGAGACAATAAATACAAGTAAAAATCTCGGCCAAGACACAACAGGAACACACTTTTTGGCCAAGAACACAACAAGAACACACTTTTTGGCCAAGAACACAACACAGATAGATTGCTATTTTTTATGGAATTTTCAGCTCTGAACACTTTTTTTTTTAATTTTTCACTAAGAAGCCGAGATTGATCTTGTGGGAACAAAATCAAGCCATGCTCTAATACCAAATGATAAAAGAAAAATAAGAAACTCATGAAGTAACTCAAAACAGTCCATAAACACACTCCAAAACTATTCACAAATCACTAAGATCCTTGGACCGATTGGAGACCTCTATCAAATTCACAACACAACACTAGAATAAGAAGATAATAAGGTGTGTGACATCTATTTCAGCCAACCCAAACTAGCTTAACAACACATAAAATGAAGAACAATAAGGCAATAATTTCGGCCAACAATAACAAAGACAAATCGAGAGTAGAGAACAAGAACAACACAAGAAGTTTGCAAGAATGAAAAGGATAGATAGTGAGACAAAGATTATTACAAGATTAAGAACCAAGATTATTTCAACACTAACCCTTAATGAATGTAATAATCAACACCATTCTCTTACGGTGACCGCCAAGGGAACCAACGCACCTCAAGATCCACCATTTCCAAGCAAAGGTCAATACTAGCTTTTCCAAGCCCTAAATTATAATGGCTATTCCAAGTCCTAACTAAGACTAAACTAAGGTGTTCTACTCTCAAAGAGAGGACTTTCAATGTTTCAATATTTCATCATTCATAAACTAATGAGAAAAGACCTAAAAGAAACTATATATAGTATATTACAAAAGAAAGATAAAAATGACTCCAATGCCCTTAATGAGGTGGGGTGTCCATGGAGTGTCATTTAGACAAGTCTAAATGACCAAAATGACCTCAAGGCTAAGTGACCAAAATACCCTTAATAAAGGGAAACAAAATCATGACCCATCAAGTGTGGCCTAAACCCGAGAGTCCTCAAGTCTTCAAGGATCCAAGCAATTTTACACACTTGGGTTTGTTTAATGGCATGCTCAAGAAAACCCCTCCAAGTATGATCCCGTTCCCTCCATGCGACCAAAGATTGATTCTTCACGTAGTGAGTTTGAATGATGTCATCGAAAGCTAAGGCAACCATTTGACTTGTATCAATTCGTCATCGACCATATTCAATATTATAAAACAAATGACTCAATGATCTACAAATAAATAATCAGTTACATATCATCCCTTGCCCTTTATAATTAAATTTAAATAGAAGTAGAAGACACCATGAAACCTAGTGACACATCTTAACAGTCGTAAATTTCTTTACACGTCATATTTTACTCAAACAGCTAATCAAAAAAGCTAACCCTAAAACAACATAGAATGAACTTGAAACAGATCCTAAAGGCTAATAAAATAGATAGGAAAAGAGAATTATCGGATATTGCATAGTGAATTGAGAAGACGAGTCGGAGAGTGATTCCACCACTAACTTTGACTCTAAATTTGACTGACGAAAGAAAACAATAAGAGCGGCGTGAGTAAATCGGAACAAAAAAATAAGAACTTAATGAATGGCGAGTGTGATAACTCAAAATATTTTCCAATTTCTCTCTACCATCTTCTTTCTTAAAGGGGTGAATAAGGGTCCCTTTTATAGACAAAATTGAAACGGCTTCTTGAAAAAGCTTTGAAAAGTTTTTGAATTTTAAATTCTGATATTCTTGAGAACACCAATTGCAGGATATTATTAGAAGGATTGATAGTGAAGAGAAAGGGGTTACCTTTTTGTCTAATTTTAAGGAAAAATGACAGATTAATGGTGGAGAGGCTTGGACCCGATGGTTTAAGCTTGGTAGCTGTCAAATCAAAAACAAAAATATCTTAAAACTGATGGGTATTCAATTTCTCCATCTCTTCCCGAAATTACAGGTTTTTGGCTTTATTTTTGGTTTAGAAAAGTGATGGGAGAGATGGGTGATGTAGATGAGGACAGAAATAAAGTAGGTAAGAGAGGAGACCACCGGATTTTCCATTATCCGATGGTTGAAATGTTGTTTGGGTTTGTTTGGGATTTGTCCATTGTTGGTTTTGCCGATATTATTGCTAGGTTTGTCGGTATATGGGTAAAAAAGAGAGGTGGAGAAATGGGTTGGGTATTGGGTTGTTCCAGTTGGGTTGGGGCGGTAGAATAATGTTGTTGTTGGGCCTGTTGTTGCTACTACTTTAAGAATGGGCTGATTTGCTCGATTTTATTAGGCTAAGGTGGAAATTAGATAACAACGTAAATTTAGGCTATTTGTCAAATAGCCCAATTGTTAGGATTTTAATCAATTGCATCTAAATTTTAGCCTAATTGGAAATTATTGGCCAATTGCATTGCAATTGTGGCCAAATTGATTTCAATTAAGACCAAATTTAATGAATTGGCTAAGTTGAATCAAAGTTTGGAACAAATAAACAATCGATTCAATCCCGAGCTTCTTGGTTTAGTAAAATCAAACAAATTATTTTCTTAGAACAAACTATTTTACTCTTTTTGAATTAATTTTCAAGATAACCTATGATTAAAATTTAATTTTCATAAAATAATTATTTAAGTAACAAAATTATACGATTTCGTTTATACTTATACGAAAATATATAATTGTTACTTAAAGTGACAAAATTACGTAGGTAAATATTTTGGAAGATTTTTATCTGGATAAAATAAATATTATAATTTTATTTAAATGCAAAAAAATTCAGGACTAAACTTAGTCATGGAGAGCAAAAATTAGGTGTCAACAAAGATCATCTAGGTGCTCCAAAAATTTATGTGTCACGTAGACATCGGATATCTTCGTGACATAATGAAATTGAGTTGAGGTGTTTAGATGTGCATTCTGAAAGTTGGAGTATTCAGTTGCCAATTATGGCCGAGTAAGGTGTTTATCTATATATTATACCTTGTATTTTTCATGCATATTAGTTAATTTTATGAGATAAATACTTTTATTATATGCAGAATATAAGTGTTCGAGTATGTAATTATCTTTAAATTACAGTATTATATATGTCACTAAAGAAGCATCAAATTTGCAAGATTTTCTAACCTCAAATTATGAGTTGTTGCTGTTTTGATTTCATAACACATAAAAAGTCCAATAATATATGTACCATTTAAAATTTAGGAAAATTTTTATAAGTAACAAACAAAATCTCATAATTAGGAGTTTCATAGCAACTGTTTTATAATTACCTGAAATAACAACTTGTATTTTATATTTTATAAAAGTGTTGCTACTAAAATACATATACAACAAGATTTACCGCCCTTCTTTTTACTTAAATCATTTGAGTTAAATAAGGAATAATTATCCCATTTGTTTAAAATAGTTAATTTCTTTTTCATAAATTACTCTTATTTAAAGCAGTAGATTCTTTTTTCCATAAATTACTCCTATTTAAATTAGTAGACTCTCTTTCCAAATTAAACTAAAATCTGAAGATTATTATCGTCATGATCTTCAAAAATTCAAAATAAAGCACCATTATTATTTTTTTCTCTCTGTCACTCTCTTATATCTCTAACTTTTTTCTAGTTAGTTTTTTTTTCATCTTTTTTTTTTATCGTTTTTATTTTTTTATTTTGATTTCTTTTTTCTTTCCACTTTATTTTCACTCTTCTATTTCTCTTCTTTCTTTCCTTTTTCATTTTTTTTCTTTATTTTTTTCTTTTCCGTTTTCTTATTTTTTTCCTTTGTCATATTTTTTTTTCCTATTTTTCGTTTTTTCTTTTTTTTCTTTTTTTTTTCAATTTATTTTTACACTTCTATTTCTAGCTTCTATTTATTTTTTGTATTTTAATTTCTTTTTATTTTACCATTTTTTCTTGCTACTTTATTTTCTCTCTTCTAGTTCTCTTTTTTTTTTTTTCCTTTTTTGTTTTTTCCTTTATTTTTTCCTTTTTCTTATTTTTATTTTTTTTCCTTTCTCATATTTTTCTTTTTCTATTTTCGTCTTCTTCGTCTTTTTTCTATTTTTATTTTTTATTTTTTCTTTTATTTTTACATTTCTATTTCTAGTTTCTATTTCTTTTTCTTCTTTTTTTTCCACTTCTTTTTTTTTGGATTTTTCATTTTTGTTTTTGTCCTTTTCTAATATTTTTTGTGTGTTTTTTACTCTTCTATCTCTAGTTTTTATTTTTAAAAGACAAATATCTATATCACATATACATATTCAAAAAATATGCAAAATATATATACATACATATTTACATATGTATTTACAGTACAAAACATACATATATACCTGCATATGTATTTACAGAAATACATATCTGAATAATATGCATATATAAACATATAAGACACAAAATCTGTATAACAAGAATGACAACTATATGCATATACATATAGGTAATCAAAATACTAAAAATGTATTGTATAAATGTGGAAAAATACTGAAAATAAGACAATTTTTGAAGTATTGTATCTAAATAACAATACATATCTGGGTAAATGTATAATCAGAAAAAAGATATAATTACATTACAAATAATTAATATATTTGTATTTACGTATATGTACTTGCTAAAAATTTTATGTAAATATATGTGTATTTGATTTCAATAAAAGATGTATTTTCATATGTGTTATGAAATATATATGTATACATCTGCATAAAATATATATACAAAGCTAAAAAGTATGAAAAAACATATAACAACCTTTGAATACATATGCAGAAACTGAAAAATACAATTAAAATACATATGCAGACTTGTAATATCCAACTGAATTTGAGTTTTTTTAAATAATCTTTTTTAAAATTCAGCTATTATAAATGGGATATTAAACATAAATCTAATATTGAAACATTCAAATTAATTTGATTCAACATCAATAATCAAAATATAACTGACAAGTTCTAAAAAACTTTCGACATGCTACCTGAACTTAATATGTGAAACTTAAGAACTATTCGACGACGTCTCTATCAATCTACAGTTAACTGTTGTCAAATACAAAATATTCAAAAAAATATCAAACTTCTAACACTTTATTGTCTTCTGTTATCCCAATTTCCCTAGCAGGCCTCATTGGAGCTTCGTCATCACTTCGTGCCTTATCTTCTTCTTTTCCCAAATCATAATTCCATAAAAGTGAAGCATATCTAGTGCGAAGATGGTTCGGACCGAAGTCAATATAAGGAACACCTTCACATTAGTAAGACACTCAACATATGTCACCATATACAATCCACAATCCCTGCAAAATACATTTAGTAATAAATAAGTATCCGTTATAAAATGAATATACAAATATATACATATTATATGTATACTCAGTACTTACAAGCTTCTACTTGGTTGTATCACACTTCAATACCATTGACCATGTGACATCCTATATGTGGTGCAAATTTTGAAAATACTCTTGCCATAAATATTTGATCACGCGACACCTACACACCCAAAAAAGTATTGAAATCTATATTACTTGTTCTTCTCACAAAAAAAAAAAACAATGCAAAATACATAGTATGCATATATTTCCAATAACATCATACATATTACATTACAATAAATGCATATATTCCTGCATATGTATTTTCAGAATACATGTCTGTTCCAGAATACATTAATAAACTCATAGATATTTACAAAATACATATCATAGTAATATTAAACAAATAAATATAAATACATATCAAATAAATATCTTAACATTGACAAATACAACTCCTGTCCCAATGTCTTAACAGTAATAAATACATATCTTAACAGTAACAAAAAAATTACAATCTTAGTAATAACAAATACATATCTTAACAGTAACATATATAATTTCATATATTAACAGTAATAAATACAACTCCATACATATACATATGTTTGAAAACCACAAAATACACATTACATATCTTAAATAATGAAAAAAATATTGCAAATACATATGTGACCAAGTGAAAAACAAATATAAGCATAATCATATGTATATTAAAAAATACATATACCCACAGATGACCCATAATCTATAAAAATATAAATACAAATACCTCTTCCACTTTTTCTTCTTTGGATTTATATTCAGATGAATTTTGATCAACAGAACTTGAAATTTTACTTGACTCACTAATTTTGTCTGACTTCCTTTCTTTCATAGTTTTTAAATATTTTTTCGGGTTTTGGAGATGAAGATTTTCTCAATCCTTTGTGCTTCATAATTTTTGCAATCTTTCAACAAATAAGTTTACAATCTTTCAACAAATAAATTCACAACCCCCCTCTCCCCCCCCCCCCCCCCCCAATCATAATTTTGAATTTAGTAATTGAAGATTCTTACTTGTAACTACAATCAAACCATCAATCAACATACAAATTAGTTAAAAATATTCATAGGGCAGAAAATTTAGAGAACATCCTACACTAAATCAACAATAAGGTACACAAGAATTTGAAGCCATTGAAAGCATTAATCATTTCCACAAAACTCTTCCGATACATATGAAAAATTATTTTTAAAAAAATTGCTCCCTTTCTTGTATGAACAAAAGATTTTTGAATTCTGAAACTTCCTCCACCCGAAAAACACACAAATTAGGCCATACCCACTAAGCCACAACTGAACCAATAACGAAGAAAAAAATACAAAAAAAAATGAGAGAAGACTTCATGCCCAGTGATTAACTACATTATAAGAAATTAAAAAAAAGAATACTTGGTTTCTACTGTCTCAAACATCTTCTTCAGGTGCTTCTCTAAGCCACAGGGAGATTGGAGGGAAGGAAAATAGTGGAGTGAAAATAGGAACAGAAAAAGTAGTTGGAGTAAAACACGTGCATTCGGTTTCTATAATTAATTTCATTATTTAGATTTTCTTGATTTTCTCTAGTTTGTCTAATATATTCTAACATTTTTTTATTTTTTTTTTAATCTGAATAATATCCTTCTGGGTAAATTTCTTCATATAACTGTTCTAGATAATTTATAGTTTCAATTTCGTAGTCTATTACTTTTTCTAATATTATTTTCTTAATATCTATAATTTCTATGTTTTTAAGTATATATAATATTAAAACTTTAAGATAATCT